>NC_134949.1:24448450-24763450 GCF_965638725.1 Aptenodytes patagonicus
CTTTGCTCTGAACTACCAGACTAAAAAGTTGATCATCCAGTTACAATTTTGCAAACGGAGATTTTTATACATTTTACTCTGCTACCAGCAGAGTTAATGAAAATCAGTCACATTGCCACAATGGTCCTCAATTTCTCCATTATGGGCTATGGCTTTTAGTTGCTAAGGCTACTGAAACTCAATATAAAAAATTAAAGAATCCCTGCTGATTCAAGACAGGGCAATAAGGTTTATATCCCACGTTCATAGATTTAACAAGAGGAATTGTGACCTGATTTTTGGTGGATTTTTTCCATGAAAATAATTACTTGATTATGCTCGGTAAATTCATCTCCTTTTCTGTGCCCAGCTTCTAACATCCATTTGTTCTTCATTTTTGGTGTAACTGAAGGCAGAACCGTCTGCTACTCAGAGTAAAAAAATAAAAAGTATTGAAGATTAATATTATGAATCAAGACTGTAAAACATTTTTTTAAAAAATGCCATAGGTTTAAGATTGAATGCTCTGGCTTTGCAATTCAGAATGGTTGGTGACATTTTGCTTATTTTACTTATGTATAGGTATACAGATGAAGTAAAATTACAGTGGATACTCTTAGCTATAGCCAACAGCTCACTGAAAAAAAAAACAACATAAAAACAACAGCCGCAGGTGAAGTAAATAACTTCATCAACAGTAAAGTCTATGGTGACATAATGATTTATGCTAAACAAAAATATGTGCCTAAAATGGACAAAATTGACAAGCACCGTTTTTTTGTAACAACACCTGCATACATGCATTCTACCTCATATAGACATAGAAATAAGAGAAATATTTTTCTGAGGTGTTGAGATTAAAGGCAAGAGTAATCTGTAAATACATAAACAATGCTGTAAAGATTGAAAAAACATATTTGTATTAAAAATGCAAATAAGCAAATAAACACATTAAAAATGGAAGCTACTTTTAATGTCTAGCATTGTTGTGGACATTAGATATACTGAAGTGACCAGAAAACCTGTTGTCTGTATGGTTTTGTTTTTTATCATATGTTGAGTTCTGCTGGTTGAGCAGTTCTATTTCAATTGTATATAGAACATGATTTTTTTTTAACAGAAAGTGCTTGAATGGAACAGCAGAAACATGAACAGTGATAGTTAATTTCATCTATGAATCATACTGGGTTGAGATTTGCATGTGGAAAGGTTTGTCTCTCAACTTTTTGAGAAAGTCCTAGCAGACTTACAGGAAGAAATGCTTTCTACTTCACATCTGACATTCTCCTATTCCTCAAAAGAAGAAATTAAGTTAAAAAAACCCCACATGGTCTCATGTTTTCTCAATTCGCAGCCCTCCTCTGCTAGGAAAATGACATTAACTGTTTGAATTTTCTAGGATACTCTGCCTTAACGTCAACAACAAAAAAAGCTTAGCACTGCATGAAAATATAAGAGAATATGTAATCGAAATGGGAGGAAAGTTCATCCATGGGCACAACAGTATGTAATGGTCCACTAAAAGTTTATTGTACCTTGCTGTGAAAGACTTGGTATTGGTACTGATTGACAGGAAGCCTGAGCAGGTGGATTTCTCACCTCATTCAGAAAAGCATGTTCATGATAAAAGAGGTGAAGAAATTTTTAAAAAGATGAAGCCATAGTGTCATCAACATTTCTTTCCAGACTTTGCACAGATACACCATAGACTTTACTTACTACTAATAGGGGAAAGATGTAGAGTATTGTTCTATCAATCCCACCTTCCGTCCAATCACTTTGTCCCCTGAAGATCTCTTCTTTGTTCCCTTAATTTTGAAGTTCTTGTATAATCAAGTCACTTCTGTGTATGCAGAGAATGATTCTACATACATTGTATTCTATGAAGAAATAGTATTTTAAGGAGGATCAGGGTATGACTACTGAGAGAAGAGAGAGACATGCATGCAGTCCAAATTAAAGTTAGACCAGAGTACTTGGTTTACCTTACTTTAAATGCTTAAGCGAAGCATGCACATTAGACTTTTATCAACCTTCAGGACTTATTTACTATGACTGGTTTAAGCTAGTACTAGCTTAATTGCCAAAGGTTTAGAAGTTCAGGCAGGAGAGCAGGAGATGGCTGTCTGAACTGGTATTCATATTTCCACTTTCTACAAACTGGCCTTGAAGAATTTTGAAAATCCCAGTGTTTCATGATTTTAGGAGAATAAGTGGCATTGAATGCTCTGCATTTCTGCTCCACATCCCATCCAAAAGTAGACATGCAAATCTTACGAACCAAGGTTAAAATTACTGTATTTTTTAAAAATGACAGATCTCTAACCCCCAGTTTAAAATTGCAAGATTTAGTTCAGCCCTGTTGCTGTGTAAAATATTCACAAAATACTGCACATACATATTTTAGATGGGCTTTTGTGAATGTCAGTGAAATCCCCAAGTTCAAGAGGCGTTCAAGAACCCAGGCTGACAAGAAGTTCTTGAGCTGTTCTCTATTGTCCTATCTTTGTGAACAAAGATATTCCCCCTGTTTGCTGAAGCGAAGTATCTTCCCTTTCCAGAAAGTATTAAGGAGTAACCATCTTAGATGATAGTCCAGTACCGGACAGATGGGAAGGAGGTACAATGTCCCTGTAACCAGTTTTTCTCCACTGGGCACAAAAAGCAAGGTTTTAGGGATCTTTAGTGAGAATTATTTTCCCAGTTAACACCTTATGTTTTGTATGTGATATATGTGTGAGATCTACAGCTATACCCTCAGAAAAGGGAATTATATTTCTATGTAGCAAGAAGAAGGAGTTATCTGAGTGAGGATCTTGAAATCTACTACCACACTCAATTCAAATTTCTTAGCCCGTAAGATCATCACCTGGAGACATTTTCAACCTTTAGCAGCCACAGAAAACAAATACAGATAAAACTATTGCTAAAATAATTTAGTAAGCCTCTATAAACTGATACTTTAAGATGGGGAGCAGAAAAAACATAGAAACCATTCTCTGGGGCATAAGAGTTTCAAATTTTTTCCTGTTTTGATACTGGTGTATTTTGTAGCTTGAGCAAATTTTGTAAGTCAACCATTTGAGAGTAAGAAGTCTAATTTTAACAAGCAAACAGCAAAAGAAACAAATCAAAACTAAACAGAGTAATAAGTACCATCAAACAATTCCCATCATAAAAATAAAATAAATACCAATGGGTTGGTAAGCAGTTTCTTTCTGTTTTCGAAGAGATTCCCACAAAAAGGAGTGAAATACATTCAAAACACACAGAGCAGAAACCGTGTAAAGTAAAACAACAACGTAGCAATACTCAGGTAACTCATTCTACATACAAACATGATAATGACGAAAACATGCCAAAACTTCTTCACAATTAGTCTGTGGTTTTGTTTTTCTTCTTATTACGATTTATTGGTTTTTCTTCCCTCTGCTAGTCTAGGTAAGCTTGTTAGCGAGCAATGCACTCATAAGGAGGCCACAAACACATAGCTACTGAGTAATTCTGTCCTAGTTCCTTCTTTCTGGTCAAATTCGGTGCTGTTTGGATTTTTCTGAGTAAATTTCAGCCAGGAGAGTCTACATACAGGCTCAGAGTATGTCTACCAGAAGTTCAGAAGTTAATGTTGTCCAAATGGATAAGGTTACTAAAATGCAATGCGAAAATCAGGCTTAATAAATAGCCTATGTTTTATATTACAAGCAATGCTACTTCCACTGGAAAACTATCCAGTGCTTTGTAAGTGTAGACTACAACTTTGGTTTTCTCTCTCTTTCTTTTTTTTCTCCTGTCAGTGAAAATAAAATTAAAATTAGCCTACACAATTAGGAATTCCCCACTTTATACATAATAAAACAGATGGAAGAGGAAGATACTCTCTTTCTGTTCTCATACAAACACACAAGTTCATCAGAATTTATGCAAAGAAGCACCAAATGGCAACAAATAGAAATATCAACACCAGATAATATTGATAGATTAATGATTATTTTAGCACATAGATTAGGTTGGGATGGCCGGAGGACCTTTGTGATCACCTAGAGGAAATTCCATCGCCTATATTACTGAATTTTATTTAGTCAAATCCTGCACTGAGCTCATTTCAGCAGGTTTTTGTCTGGAGGTCCTATGCATGGTCAGAACAAATGACACCTGCAGGGGTGCCTAAGTGAGCTTGGGCATAGACCAAAAAAAGCGCTATATCATTTCAGACAAATTTGAAAGTAAACTGTTTAAAACCTCATTGGGTAGCGTTGGATTGATGGGTACAGCTCTAGCAATCACCATGCCCTCTGACTTCACACTGCATCTATCTTCACCCTGCCTCAGTCAACACTGGATATTGAAACCATCCCAGCATACCTGTCTTTAATTTGCCACAGACATCTTTAGTCCAGATTAATTATTTTCAATCTTCAGGTCATCTGCCTTATACATGAATATTAAAACTTGAAAGTATGCCCTCCAGTAAGAAACTTGCATGACTTTCCAGAATAAGAAAGATTAATCAGACATGATAATTATCATAATAAATGTAATACTAACTTATCACATCATATAAATTCAGTTAAATGAGCTCTGTGGCAATAGCAGTTAAGAATTAAGTGGAAAGGCAATGACAATCTACATTATTGAAAATAAACCCTTCAGAGGCTGAATCAAAGCCATTTTTCACAGTCCATATACAGCTCATCTTATCTATATGCTCCACATGCCTGGAGGAGGCAGAAATACATGAACCTAAGGCCTCAGCAAGTTAACCTTAACAAGTTAAACTTGGACACAGCATAGAAAAGTGTAAGGTATGGAATTATTCTTATTCTGGCTTTCTTAGAGTCGGGTACGGGCTTTTCCTGACAATATGGTATTAAATGCTCCATTAGAGCTCTGTTGCCTGAATTCTGGTTCAGCCAATAGGCCTCACTTAATTTGTAATTTCACCATTTTGAATTGCTTAAAACTAGGTCATTTTTAATTTTAGCTTCCTATACGCATTTTAATGTTTATTTTGTCTACTGAAGGCTGAAAGAGGTACACTGTACAAATACCATGTCAGTGTGTTGTCTAATTGATGACACTAGAGCTATGAGAGGCAATGTATGGCATACTTTAAAAAAAGCTGAAAGATATCCACTTTCTGGCCCTCGTAATCCTCTTGGAAAAGATTAGCTCAGCTTCTCCAGCCCTCACACCTGATATTTCTTACTCTAACCTTATTTTCCAGGTGATCAATTCAATTTCACAGCGTTCTACAGTCGTCTTTAGTATTCTCAGTTGGAATAGACTCTGTCCATCAACTGTTATCTCCATGTCTTCAATTTCTATCTCCACTTCATTCAATTTTACAGTGATGCTTTCAAAATTCTTATCAGTTGTAGCTTGTCCAGCATTTTATTAATCTCTGTCATGTCCTTAATAAATAAAGTCTGACATTGCGCTATAACTCAAATTCATAGACTGTGAAAACTATGAAAACTGTGAAAAAAAAAGAGAAAATTTCAAAACCCAACTATTGGAGGGTTGAAAGTAAACTCCTTTGAGCAGCCAGTTTTATTTATTCAGACTATCAGTGTCTAATAAAAATAAATTTAAAAATATCAAAAGCAAACATCAAATCTTACCAAATTAAGAGAACTAAGAATAGTTCATCTTTGGCTATATTGACTTTATCTGAGTAACCTTATCATATAAATTTAGTTAACAGATAAAAATACAGTATAAGAGTCATTAGGCCACAATTTTATTTTGCCTGATTAACTGAGTCCCCAGTATAGAAAACAAAATGTGTTGATTCAAAAAATGTTTTCAGAATGGCATATTTGAATTAATTGAAATTTTTATTCATTCTTCCTAACTTGCTGTCAGAAAGCTAGATTGAAATATTTTAAATAGACTGTTTAGAATTTTAATTCAATGTCATTTTATTTGAGAAATGAATATTTAAATCTTCAGGATTGAAAGTTCTGTGCAAGATAAAAATGACATTTTCATCACTTGATTTTTTACACTGTCAAAAGTTTTGGAGAGAGTTTAATTTTTTTTTTCCTTTCCAGTTACATCAAAATTAAAACACTAAACTGTAGCAAGACATCAGTTAACTAAATTTGCTCAGATTCATACTCAGAACAGATCTGCTGTAGTTACAATGACCAAAAACTGAAGACCATATTTCTGTTCACCGCTACCTCCAAAACAAAAAGACTTTCTGCTTTCTTGCCCTGCACTCCAGTAGCAGAGAAGTGATTGAACAGAAGCGTGGCTGAGCTGCTCCCACCTCTGTCTTCACAGGTCGTGCCAAACCTTCAAATGCCCTCCGCCCCATCCCAGCAGAGAGGTGATGCCATGCAGTAGCAGGCCAGCAGACATTCCTCTTTGGCGAGGGGGATGATAAGGAAGTTCATAATGTGTCAAATGTACAACATCATCAAAACCTATTATTCTCAGGCTAAGTGCAGCTACTCTATACGGGAACGCTGCATATTAGCATGCTTGATTGATCCATCTATAGATTGTATGTTAGCACTGCAAACAACTCCATGGCCAGAGGCGATCCGTCAACCACTTGAGAAAGCTGTGGAAAGGTCTTTGCCTTCATTAATAAGGCAATATCTACATACCATTACCTATACCAGTGAACCCATAAATGTCAATATTAATGTATTCAAAATTCAATATGTCAAAAGGATGTCACATATCAACATGTTTTGTAAAAGGGGCATTATATAATGAACAAAATGAAGATTATGCTGGGAAGCAACAGAAAAACCCAAGAGCAGTGGTGTTCTTTCATACAGCTTGCACTTCTTAGGAGTAACTCATCATTCTGCTCTAATCAAGGAGGATGTTTTGCAGTGTGGACAAGATGATATAGCTCTCCTTCACCCTGAAGCTAGCAAATAAGAAAAGCAATCAAAACTAGTATCCTGGAACAATCACATAATATATTTATCTGTGTTCTTGTTGTTTCTGCTATGCCATCTATGAATCTGCTTCTTGCATTATAATTTTGGGGAAGAAAGAGTACATTTCTGTGCTACCTACCTCTTAAATAGTCTGTGATTTTAAATTGTGAATAGTCTCATGAGATAGACAATACCAGCCAATATCCAACACAGGAAGTATTTCTATTTTTATTAAAATACTTCTGAAAATTATTTTTCTTATTAATTTCTAATGGCATCATTACTGTTTGAGTGGAACAAAAGAGCCAGATCAATGTTTCTTCTCCAAAATGTAATTTCAAAAGCTTTGGCAAACTAGGAAACATCAGGTTCTGTCACCCTATGAGTTCTGTTCTGCTCTGAGAGTGAAAGCACTATCTAATTATCTAAAGTCTTTTGGTTTGATATTTTGCACTTTAAAAATGTTCAGTATTTCAAAATAAGATAGCTTCTCATTTAATGTCTTTACATTCACTAATGCACTTGTTTTAAAGAGCTCAGGATTTAACCAATAATTGTGTACACACAAAGACCGTCCTTGCTCGACAAAGCTGATGGAGCAGGCATGGATGTCTGCAAACTGACAGAGCCGCGCAAGGAAACAAGGAAAGAGTGGTGGCCAAACAACTCATATGGTCTCTCACTTCTCATAGACAAAGAAATCCATTTCTCTGGAGAAGGACCATCCCTCCTCTCACACGAAGGAAGTACTGGTGTGAGGTATGCTACCTCTGAGCTCCCCCAGCCCCAGGCACCTCCCACTGCCACGGCAGACAAGAGGGGAAACAACAGAAAACAGTCTTCATCAAGCTGGCAATATCAAAACAACTGTGAAGGCTTCATAGCCAGGGGAATGGCTCCAGATTCAGCAATGTTGCGCTTGCTTTTAAAAAGAAAAAAAGATACAGATCTTGGGGACTAGAGAGGTGCCTGAAGCTAGAAATTCGGTGAAAGAGGAATTGCAGCTAGCTACTGAGAGCCAGAGAGGAGACTAAGCCAAAACGGAACAGTGACAGCTTTTATACAATTAATACAGGCTCTTTTCCAACAAAATAACCTTTTCTGCTTTATTTAATCATCCAAATGAAATGAATAATAAGGGGTGGGGGAAGAGAATTGCCTGGTTCAAGAACATCCTGGACGATGGAAACTCACTGGACTCGGTTGCTGCTTTTTTCATTGTAATTTTCCTCCTCTGAGGCAAGGATGGAAGAAGAAAAGGGAGAGAATCAAAATCAAGTGAGCTTAGGAGTGGACAGTTACTTGCCGTTGGGACATTTTTGTGACTGCGTGGTCAAGAGAATGAAAGAGTCACATTGAGCATCGAGGGGGGAAGTAGGGGAGAGACTTGCTAGCCATTAAGGCCATTATTTCCACCTTCATGATGAATAGTCAGGGTCAGGAAAAAGGAAAATAGTATGAAACCCCCATTGTTGTGCAAGAACAAGGCAGCAAGATAGATGAGCTGGCAACAGCTAACACTGACCCTGCTGTCAGGCAGAGAAAGTGGTATGCAAGTGTTCACAGCTGCTCAAAAATATCATGGCAGCAGCAGCAAGAGAAGCAGTAGTTACCTCTTCCATTTCTTCTGCCTTAGCTACTGAGTGTGTAAGGACTGAAATAGCATTGAAAAATATGTGTAAAGGTAAAGAAAAACAAAGAATGAGCTCCTGCAAGGCAAGTGTTGACGAGTTAGTGCATACTAAAATGTATGCTTTATTCATGTAAATATTTTCAGTGGCAAGTTCTGATGTTGTTGTTCCCGCTTTCCCTTGCAGATTACTGTATGAACCAAATAACTCTCAAAAGGAGAGCATAGATACATTGGACTATCATGACTATGCATGTGAAAAACATGCTATCGTGGATCCATGCTTTCTTGCACTTGAAATTATTATAAGTGGAAAATTTGAGGCATAAAATAGGAAAGCATGTAGAAAAAGAAAATAAAAAGACATATTAGGCCCTAAGGAGGGATTCACCTCACCTAAATTTAGATGTCTGAAATGTTGAAATATTGAATCCCTCTATTCTCAGAGGTACTGCTGGAGACAATAATTTCATCATAGGATAAATGTCTAAAATGGGTTAGATTAATTTAGATTAATTGTCTCCTGGAACTGCCTATGTTTATCCAATGACTCCACAGGCAGAATACACAACTAACCAACTAACTTTAAAATGGATAAGGTTATGTGAGATTATTCCATCATGAGGGTCAGCTGAGTATTACATGCAATGGCACATCTCAGGAAATCTTATTATTAACTCCTGTAAATCACCTTCTACTTCCCATAGAAACAGTAATACACTAGTTCTACATGTAAATATTGAAAAGGCGAGGACTGGAAACAATCATTGCTTTTACAAGAACAGAAATAAGAAAATAATGTTTGTTTTACTAAGTAAAATATTAAAATGAGATATTTCCACAAGTGTTATCTAATATTTATTAGGCAGGTTTTTGGGATAAAAATCATTGCCTTGAGGATAAAATTACCGAGTACTGCCTAACTGAGCTCTAAACTATCCAAATGTATAAGCAAACACTACTGTGGGGTTTTCTGGGCACAGGAGCATATAATACTATGGCGAAAGTGGCATATAAACTTGTGTCCTACCTGTTTCAAAATAATATTATTGCTTCAGCTTAGGAAAATTCAGTGCAGAAGACTTTCGATTGCATTCTTCCATAGTAAGGCCCTCTCTGTTCCTCTTACAGCCAAAGTAACATGATTCATCTGTACCGTTGAATTATTTCTAGCTCACTAAACAAAGTCACTGCCTTTTTTCATGTTTATACACTCTTCAAAAGCCCCTGCAGACCATTAAGAGCCTTCTTCTTGAGTCTCACAGTAGCCAATATGTCTTTTGTTTGAACAAAAACACACAGTCCTGATTGTCAGTTTGGGAACAGGCATCTCTTTCTTTATCATCATGCCCAGATACTATTGCTCATCTTTTCCAAAGCGTTTTGATTCAAAGTACCATGTGGGAGAAAATAAAAAGGCTCAGCAGGAGATGGATGTTAAGGATGGAATTTCAATCTTTGAATTTTCTGCCTTTTATAAATTCAAATAAGATTATTTTTACAGAGTCATCAAATAATGGTCAAACATGGAAGCACTCAGAAGTTCAGTTAGGGTCGACTCCCAGAATTTGCTTAACAAAATGGGTAACAATTCTTCCCTCCCACATGCACTCCCATGTGACTCCTTTCTGAAATACCATAACAGCTCTTTCACTCTCGACTGCAAAACCATTTTTTTCTTCAAGGGGACCTTTTAAAGGTTTCTTTTAAAGCTTGTAGCTCCTCTAATTCCAGTGATGATATCCTTCATGATCACTGTTCCCAGCTCCACACTCTGGACAGGCTTTGTAGGTGACTACACCCCTCCTTCGCTGCAGTCACTACACCCCTTCCCCCTCCATGAGTCTCAGTGATGGGAGCTGATCCCTGCACTGGGATCCCAACCCTCTCACTGTTTGAGTCACAGCATACATGTGCCTTTTTTATTTCTTCATCAGTAGGGATCCAAACCTGCCTCAGTAACTCCCAGAGTCACTATGCTGTGTAAACTCACTCGAAAAGAGAGAATGGGAAAGGAGCTGGAGATGGGAACTGAGGTGAGAGGTGTTCTTGACCACAGCCATTTTTTATATAGCCTAAATATGTAGCACAGTTCAACAGACAAAGGTCTGCCTTGGTTATTCAGAAAGCTGTATTTTGATATACGTATCCAGCAGTCTGCCCATTTAAAAAATGTAGTGATTCAGCAGCAGTGCTAGTTATAAGGACATGCAGACAATAAAAGGAAAATTTTACTTCTCATTCTTCTGTTCCCTGGTATTTTCCTCATTTGTTCTGCTTGCCCCTGCCTTCGTCTGCACCTTCTTCCTCAGGACCTTTTGACTTCTGTCTACCTCTGATCTCCCTAGCTTCTTCCTCTGATTTTAAGTTGATTAACAAACATAAGAGTTATCTGAGCACTTATCTCCAAGGAGCCGTACTTTTAAAGGAATGCAAGTTACCTGAGGTGGGAATGATATAAGCAAAAAATCTGATCGTTCCATCAATCTGGAATGTCCACCTGCAGTTTTTAAAACTTGTTACGGCTCTGAGCAACCTCACCTAAATTCAAATTTGGGCATCCTTTGAGCAGGATATTGGACTATATGATCTCCAGAGGTCCCCTCCAACCTAATTTTTATCTATAATACTAGAAATAGGGGTTATCACTCTGACAAGTAGTTGCTCAACAATATAATGAGAACTGGAACCACATCATTCTGTCAGCAGTATATGTAACATCAGAGCCATTACCTTAGCTTTACTTTTTGGAAAGATTGGCCTGCACAGCAGTTTCAAAATGGAAAAATAATATACATTTGCCATTGTAGAACAAAGCAATGATTCACTTAATTCACTGTCCCAGTTATGACAGTGGGTACTAAGTATATGGTAGTGTGACTGCATGAAAAGTGACTTGCTAGCTCTGTTTAAGGGTTGTGCTTTTCAGGTTTGAATTTATACTCCTAAGATATTTTTCTTCAGTCTCGTATAAATGAATGTTATGGTTATCCCTGTAAAAACATGTAAATTTCAGTGGAAGCCTCATGTTTACCTACATTAAAATAACCTGTTCTTGGCAAAAGCCAAGACAAGATCCAATAAGCTCCTGAATAATTCAACAGTATATCCTACAGATCCACCATGCAGGTTATGAAAGTTTCAAATTCAGCAAAAAAGTACCCCCAAAGCCCAGGATAATCTCAGCAATGTGATGCCTCTGCCTCACGCAACACGAACAGTTTTTCTCCAAAAACCCTTGTGTGCACTTTTGTGTGCAAGTGTGAAGAGAAGCAACCATACTGATACTTATTCAAAAGCCGCCACCTTACAAATTTCAATCTCAGATCCATGCAGCTGAATAAAGTTAACTAATGAACAGTAAACTTCAGGAGATTTTACAATGGAGGGCTCATTGCATTTGCCCAGCAAATCTCATCAAATGAGCTCAGCTTGTTTTAAGATGATGGAGTTTCATTTATCATGTAGTCAGGTAGCAGGTGCTTTGCCATCTGAAGAGATCCTGAACATGAGCTCAGAATTAAAAATGTAATAGACTGAGAGCAGAGAAGGTAATGCTGCCATGGCTCCACCACGAAAAAATGATTTAGGGCAATCATTTGTAATTTGTATAACACCCTGAAGTAATTCCTCCTTCTCTATGTGTAGTAGGTAATACTTACTGCCTTTTATTTTGATTTACCCAGTCCTTAGACTCTGATAGCGGTTCCTTTGGTGCCCTTTTCACACAGTCTGCCAGCTTCCTCTAGTGTGGGCAGGCTCCCTTTTTCCATAGAGACAAATGTCTCCTTCCAACAGCTGTAAAAAAGGTAATCTTTCCCAGGAGCAAAGTTGATGACCTTGCCCCAAGAGACTTACCCCTTGGAAATGAAGTCAGATTGGTGTGAAAGCTCAGAATTTACTGAGGAGACCCTTGCAGTCCTTGTGCTGCTGAAGACATGTTGCTGAAATGACTATTACGACATAGTATTGGCTCTGACTCTTTCTCCAAGCTCCTCTTCTGTCATCACATCAAGAGGGATCTTCACAGCTCTGACACTCCCAAACTGTCTGCTTTGGTCACTTTTGCTGAATTGTCTTCAACCTTGTCCATGTCGTCAACAAGTCCCTATTTCACCCTGTGACAGCACTTCCCAGAATATTCTCCAAATCCTTCTTCAGGCTGGTTCCATGCATAGAGATTTCTGTTCAGACAACTCCAGAGTTCCTTATTACCCTTTTCCTTTCATATCCTAGCTGAACATCCACTTTTGCTATAATCTCCAGAAACACCCAGCACTGGGTGAGTCCAAGGAACACTTAATACAAAAGTTTAAGGTTTTGAATGAATAGAAAGCATAACACTGTGCAAACACAAAAATTTGTAAACTTCATTAGTGTGCTGACAATAATACAAAATAATTTGGCTGATGGGGGTGACACCAGACTTTGTTCTCCTTGCCAGTTGCAGCAGCCTCTGTTAACTTTTTTATTTACTGTGTCCTTCAGCATCATTGCAAATCCCTCAAAAGTGGAGGTTTCTGCTACTTTTCTGTGAAGCTTAATGGATTTTTTTTTCAAAGATCTTTACTGAATCATGGTGTCTCTTTCTTTTTACATTTTTTCCTTCTTACTGCATGCCTTATTGGACAACCCTAAACAACTAGTAGGTGCTAACTTTGACACCAGTGAAACATCAACAGCCAGCACCAGTACACTACAGACTTGCATAGTCACAGTACCTAACGTAGCATGAATGACAGCTGTACAAATATTCAAGCCTTATTTACCATCAAGTACTATACTTCTGAATAAAAGTATTATGGATATTTCATTTCTTGGCTTTCTAACAGACTTCCTCTGAAACTTTTGACAAATCATTTACTTTCCTTATAGAACTCTGTTTCCATGTACTTTTGTCTTTTAATATAATTTTTGTAGGGTACAATCAAACTCTTAATGGATTTACACAGGACCTAGCTCAAGAAAACCAGTCTTGATTGCAGTCACTAGGTACAAGCTGTAGAATAAAAATATGAATATTTTTAATGCCTAAAAGTTAATCTCTATTTTCACTCTTTCACAGTTTTCCTTCCTTTGTCTCTCTGTTGACATATTTACCTCCCCCTAAAGTTTCCACAGTATTAGATATAGGGCTGCAGGCATCTGCCTTGATCTGGAGCTGGGCAGGTATGGTTGAGCCTCATCAAGTGCTGCATTGCCTTTGGAGGAGGTTGGGTAGGCACACGGCGAGCAGAATGAACCCCCCATAATCCAAGAGGAAGCAGTCAATGACCTGCTACGCCACCTGGATGCTCACAAGTCTATGGGGCCGGATGGGATCCACCCGAGAGTGCTGAGGGAGCTGGCGGAGGAGCTCGCCAAGCCACCTCCATCATTTATCAGCAGTCCTGGTTAACGGGGGAGGTCCCGGACAACTGGAGGCTTGCCAATGTGACGCCCATCTACAAGAAGGGCCGGAAGGAGGATCCGGGGAACTATAGGCCTGTCAGCCTGACCTCGGTGCCGGGGAAGATTATGGAGCGGTTCATCTTGAGGCCGCTCACAAGGCATGTGTGGGACAACCAGGGGATGAGGCCCAGCCAGCACGGGTTCATGAAAGGCAGGTCCTGCTTGACCAACCTGATCTCCTTCTATGACCAGGTGACCCGCCTAGTGGATGAGGGAAAGGCTGTGGATGTGGTCTACCTGGACTTCAGTAAAGCCTTTGACACTGTCTCCCACAGCATTCTCCTTGAGAAGCTGGCAGCTCACGGCTTAGACAGGTGTACTCTTCACTGGGTAAAAAACTGTCTGGATGGCCGGGCCCAGAGAGTTGTGATGAATGGAGTTCAATCCAGTTGGCGGCCGGTCACGAGCGGTGTTCCCCATGGGTCAGTTTTGGGGCCGGTCTTGTTCAATATCTTTATCGATGATCTGGATGAGGGGATGGAGTGCACCCTCAGTAAGTTTGCAGATGACACCAAGTTGGGCGGGAGTGTTGATCTGCTTGAGGGTAGGAAGGCTCTGCAGAGGGACCTGGACAGGCTGGATCAATGGGCCGAGGCCAACTGTATGAGGTTCAACAAGGCCAAGTGCCGGGTCCTGCACTTGGGCCACAACAACCCCATGCAGCGCTACAGGCTTGGGGAAGAGTGGCTGGAAAGCTGCCTGGCGGAAAAGGACCTGGGGGTGCTGGTTGACAGCCGGCTGAACATGAGCCGGCAGCGTGCCCAGGCGGCCAAGAAGGCCAATGGCATCCTGGCCTGTATCAGAAATAGTGTGGCCAGCAGGAGTAGGGAAGGGATCGTGCCCCTGTACTCGGCACTGGTGAGGCCGCACCTCGAATACTGTGTTCAGTTTTGGGCCCCTCACTCCAAGAAGGACGTCGAGGTGCTGGAGCGTGTCCAGAGAAGGGCAACGAAGCTGGTGAGGGGTCTGGAGCACAAGTCTTCTGAGGAGCGGCTGAGGGAACTGGGGTTGTTTAGCCTGGAGAAGAGGAGGCTGAGGGGAGACCTCATCGCTCTCTACAACTCCCTGACAGGAGGTTGTAGCGAGGTGGGTGTCGGTCTCTTCTCCCAAGTAACAAGCGATAGGATGAGAGGAAATGCCCTGAAGTTGCGCCAGGGGAGGTTTAGATTGGACGTGAGGAAAAACTTCTTTCCTGAAAGAGTGGTGAAACATTAGAACAGGCTGCCCAGGGAAGTGGTTGAGTCCCCATCCCTGGAGGTATTTAAAAGACGAGTAGACGAGGCACTTAGGGACATGGTTTAGTGGGTGGTGGTGTTGGGTTGATGGTTGGACTCGATGATCTTAGAGGTCTTTTCCAACCTCAATGATTCTATGGTTCTATGATTCTATGGCATGCTCTGATGTGACTTTCTGCACCCTATTTCTTCTCTAGTGTCCTCTTCTATTACGTTGTGGTGTTTGTTCCACCTCTCCTCTGCTTTTCTGATTCACTATACTCTTCTCCACAGCTCAGCTGGCTCAGCAAGTGTCTCATGATGCCTTTCACACTGAAGTGGGCAGTGGATGTAACTTCTATCTGGGGCAACACACAAACAGCAACTGGTTACCAACTTGCTCCTTGTCCTTGTGTGGAAACGGAGATGGGAATGCAGAAGCATAGACAGTTTGGAAACCAGGGGAGCCACCTTTCCCTGACACTGGCAGCTGCTCTTTATTTCCTATGGGTGTTTTCAAATACTTAGAGTTTACAACCAAGTAGGAACTGGAGAAGGTAGCAGAAAGGTTGCGAATCTTGGCCTTAGGACCAAAAAAGTCTCCCTGTTTAAGCCTCTTGCTTTTATTTTTCCTCATCAACAGTGACAATGTATTTTTGCACCCAGGGGCTTTCAACTGATGGAAATCAAGCTTGCTCGGGAGGTGGGCCAGGTTTTACAAGCTCTCTGTATGAGATGACTGAAGAGTTTGGGAATATCTGGGGATACCACAAAATCACAACTGGGATTAGAAAATTACAGAATTTTTTAGTTTTTTTAAAGGAAAACATCTTAGACAGAGAAAATATGTATGGCCTTAATAAGCACTTTAAAATGTTTCCCATCATCGTGAAACTTGATGATGAGTGTAGATACTAATCCAAGCCTTGTCATCATTGCATCTGAACAGCTTCCAGCCTGAAGCTGTATTTCTAAAGGCGATAGTCAAACTTGATACGAACAATAGGAAACAAGAAAAAATGCTTTCATAAGTGGAAACCAGCCCATTTTTATGATTACCAGGAACACCACTTATCTGTTCATTTGTCTATTAGAGCCATAGAGGGTCATAACATTGCCAAGGTAAAGCAAAATGTAAATGGTTAAGCTGGTGCTGTTTCCTATTTCTGTTATGTTCTGTGATGTGTCAATGAATCACGCAGTTATTTTCTCCCTTTCATGTCACGTGAATGGGTTTTTAGAACCTCACACAGCCTGTGAAGGACAGCAATGTATTGACTTCTCTGACCTTTTACTTATTCTAGACTTTGATTGACTCGTCTCCTCTCTTCTTGCAGCGTTGGCAGCTGCCAGAAAGAACCACAGCCTCAGCTAGTTGAATTACTGAACTTTGAAAAGGTGAAAGCAGCACAGCTTAGTTATGCTGTGATATCTCATAAGCCCATGTCGGGCATTGAAATTCAAACGTCTTGCTCTTGTGACAAAGATAAGTGCAAGAATAGGAAGATGAACAACAATATCAGAATGAATATTCTTTCGATAAAGACTTGAACAAAACACTGTGATGGTACAAATTTAATCTGCCTTGTTACAATAGTGTACTAACTGATCTCTCTTAGATACACAGACAAATTCTCACTTTTCATCACTATATAACAATGGCATTTTGTGCAATTCTTATATGAATACACACATTGAGTCAATATTTACATATTTCTAGGAAGACTTCTTTAACAAACATAGCACCTTTTTAACTAATAATGGACTATTATGAGAGTGAGGCCTACCCCTTCTTCTGCTAAATACCTGATTTGGTTACACCTCAGGGTAATAGAATATCATGAAATATCTGGAAATCTTTCTTTCCTTTGAAATGTGTAGAGTATCAAGTGTGATATTGTCTTCTGCAACAATTGCATTATTGTAGTTCTTGATACCATCTTCACTCATGCTGCAGCAAAACAACACTGACCCTAACTTGGGCTTCACTAGCAGAAAAATCTCCCCCATATGTAGACAGTATAAATAAGTCCATGCAAATGATCCCATTGTTATTTCTCAGGAGGTAGTTTGCAGTGTATTCCAGCATAAAATACAAGACCATAGGAATGTTTAAATGTCCAAAGATGATATGTAGTCTGTAACATGTGAAAAGCCTGTAGAAAACTGAGCAGAAGACAGATGTCCCAGAAGAGACAAATTTTGTAGCATTCCAATAATGAATCCGGAAAGATGTTTTTTAGTAACATTGGCAAGCAAGCCTGAACTATACCAACACCACGAGTAATATATTAGTAAAAAAAACATATAGGTAAACATCATAGACTGATACAATTGTGCCAAATTGCATTGTACTCTTCAACCTGATTAACAGATAACTTTAAATTACATCATCCTACTTAAGTAAATGAAGTCTGTCAAAAAGGAACAATAATCTCCAGTCCAAGAATAGGTAAAGATAGTTGGATTGACATTGGAGTGTAGGAAGCATGATAGAGGTAGTCATGGCACTCTCTGACCTCCTAAGAGGGACTTCTGTTGATTGAATTAACTCATGAGCGGACTGCAGCTTAACGTTGATCTCTAGTGAACATTATACAATAAAAGACCAATCAGCAGGTAGCGAGGAAAGCTTGAGAATATTTTTAGTTCACATAGGTCTATACTCAGTTTTATTTTGACACCAATTACTGATTGCTGTTTGGCATCTCAGAGACAATTACCCGCCCTCAGCTCCTGTATTCCCTAATCCTTTTCTACTAAAGGAAAGCTGCTTATTAAACACTTCCTAGCATGCTTTGCCAGCTTTTGAGTCTCTGCATGTTCTTTCTGCTCAAGTTCTCTAAGTAAAAAGCTTGGTCAGGAGCTACTCTTAAAAGGCAAAATGCCCCCTGACAACTTCCAAGAAATATTTTTCATACAACACAGTATGAATGAAAAGTTCAGAAGGTACAACTGCTGCCACAAGTTTTCTGCATGTACATAAATCCTCACAAAGGCCTGTGGTTTAAATCTTTGAGGATCAAGTTGTTGGAGCAAGACTTTCAAGATAATAAGCATAGTCTTCTTGGACTCACAGACTTAATAATTGAAGCTCCTATAATTAATGAAAACAAAGCTGTGTGTCAGTGTTTGGGTGTGAAGATGATATAAAATAACTTAGAAGCTACAGGATTTTCAGACTTCTTTACTGATAAATTGAAGAAAGAGAGGTGAAAATCAATACTTTTTAATGACTCATTCCATGATAAAGCTTGGCTACCTTCTTATTGTACTTTGACATCTGTGAATAAAAATATTTTGCATAAAATTATTAACAATAGTAATAACAGTAATAATTCACTGATCTATTAGGCTGAAGAAGACATATTTCCATGACAGTGTCTCTAGGAGTAGATTGAGTATTCTTTCTAATTGACTTTGAATTACTCTTAAGAAAAAGTAGGATATGAAGAACTTGGGCCATGGATACTATTTGGATCAGGCTTCAGGTGGGCTGTAGCCAAATATAATGTACCATCACTAAGATACATGTCATCCTTTATTTCTATGAAAAACTGAGAATGGGTATATATATATACAGTGTCAAGGAAATTAATGCTTACTTCATCCTTTGTGTTTGACTGCTGAAGTTTGGTGAACTACAGTGGTCCAACTTAGCTGTTGGACTACAGCTAAGAAAAGGAAAGCACCTATGTTGATGGTCTTTAATATGTATTTCTTTGTCTGCATTTCTTATCTGTCAGCTTCATTTTGGAGATTTTTTGCAAAGGCATTGGGGGGGGTTCAGTTGTCAGAGGAAGAAACCTACTATTCCTTACCTACAGGTGCATGAGGATGCTTCAGTTACGATTACAATCACTGAAGATCTGGTCAATACTGCCATAGTATCTAGAAAAATGACTACTCACTCAAAGAAATGAGGCACCATCTCCGGTCAGCTAAGTCCCTTCACAGATTTTATTGACTTTACTGCCAATAAACTTGATTCAGTTGCCTGCAGGCTACCTAAGACAGGGCATCCCGCCTGGACTCCAGCTGTTTCTACAGAAGGAAACAGACCTCCCACTGGTCCTTTGCCATATTTACCAGCAGTGTATTTTGTCATTGATACCCCACGGTGTCTCAAACAGCTCTAGAGACCTGAGTGTGGACACCTTTATAGAACCCTAGTTCTCCACTGAGTATAAGCACCTAAGCTTAGATGTGTGACACTGTGAGATCCCCCCTCCCAGATGTCAATGTTCTCTAATCTCTACATGTCATGAATTGACAGGACAAAGACATGAACTGGCAACATAATTTTACATTCTGTTAAGTAATGAACTGTCCTTCTTATTATAAGCTTAAGATCAAGAAAATGCACCAAGAAGGCTGGGAAACTGCAGAGACTTCTACAGGAAGAGGGAAAGTTCTTCAATTGTTAGAATCCAGGTACGCAAGAAAAAATTAATAATTTATTGCAACCAAGGCTGGAATATACTGTCATTTATGTTTAATGTCTTTCATTGTAAAGGGCTCCTACATCAAAAGAAATACATACCTTACAATTGTAACACAATTACCTCTCTACAGGGACAATCTCAATCAAGTAGCATATAGAGTATTGCTAAAGAATCTAGGAAGAAAGCAAAG
Source organism: Aptenodytes patagonicus (assembly GCF_965638725.1). Lineage (NCBI taxonomy): Eukaryota > Metazoa > Chordata > Aves > Sphenisciformes > Spheniscidae > Aptenodytes > Aptenodytes patagonicus. The sequence continues at coordinate 24,468,262 of NC_134949.1, forward strand.
TTTGACAGAGGACACTAGGATATACTCTTATTTTTAGCAAAAATGTGCCTTAAGGCTGAATTTTCAAATAGAAGCAATTGAACAACTCTCATAACTGCACGAGACACAGAGATTTGAAATGCCAATCAGGTAAGTTCACATACAAATGCAGAGTTCAGTGCTATTTCCATATGTATAAGCTGTTTTCCCCGCATAGCTGTGAAGAGTGCACGGCATCCATGAATAAACATTTGTAGGCACTTTCAAAAAATACTTCAGCCTTGTTGTCTATCACTTGAAAATTGTCGTTAAATGTTCATGCAGTGAAAAGAAGACATCAGTTTTTCAGGGGCTGGTGGCCTTTTTCCCACTGTGTGGGATATATTACATACATGTAATAAATAGGACCATATATTCCTGTAATTATTCCAGTAAACATAGCTTCTTTTTTTTTTTTTTTATTGAGCATAGGTAGATCACACATCCCTGAAGCAATCACAGGTGCAAATATTTCCAAGGAACTGCTTAAGCCTGACAACCAAGTTCTGATTATCCTCCTTTCAATTTTCCCACTCTTTGCCCTCTTCGGTCATTTATTCTGTGCAAAGGAATGAAAATTGGTACCCCCATAAAAAGGAGGATTTTTCACACCTCTTTCTGTAGTGTCAGAAGGTGTCATGTCTGAAATAGTCCTAAGAGACTAACGTTCAGAACTAGCAACATTAGATTCTCTTGTATACATAATAAATGAAAACAGGTGAATATTCACTGAGTTAGAGGTTGGTTGTGTGAGGTAATAAATAGGAAAATGGTAGGGCTAATTCATGTTTTGTTTCCGAATCAGCCTTTCAAGGCTGCTTAAATAAGATGTAGACATTCACCAGCCAGTATATATTGCAATCCTTCAATCCAGGAGCCTATTTACATAGATCTTCAAAATCTCCATGAAAAATCTAGTTAGAACAGTGAGGCTGAAACAGAGTGGTCAATTAAGAACATGGACAATGTCTCATATCTTTTTATCTTTGCAATTATTGAACTCCAGCATACTGATGAGTTTTTGTTAATATTCAAAGAGTGTGTGAAAAATGGAATAGGTTTTGTCACTGTATTTCTCAAAACCTCACTACTAAAAGGTGGTTTTATTATTTATTTTCCCCTGAGAGTTTTAGAACTGTACTGCAGTGAATAGCTTTTTCTGGTTTTATAATTTGTTAATTTATCATTCCCACAAAGAATATAAAAAATACAAAAATCAAGTGCCTATAATAACAACTAAAAAAGCTAAACAAAAATACAATAGGAGACAATTTCCTGCACATACTGATATATCACAAAAGAGTGAATTAGAAAATTCACACTTAGGCATACCTTTCAACAGCCACAGTTTGCCTTTCTTTTCCAGAGGATATCCTAATTTTCCAGCAAGGCTTTTTAAGTGCATGATTACTTATTTAGAGAAGAACTTTAACTGTCTCTTCAGTGACCTTCATCCTCCTCTTGAGTTCTGTATCTTAAATATTATATTCTTTCTATCTGCAATATAATACATATTTCCTGGGCTGGGTGTGAATTACGGTAGTGAGAGGGTGAAAACAGTGCAGTAGCTCCTGCTACTAGCCAAAGTTCCATCCAGGCTCTCTGCAGAAAGCTTCATCAAATTCCGTGCCAAACCCCTAGCTTATATTGCACTCTTTTGTAATAGTTGATAAATTCAGGTTCAGCTTAGATCAACTAAAAGGTAAAGTGATTGTTCAGTCGAATGTGTAGATAAGTAATATGATCAGAAAACAGTTGAGCAAAATAATCACATGGAAATCTTTTAAGATGAAAAAATGTTCTTTGTTTGGGAACAACTTTTCAATTGGGAGAATCCATCTCCTTTTTTTAATGTTAAATGAAATGTTAAAGATAAAGGTAGTTCTCTTTTGCTGTAAGACCTTCCCTGCTATCTATGGACAAAAAGGCGAAAAATGCCATTTATAGGTAAGTTTTGTACCTTTCTTAAAATGCCACAGAGACATAGTCCAGCTTGCTTTCAGAAAGGAAAAAAAAAAAAAAATCTTGGTGAAAATATACTCTTCTTTCAACCAGCCTAAACTGCAGGTAATGACATGACATACATTTGTTAATTTCCCGACATTATGCTTCCAAAGTAAAAACAACCTAATAAAGTCTTGAACCTTTCTGTTTCTCCTCCTAGACAAGTTGCCTGTCAAGCTTTGTCAGAACTGGTTTATACCAGAAGCTTCTCTTCTCCTAAGTATGGTTGATCAAGAGTACCAAACACCACCATATCTACCATCTGGAAGAGGCATTGCCACATTCAAGCCACAGTAAGGAAAATTAAAAAACAAGGACTTTCTCCTGCACACACATTGACTATGTCTCTGTTAGTAAATAGATGTGCCTGAGGCACATTTCTGGCACCAGGATGAGGCAGGGACTGGCTCAGTTTCATGCTATTGAACTCACTCTCCAAAACTGGATGACTTCATCCAACCTGTCTATGGGGAATGGTTCCTGACCTGTTCCAATTCCCTGAGACATGTCTGAGAAAGTGTGCGCTGATAAGCCAAAACCATATCAGGGACCAATCCAACCACTTAGAAACAGAGACAGTGGCAGGCCAATACGTGGGGGTGTTCCTTGGCTATGATTAATTTACTGGCATAGATGTTGCCTTTGAGTCTAATATTGCCAGCAACACCATGGTGATTTTTTTCTCTTTGATATATTTCTAATTATTCTTTTAATCCCAAATGTGCTACATCAAGATACCTCTGTCAAGTAGAAGTAGCTTTTTAACCGATATGTTCCTGTAGCTACTTTGTAGTAAAATGGAAGGTAGCATAGTGAGAAGAGTGCATTATATTTGCTTTGAGATAGGACATAAATGCTCTGAGATCAGGACATGGTACAAATGCAGAACAAAACAGAGGGCTCAGTCCCTTGTGCGCCTTCAATAAGAAATTTGACAGCCATTTTTTAAAGCATCGTAAGGAACAACATATCAATAAATTATCTTTATAATGCTCTAGGCCAATGCATCTCAAGAACAACTCAAGGACTCAGGAGGGTATCAGAAAATGGGTCATGGAAACAAAAAATGGCAACCTTTTAACACAAGCAAGCAAACAAGGAGTGAAATACAAAAACTAAAAGAGCATTCATATTTGGGTAGTAAATGAAAACCGTGAGGGTAACAACTGTGTGAGATACTCAGCAGGTGTTATTTCAAAAAGACGAGGTGACCATTGTTCAGGAAATACTGCTGTAGGACAAGCAACAACGTTGCTTGCTACCCCAGAAAGCTTAAACTATGGCACCTGAGCAGCTGTTTCCTACTGAAAGTCCTTAAGTTCAAGGTGCGTGACATACTCCGAACTATGTTGGGCACATGTGACCTTACTCCAAAGATTTAATACATACATATGACAGTGCTGCACAGGTCTGTTCAGAGATACTGGCTGGGCTTTCAGAAATATCTTAGCTGCACCATCTCAGGAAGCTATCTCACACATTATCATGCAGGGAAGACGTGTATCAACCCCTTTTGAAAATCTACCAGTCTATGACCAGTTTGACCTTCAATATAGTGCGGACATGATCTCTTCTGCTTTTCTCCCAGATAGAGGTCTCTGACAAAGATCTCTGGGGAGCTTCAGATGCAGGAAGTTTTGCATGCCTCTTTTATGCAGTGCTATCTCTCAGTCACGTTCCCAGCTTCAAACATTCCCAAGTTCAAAATGAAAAATAAAGATAAAATAAAGCCACTGAATCTGCTGCCAGTAAATACACATACAATAGAAAAGGAACTTCACAGACTTTCTTCTCCTGCAGTCATGGAGCGATTGTATTGTTCATCAGATTTCCTGAGAGCGTAATTTTCTCTCCTTTCTCCTGTGTTCATCTATCATGCTAACTGCTGCTTGGAGAAGAATAAAGAAAAATATTATACTAGGCATGATCACTTAGTAGTTAGAGGGAAAGTTCTTTTCTGAAGATTTAGAAATAAAAGGAGATTTCAGTGTCACTCTTGGATTTCATTAATTTAAGTAAAAAATCAGATATTGCTGTCTTTTTTTCTGTCGGTTAAGCAGACATCTGTAGCAAGTGAATGGCACTTTTCCCTTTGCTTACATAATATTTACGTCTGTTCCAGAAACAGGTGAAAAAAAATTCTGTATTATCAGGTTAGGATAGCACAGGGAGTAAGAAGAGGTCCAAGATTTCTAAAGAAGGAAAGATATAGCAAGGAAATACCAAGCTATTAACCCTTCCTTACCCTTGTCCCCTTTGAGTCCTGTAAAAAACCAAATAATCTGAACTTTTGCCTGGGAGAAAAATTTATGTTTAGAACAAAAATCTTGTATTTTTCTGTAAGCTAAAGAAATAGGGATGATGTCATGGATTGGCAGGTATCAAATTACCTTATCAACTAGATTTTACTCATCTTTTAAAGTCTCAGTGTGGGATTCATCTCATCCAGGTTTAGATGTCTTCTGTAGGCTTTCAAGCCAGTCATCAAGGTCTCCTTAAAGTCAGTGGAGAGAATTGGATTCACTGGTCTAATTCAGTGCTTTACAGAGGTAACTGGTGATTCAGCAGTTCGGAACTGGTTGGAGATTTTATTAACTGCTAGTAGGTGGTGATTTTTTTGCCACTTTATTCCTGAGTTTCTGAAGACAGTATCAGGGAGTTGTTGCCTTGAAAGAATTAAGATGTCTTTCCCCTACTCTTATGTGATGCAGTGGCAATGATGGATAAAGGAAGAGTCTTCTTTTTATGAAGGCTTATTATCTTTTTGACTGCCTGTCTAGAGTACATTTCTATATTAACCTTGCAATGCAGCCAATGTACAGCAAATGCAATTATGGTTTACAAAATAAGAAAGGCATTTTAATACTTCTCAAGAAAAGAAAAAAAAAAGAAGAAAAAAAAGGAGATTGCAATGCTGACTTCTCCAGTTATTGATTTCTGGACTTTATGTTTGTAGTTTAGAGCTTTTTTTCTTTTTTAGAGAATGATTTCTCTAGTTGAGATAGTTTCATTCAGGTATCCAATAGCTGTGATGTCACTGGTAGGGATGGGTATTTGGTGTCTTTCCAATCTGCGGATCAGTGGCCTCTTGCACTAAGCCGTAAGCTACGACGCAACTCTCTTTTTTGCATGCCTGTCAAAGACTTGCCTTTTCTTCTGTTGCAGCTTAAGGCAGCATGTGAGGCAAAGCACTTGACAGGAATTATGCTGGGCAGAGTGGCTTCTTCACTTTTGTTTTCTGTTTTTTTGACAGGTTGTGGTAACCCTGGTAACCACCTTGCTGCATTGTTAGTGCCCATGTACAATGTGCCAGTGCACGTGCCTGAAGGCTGCTAAATGTTGTGAAAGGGTGCATGAAACACTGCCTTGGATTCTATCTCTTGCCTTGTATTGTTCAAGGGAACCACAGAAGTTTGGCAGCAAAACACTTATTATTTAACAGTGGGAACTCTTTTCACCTCCCAGTGAATGAAGCACAAGGATTTTGCAGTTTCAGTTGAGATGCCTTGTTTTATGGGGGTGAATTTTCACCCCCCCTGCAGAAGGCTACAGGAAAGAAGTGCCTACCCTAATCTCTGCAGTTATCCTGCCCAAGAAGTTGTATGGTTGACAGTGCTACCAAACACAGTTATTACACTCCCACTTCAGGATGCTGTGAGACCAGCTACCCCCACTCTGCCCAGATAGGCCATATTAGGAAAAAGGTCATTGCTGAAATTGCAGACCTCTGGGTCCTCCCAGTAACCTAGAGCCTTTAGGGAACTGGAGAGGTGGAGGGAGAGAGCAAAACAATTAACAGTCAAAGCAAATTTAGGCTTACTGTTGTGAGTTTTATTATTACTATTATATATTTGAAGAATAATGGCTTCATTGTGCTGGTTTCTTATCTACTGTTCTGTTTGGAAAGGGATTCCATGAGCCACAACTGTATGTCTTCTGTCATGTCAATGAATGCAATAGAGAACAAAGTGGGGTTGTGTTCTTGGGGGGGTGGGGAGGCTAAAGGCAGAAACAAGGTTTTGTTTTCACTTACAGCTTGAATGGGCAAGACTGCCCATCTTCAGAAAACTTCACTAATTGTGATGGGTAGCTATAGCAACACATCTACAAAAAACAAAACTACGGCTTCCCAAGAGACAACAATATACTTTTGTATTCTTATGAGAGTATGGATGCAGCTCATCACTGTAATATGTACTTGGGGAGCAATTAAGATGTTTATGGTCATGGTCGCATTGTTCTTTCTTAGCAGGACAGTGGTTTATTGAACAAGAGATACTTCTTTTTTTCCCTTCTCCCCTAGTTAACTTTCCCAAACTGCATGTTTTCTATATTTTGAATGCATCTTAACTGTTTCACTATGTTTTACTCCTATAGAACAGAAAATGAATGTGTAACTACCATGGTGTATTTTAGTTCCTTCTTTTCCCTAGCCAGACTACTTGTTATTCAATCTGATTTAGGCTTAACATCTCTACAGTGCATTACACATAATGGAGAAATCTTAAAACAGATGTGCCATTAAAGCTAGCACAAGATTCACTAAAACATAATGATAATTGTACCTGATGAATGTTTTTTTAATACAGAAATTCAAGACTATTGAGATATAGAACCAAACGTATCTCAGAGGAAGGAGAGGTTTTGACAAAATGAAGTCCAAGTTTTCTAAAAATCCTCTTACAATGATCAGTACTAATCAGCTTATTTCCATAACTGATATTACTGGGATAGAACATGACCACTTTCTGAAAATTAAGATAAATGACAGTTTTATCTTCCTAAGAGTGTAATTTTGTTCCACAAAGCCCAGTAAAGAATAGGACCCTGCAGAGCTGCCTTGCCCAACAGTGATAGTAGGTAAGACAGGCAGAAGTGAAAGTTTAAAAGGATGCCAGAACATACAGAAAAATGACAATGCTGTTGCTACGCCAGCTCACTGAGTGTATCTATCTTGTCAGATTAGACCCAGCCTGTTGGCTTACACAGAGAAAGCAGAGCTGCAGTCCTGCCCCCTTAGGGTCATGGCAGCGAGGGAAAATACAGTAAGGGAGCATAATTCTACTTAGACTTTGTGGACTGCTTGAGGGAGTGGAGGAAGAGGCATATAATAAACCCTATAACTCTGTATTCACTTTATGACCATGCTGAAAGCAAGGCTTTAGTATATGCCTGCAGCTATAAACAAAACAAAAAAAAAAGGGGGAAAAAATCTAACAAATAAATAAAAATCTTGTTCAATTAAAAATAAGATTGGTGTTCGAATTTATGTGTTTGCTTTTCCATATATTTTCTTCCCTGACACCCTTCTTCCCTCTGAAGAGTGTGAAGTATGGGAATTTCAGAAGCACTGTCTGTGCCTTGTTTTTTAATTCTACTCTGTCTTACTATGGAAATAGCTATTGCAGTGCTGATCTTTTAATCCAGCTTACATGCGATTCCTATTAAAGTCAATGCCAGTTCTCTGGACAGAGAAATGCTTTACAAGGCTTTCCAAGAATACCTTTCAGAGCTGTTCACTGCTCTTCCAGCAGTCCCGTTTGGGTAGGTCAACCAGTTACAGAATTTTAGCCAGCTTCATATTCTGATTCCAATATAGTAGAAGAATTCAGTGCCAAAACTTTATTGAAATTCATAAAAACTTTTCTCCTTAACAACCTAATATCAGTCAAATGTGCACATGAGAATGTCTGCTTTGATTAAAGGAAGAGAAAAAAACTAGCAAGACACTCATAGTTGGTTTGGTAGGAAAGCCTTGGCTATGTGCACGCAAAAAAAGCTCAGAAGAGAGACTAAATATGAGAGAAATCTGTAACAGTGTATGCCTTAAAATTCATATTTTAAAAAAACTTTTAGTGTAAGGGAGAGGGCAATGAGATAGGCTTTTTAAGCACAGTGGTGGCATTACATTGTTGATACAGGGATGAAATTGGGAAAGCCAAAGCTTGGCTGGAGCTGAAACTGCAAAGGTTGTGAAAGGTCAACAAGATGAGCTTCTGCAGGTACATAAGCAGGAAAAGGAGAACCAAGGAAAACATGAGCCTGCTGGTGAGCTGGACAGGCAACCTAGGTGATGAGGAACATGGGAACAGATAAGGTACCTGGTGCAGTTCTTGCCTCATTATTTACTGGAAAGATCTGTTCCCAGGCCTCCCACATCTCCATGCCTCGTAGCAAGATCTGGAGGAGAAAGGTACACACAATAGAGGAGGTTGAAGCTAGGGACTACTTATGTAAAATAAGTTGGAGAGAAATACATTAGATGAATAGACCATGATGTGGTGGACAACTGACTGGACAGATGGGCTCAGAGTGTAGAGATCAACGGTTCAAAGTCTAACCAGCAGCATGTTATGCATTATCCTCAGGAATGATACTAGGGACATTGTCATGAACACCAGGATGATGGGGAGGAATGCTCCTTCACAAAAGCCCCTTAGCTCAGTGACTTCAAATCCGGTCTGAGGACTCTTCCAGAGCAGAGGAATGCCAACATTCATAATCCACTGCACAAATATCCCAGTATAAAACTCTAGGTCTTTCCTTGTCCCTCTCCAGACTTCCTTGACTATCTCTGGTTTCACATGAAGAGTTCCTACTTAAACCATTCTTTCAACATGATCTTGAAGCATGCTGTAAAACCATTTCCATTTAGACTTGTACATAGAAAACAGGCAGGTGCTACATTTGAGTTTTGCACCTTTATTAGAAAACCTACTAAAGGATTAGATAACAAATTACTATTAATTATACTAACATTTCTAGAGGCTCTGATAGTGACAGTCATTGTACATACATGTAATAAAAAGATAATACCTGTGAAATGGAATTTTCCCTCTGATAGATGCACTGAACAAGTCCATAAACATATAGTAAGGAGAAGAGACACGGACATACCCTCAAAAATCCCTAATCCAATGATTCTGGGAGCTGGGACGGTACAAGTAAAGCAGACCACAGACTGTGGCCAGTCACACATGTTCTCCCTAAGTACCATCTTGTATTAGCACTGTTATAGAGAGGCTATAAGGCTAGGTGGGCCATGTGCCTTACTCTTTTGTTTTTACAAATGAAAGTTAAATTAACAAAAGTTCGGAAAAAGTCCCAACTATCAAGTAAGTCTAGAATTTACAGCTAAGAACTTTTGTGTCTTCTCATGCCCTGAGTTTTTCTCTGAAAAAGTGGTGTGACCAGGCTCTGAACCAATTCTTTGCAAGAGTTGTGAGTCACACACAGAAAGGGCAGCAATCAAAGCAGTAAGTCTTCGTAGAACCTGCTGAATGGATTAGTGGAGTACTGTTATACTTTTTTTGTCATGAAATTTCATGACAATCCAATGATGAATAGATCTTAACAGACATTATCACTCACTGATTATCCCAGTCCTAAAGCCTACAAAATGGAATAATGAAATTATAATTGAAAATAATAAATATTTGCTGTCTGCTTTATCAGCCTAATACTCACATTGCTTTGCCTATAGGCCTAATTCCTGCATCACAAATCTCTCAGAAATACGCAGTCAGTCCTAGTTCAAAGGAAGAAATCCTTCCAATGACTGTGGCACATGGCTAGAGAAGTGCAATCAACAAAGGAACTGCTGAAAGAAAGGAGTGGACAGTATTTGGAAGTGATAGATTGAGAGTAGTCTTGAATGCCTCAGGTTCTTGATCTTTAGAGATCCCATGTACAAGGCTTGCCCAGACTTGTTTGATCCAGAAAACAATGCAAGAAGTAAGGTCAAAGTGTACTATCCTCAAAACCACAAGAACTCTGCTACGTTATGCTCTGAAGGGAGAGATTTCTTAATTCTCTGTTTTAGAGGTTTTATAGACTCCCCTTGTTATGAAACGATCCAAACAGTTTAGTCCTTTCCTATGTAGGCTCCAGCTCAGAAAGGTAGTTGAGAAAATAGTGAGACTAAAACGTTTCATCACCACCAGATGAAATGATCAAATAGAAATTTTTTTACAAGGGTTAGTCTCTCTTATTCTGACTTTGCTCACATTCCCACTTTCAATTACTTGCCCATGACAAGTGCTCACAAGCACTGCAAATGTACCAATGATTAGTAATAGTTCTAAAGAGCCTTTGACCTCAACAGAATTATTCACCTGCAGAAATGAGTTCTCTCTTCCAAAAAGGTGGTTGTATCAGGATGGAGGTCAAGACACTGGCATTTTTTATAACCTCCCACATTAAGAGGCTGCCATCTTCCACAGAATGGAAATAATTCCATGCATTTCATTGAGAAACTAGCTGTAAGTGTAAGAAGGGTAGGTGATCAATTGACTTTAATATATGCATACAGCAAATCTTTGAACACAGCTTTTCCACAAATCACTACTTGCTGGAATTTGTATACATAGTATATTTTTATGTTTGGTTTTTCTTTCCTAAAAAAATAAATGTTTCACTTTTTGTACAACAAAAACAAAATGTGGATAGAATTATCATTTCAGCTTTGGAAACCTGCCCAAAAAAGCATTTACAACACAGCAGTGACATTATAATCATAGCAGACAAAAATTTTGATCTTTTTGCCCCATTTCAATCATAATGTGCCTGAACTATAACACAGTATAACAAATATTTTGTGTGAAATTAGACTGTTACCAGAAAAATATTATGAGGTATATTTGTCTTAGAATACTATGTCAACCTTTGAATAGAGTTTGGTGTAAAATCTTGCCAGTGATATAATACCTAATTTTTTTAAATGACAGTGTGTCCTGGTTTCGGCTGGGATAGAGTTAATTTTCTTCCTAGTAGCTGGTACAGTGCTGTGTTTTGGATTTAGGATGAGAACAATGTTGATAGCACACCGATGTTTTAGTTGTTGCTAAGTAGTGCTTCCACCAGGCAAGGACTTTTCAGCTTCCCATGCTCTACCGACTGAGAAGGCTGGAGGTGCACAAGAAGCTGGGAGGGGGCACAGCCAGGACAGCTGACCCAAACTGGCCAAAGGGACATTCCATACCATGTGACGTCATGCTCAGTACATAAACGGGGGAAAGCTGGCCGGGGGGGCCGCTGCTCGGGGACTGGCTGGGCATCGGTCGGCGGGTGGTGAGCAATTGTACTGTGCATCACTTGCTTTGTATATTCTTATTATTATTATTACTATTATTATTATTATTAAGATTTTATTTTATTTCAATTATTAAACTGTTTTTATCTCAACCCATGAGTTTTCTCACTTTTACTCTTCCAATTCTCTCCCCCATCCCACCGGGGGTGAGGGGGAGTGAGCGAGCGGCTGTGTGGTGCTCAGTTGCTGACTGAGGTTAAACCACGACACAGTGAAAGAAAGCACACACAATAGGTGTAAGTTTTCCAGTATTGACATAATGATGAATACCACAGCTGTCAAGACTTTGGAGGTTTCCTGTGACATTTCTACACATACTAACATCTGTTGCCTTCTTGTCCTCCTCCTATTTAGCTTTCAGGATCCTGAATTTCCCAGTCTGCTAACAATGCTCAGAGTTTATTGAAGTTTCATTTCACTGGACAGTAGTGTTTAAATACTGTGTCACTAAGCACTGCAGTGCACTGATCTTTATTGCCCCCAGCCACTCACCACAGACAGATTCTTGTAGCTTTGCTAAGGGGTTTAGGAGAGAGTAAACCTCCCAGGTTCGAATGCACGTTCAAAAGCTAGATTGCAATGGATTTTAGAAATACAACCTGAGCTTGAAATGCAAATGCACACTGTGTTATTTACAGAGTTATAGACAGCTGCTTTAACTATCTGTTTGGGAACAATTCAAGAATCTATTCTAGTCACTTATTCTAGTGAGAGAAAGCCTCTGGTTAACTAAGAAATGTTCACTGTCGTATCTTCCAGTACTAGATAGAGTATCTCTGCCTTTGAAAGTGCTTCCTATTACCCCAGTCAAAGGAATTACTCCCTGGTCCATTAGATGCAGCATAGCTGACTCCAAGTCTGGTCTTGATAGTTAGTCTAATTGTATCACCTGAATCAATATGGGCATTCAATCTTCAAACATTGTCAGAAAACAAAGACAGGAAAACTGGTAAAGAATTTTTTTTTTTTTTTATCCATATTTCCCTCTGTATAGGAATAAAGAAAAAGATTTTCAGGTGCACAAATGAAAATTAGGTATCCAAAGCATCAGATTTTGATAGGAGGCAAATGCTTAACTGTTTCTTTTTTCCTTTTTTTCCCCCTTTAAAAAACCTTCCCTAAATAAATAATCATCTCTTCAGTCTACATTTGGCTACATGGCACAATGAGTGCATCCAACCATTTCTGCACTACCTTACACACACACACACAAAAAAAAAAAAGACGAGATTAGCTAAAGGCATTAAATTTTACCACCACTTTTCTCTTAACATGACTGGAACCTGGACTCTCACTTGTCTACCTTTACAACTGTGCAGCTTTCATTACTGTACTGCCTGAGTGGGTCACTGTCATTAAAAGGGTTTTCAGTCTGAAAATTTCCCTGTAGCTGAGGGATGCAAGGCCATTATACAGAGAGCAAAATGTTAAAGGTCACACAGCTGTCTGAGTTGGGAACTGCATCAAAATCTCCTGTCGTATAGCTTGGAGCTCCACACACTATATTCTTCTCTCCCTACCAAAAAAGCTTTCCAGGTATCAGTATTTCCGTTCCTCTGCTCTTTGGGAGAACGGATCTGTACCACTTATCAAATTAGGCTTTTAATTATGTTTGGCATAAGACATTCAGCAGCCGGAGCCTCTCCCTGCTTGGCCATCAGCAGAGCTTCAGCACCATGCCAGGCTTCAGCACCATGCCAGGCACCCCGAGGGCCCTGCGCTGCAGCCTCTCCTCATACCCCACACAAGGTCCCTCACAACATACACATCACCTCCTCACTGCCACCCCGCACAGTGCTCCCACACTGACCAAAGTACCCCATCCCACCCCCTGCGTGCCACAGCTCTCCCTAGATCCACACACCTATCTCTCCTACCACTAACCTGCCAGTCCCCACATCCCAGAAAGCTCCTCCTGGCCACTTTGGTGAACTTCTCCCTCTGATTGCATGGCTCCTGACATGCAATAGCATCACCACAGTGTCTACCAGCACCATCTTCCTTCCATGAGAGCATGCAGCCAGCAGGAACGGTGCAGCGTGAAATAATATAGAACAAAGCAGCTCAAGCTGAAACACCATGGACAAGTGCATGGAGACATGGGGACTGAGAGCACGGATGGCTCTGGAACAGGGAAGGAGAGGGAGAAAGGAGGACTGCAGATGGACACAGGAATACTGGAGTGAAGAGGAAAAAAGCTAGGGTTAGCATGGTGGTTTTCTGTGGCCAAAAACTGGGACATGGCTCACTAAGGCCAATTCTTCCATTTTCTGATTCTTCCATTTTCTTCTTCTTAATAAATTCTGGCTTTACTTGTCACACTCCTTTGTTAAATTTTCCTACCCATTTTTCTTGCCTTTCTGTAGTTTCTTAAATCTTCACCCCTCCTTTACCTAGTCCTGTACTTTCTCCACTCCTCCCTCCCTCTCTTTCTCTCCATTATAACCTTCCTCTTTCTCCCTGTTAAGGATTCCTGTTCTTATCCCTATGCTGCTCCTTCCCACCCGCTATGTTTTCTTCATCCTGTTAAACTTCCAGCTACCACAAATACTTCTCCTGGTCTTTCATGAGTCACATGCAATGATTAATTTCCATCCCTGCTGTTGAAGCAAACACACCTCTCAGAAACCGTTCTTTCTCTAGCAACCTGATTTAGGAGGCAATAGAGGACACACAGGACACACACAGACCTGCTGCAGTGCCTGGGTGGGAGTGACGGGTAACCCCGAGTGAGCGGTGGTGAAGTCATGTTTGTGCTGCTGGTTGAAGGAGTTGGAGGGTGGCCTGAGCACCAGCTGAGTTGACGGAGAATTACGTCATGTGGGAGATATGTGCTCCACCAAAACGGTTTGCCTAAGGCCAGTCGGGTAGGTATGCTTCCACGCAGGCATGCTAGAGAGGGAACTGTGGACTCATTTTCTGAAATGAATGATTAACAGATTAAAGGCTGCATTTCAGCCTTTTCCTGTCACTTAGGGGAGATAATGTCTGACATTTTAATGGGCCAGCCAGCTGATGTCTTAATTCTTCTTGGCCATGTCTTTGAGCCAATTATTTTCCTCAGTCCTCTAATAGCGCTTTGGGGCAAGAGGGGGTCTTGACACAGACCTCTCTTCAGTTGGGGAGTTCAGGGAAAATAAAAGAAGTCGCAACTTGGGCTAATATAGCAGGTAGAAAATCTAGAGCAGGCTTGTTAGGGAGAGAATACCTGTCTCTGCCTTTATGAAAAATCGCCCTTGAAGTATTTATTTATTTAAATGTATTTAAAATATTTAACCAAGAATTGTCTGCTGAACATGGGCCACCACATTTTCAAAGACAGGAGAGCTGGTATAAATTGTGCCATGTTTTTGTGCTGCAAGAAAAGAATCACACAGCAGCTGACTGGAGCAACAAAAAATGGTGCAGTTCTCTGGAGCCTGAACCCAAACACAAACAAACTCTGGGGAAGTCTAATTTCAGAAGAGGACAAAAAAATCTTTTTATGCTTCCCTGCAAAATATAACATTGTAGGCATAGATCACAGTGTGTGAGTTTTTTATCTAACCAAAAAGCTCCTTAGTTGCTCAGTAGCGGTCACAGATCACAAGTATCAAACAGGAAGACATTAAAGTAGAGGCTAAGTCCAATAATCCATCACACTTTGTATGACCAAACTGCTTTCAAATACATTAAGCTTACAACCAAATCTTTCACCACTGTTCTTTTTGTATAGCCTTTCATTTTCTAAAATTTACTTTCTGGAGTCCACAATTCCATTCTCTGATTTGAAAGACAAAGTGTTTTGTCAGATTTCTTTGATTAATGAACATTTAGCTCTTTTGCTTAGCATACAAATCCCAGTAATTTATTTCTGTACCATGAACACTGCTAGAAAAATCTAGGACATGTATAAATAGTTAGTATAGATAGAATACTATTTCAAAGGAATACCCCAAAACTGTTTTAAACTTCATAGCTGGGATAAATCTGAAGGAAATCATGCATTTGCTTCACTTCAGATAACATTTCTTTCACAACAGCATTTTGCAAGATAGACTGGGCATGAGCAGTAGAAAATCATATTATGAATTTACTACTGATTGCACATTTAATTCAAAATTCTTTCCTTCTCTTGTACAAAAAGGCTAAGTGCATTCAAGGTTTGATTACACTTGTATTGATAGTGTAGGAATGACAGCTGACTAGCTTGTTCAACCATCATGGAAAAAAAAAAAAAAAAAAATCTGCTGATTAATTTGATGAAGCTAAATCCTGAAATCCACATACTTCAACAGGCAGACTAGAACAAATACTCTGTAAAAAAACTTGGAGTAATATTTCCCTTAGATTTCACAGGATAAAGGGGTTTGCACTTGTGAAATCCTTGCACTGCTAGAAAAAAGGTAATTAAAGGCGAATACTTACACATACATACATACTGTTGTGTAGTTAGGTGATGCAGTACTCAAAATTAAGAAATTACTTCTGGCCTTGATATGCAATTAAACTGGTAAATTCTCTTTCTGAATTTTTTGAAAAATGTAAGCTTTTATACATTATTTTCCATTTCTGTTGCAAGGTATAAAATATTCTAGGTATGCAGTGTGATTGTTGATAAGCAAGGAGAAAGAAATTCTAGTTTATGAATTTTTAAACAAATCAACTGAGAACAGTCACAAGTACCTTGTACATGGCATGATTTTTGAACAACTGCATAAAAGACTCCTCATCTTGAAAAACTAGCCACCTTTTTGCACACAATATTTACTAAATTATTTTTTAAAATGAAAATCATGTTTGAAACAATGCATTACAGTTTTTTTCCACTTTTTTATTTATATTGCTACAGATAGATCTTAGAGATTATTTTCTAACTGTCATTGGTCCATGGCAAAGAGATTAGTAAACTGACCTGAACTTCATTAATAAACGACATTGTCCTGATGCTTTTAATTACATTAAAAAACATTATTTTCCTTAACACTTCAGCAAGGTCTAAGAGAACTTGCCTGCCAGTGCCCATAACATTGTTGTGCCTCTGATGTGAGTTATTTCTGGTTGATTCTGCCCTTAATGGGAAGCTTGCTCATTAACTTCTACGGCATCCCTGTGCCAGAGCTCACCACTCCCAGGGCAGGTGGGAACGCATGTTTATGCCTCAGCTACTCATATTCACAGCCTGGTGAACTGGTTTAAGGTAAATGTGTACAAAAATACTGGAGGCATGGGGACCCCACGGAGGGGACAGTAACAAAAATGGGAAAATGGTAACACCATTTGTAGTGTCACATGGTAGTGTCCTTTCTGATAACTTACTTAAACACTGGAAACAAGTCACAACTGACTACTGAAAAGAAATATTAATATAATGCATATGTATGCCCCAAGTGTACCAGCCTATTTAGGAATACTAGTTTACTGATCAAGTTTCCTCCATAATGACCATTTTCATAGGATTACGTGATCCCTTGTGATCTGAGTTAGTAGGAAAAGTTTTAATAGAATGAAATATATTTTAACCGGCCTCCTGAGACAGCCATGTATGATTCAAAAAGCAAAGTCTTTCCAAGTGCATAATGTGCTTCAGGAAATTGGCTTAGTGCTGAAATCTACTAAAGCTGATGTCCAAGAGAATTCTGTGATCTCTACTGATCTGTGTAGCTGGGAAATGCGGGCTTGTAGTAGTTATTTTTATCTCTCCAACAGTTGAACCCTGCCTCCACAAGGGCAATGTATTTTTAATGCATATGATGTTATTATGTAAATTGGTTTAGCTGTGTAATCTACTAAAGGTGATTTCTCTGTCCCATGTGAACAACAAAGCCAATGATCGTATAATATTCATTAAAGATAAAATTGTCTTACTTTCCATAACCAATTCCCAGGTGCATTGCTCTGACAACTTCAATTTCTGTTCAATAGTGAACCTGATGCTCATTTGCAAAATTCTAATGAATGTACCAAATAAGAGGTAATGCATTTTTCCAGCTTGCAGTCCCAAGCAGACTATAAATTATTTTCCAAGGAGCAACAGACACAGTAGTTAAAGAACGAGTAAGGTCCCATCAAAAGTTCCACCCATTTTCTTTTCTGCATCAACCTACAAATCTATGCCAATAGTGTAGCAAAAAATCCTGCTTTGATACATTTCTGAGATTAGGTAGACATCAACCTTTTTTTCATCTATAAATGGAAGTGCAAGGTCATGTCCGTGCAAGCGAACCTACAAAAGTGACGCCCTTATACAAATGTACAGCTAGGGTCTCAAACAAACTTTATGATCTGCATACATGGATCTACATGGAGTTCTGCAATTAATTCATTTAAGAGATCACTAGACATATTTGTATGCAAAATTAAATGACAAGAGTTTCTTTGTTAGCAAAAAATCAGATAACGCCAGTGGCTACTGCAATTCTATATCTAACTACTGTTTGTATACAGAAATGAACACGTGCAAAGTAAATGCCTGGATAAGCCCTCTTTAAAATACAACGTTTTGGGTTAAACTGTAATTGTATCTCCACCGCCAGGGGAGCAAAGGAGTTCCTAAAAATAATTAAATGTATTTACACAGGGTTTTTTATCTGGGTATCCATACACTTCTTAAAAACATGAACAAAACCTTGTGAATAAACCCTTCACAAGACCACTGAAAGGTTAGATAGAAATAAAATAAGTACTATCTAAAATAATATTAGATAGTAATAGAAAATTTTCAGTGAAGACTGAACAACTCAGAAGTTCAGCACTTCAATAAATATTTAAAGGCAAGAGACAATGTTCTCTGAACAGTAAAAATGTATTTTCAGTTGTCCAAGAGTAGGTTCCCTCCCTGCATGACACATGTATTTTAAAAAGGAAAACGTAATTTATTCTGAACAGGAGGTGACTTTAAATTTTGAAATTCAAAACAAGCTCTTGGCATTTTTTCTGTTGTGAAAACTGCAGTTTTGCAGTGACAGAATGTGAACATAAACATTTTTATGGAAAGTTATTTATATAATTTCTTTAACCACTGTCATAAAACTGCAATATAGCCATTCTCAGAAATGGATATCCAGAGAGAATTTCATTCAGCTTCCACTGATTGATTACAGACCAATTTTTAATTCAGAAGATGAGAATTAATGCTTTTCTTCAATTTCAAGAAACTGTGGTTTTTTGCTTTGGTGAAAGTATTTGTAAGGATGTGCTCCCTGTGAGATGCACATGTGGACTAGATTAGCTAATACTTAGTTCTTATGTTCCTGAATTTTTTGTCCTTTTGTTGCTAAGCGTTGGTACAATATTCAGTGATGTATAAGATAGAAAATGAGAATACAATCACATATATTGTTAGAATATAACCACATATATCACATATATATTATATAGAATAAAAAGCAGATGAGAAACTTGTTTTAATTGCAGCCTCCTGGCTCACTATCACGGCTAATGTGGAAGATGCAAATCTTTGGAAGGATTCAAATACTTGGAGGACTATGGTTATATGGAAAGGAGTGGAGCAATCATAACAGGGAAAAAAGGGACAATTTTTGCCTTTTTTCTTTGAGACTTGAATATTCTGTCCTACCAAAGGAAAATATTGCAATACAGAATTGATTAATAGGGACTTATTAATATTTGTTATAACAGGTCCACTTGTTAAGCATTGAGTTAGTCAATCATGTAATTAAGTTAGTGTTTGCATCATATAGCCCTCATTAGACTTGAAAAATTTGAAAACTAAGATGCTCGCTTTTTGTTGAAAGTCTTTTTCTTTTGTTGACACACTCCTAGATTTTAGGATTTTATACTAATTTTGCTGTATTTTATCATTTTTTCTGAGCTTTTCTTTATCTCAAGCACTATAAGGATAGTCTTCACTCATTAAATCACAAGGAAAAAATATTGTTTCCTCAGGTAACTTTTTACTATTTAAACCAGCTGAATAATGCCCTGTGTGAATGAAATTCATCACAGCATAACAAAGTCTGTGTATCAGCCTGCAGAGCCTTTAAAGTCAAAAGATGAAGTCCAATTCTTGGCTTTAATTTCTGGGCTGCAGAAAATGGAGTAGAAATGTTATCGGAGACAAAAAGCAAGGAAGAATCCTCCTTCCATACCCTATGAACACAGCATGGGAAGAGGCTGTCTTTTCACCTGTCTTTTCTTACACATGCTGGATCTGGTAGCTGCTGAAAACAACATCTCTCTTGCAACAGAATAGCTAACCCCCCCATGCCTGGGGACCTGACACAACGCGGGCACTCAGCAGGGATCTTCCTCCTCTTCTCTTCACCCTGGTTGGTTCTGTGCTTCCTCTTCTTGAAAGTGGGGACCGTAGCATTTATTTCCTTTGTAAAACTTTGAGATCTGAGCGCTGGATTTTGGTATCATTATTCATGAGGTGTTTATTCTCTAACTGACCTGTCATAAGGAGCTTGCTGGAGTTTCCTGCTAACTCAGGACTGAGTTCTGGAGTTTACATTCCTAATGACGGCTGTCACGTCCTCTTTTTGAGCCTACTCTAGGCAAAGCCATCATTTTCTTTCTCCAGAATGGAGTAATATCACTTCCTTGTGTGTGTCTTCTCATAAGATGTAAATTCTTGATTCAATTAATACTAAGCTATTGGCTCCATCCACAAATCACGTCTTCCCCAGCAGCTTAATGGAATAGTGCAGTCCAAGAATGCAGGATCTCCATTTTCATTTCCATTTGTATTCCTTCTGTTTCTTTCCCCTAATTATTTGGTTACCACTCCAATGCTGAACTATAAACATTACAGACAATTGATAAAAATTGTCAAAGAAGTTAGATGTTACTAAAAAGGAAAGGGGGAAAATCCAACTAAACCTAATAAAATTAACTCTGAGGCTTCATACCTCCTAATTTTAATATCTTAAGAAGGAGAGAACAAGATGTGAAAAGAATATTAAAGTGAATCACATAACCATGAAAGTATTTTACTTTGTCAAACTGAAAAAGACTTCTTCACTTTCTGGCTAAACATAACCCAGTATGATGTAATTAAAAATATATGGAATCATCCTTTTCTCTCTAGATCTACATGTTGTTACTGTATGGTGTTATAAGAAAAGAAAAGTCTGTTTAAAAAGACCTTCAGGAGATGGAAAGATGGAAAAAACTGCATATAACTAAAAGCCATGGACAGAGTTCTGACTGAAACTTTTGTTGGCATTTAGTTTCCTAAACATAGGCATTAGAGACCCTCAGTTAGCCCTCCTGGCCTCCAGCTGCCTCTTCAGAAGGACACAGTTTTCCTGTACGTCCTGTGTGCTATTCACAAGTATCCTGAATATCTAAATTCTCATTATCTAACTATCTAAAAACATCACTACAGCTAAGTTTTTTCTGTCCTGTACTTGTCACTTTGAAAGCCGTTTTACACAGGTGCATTTTCAGTATCCTGGATTATACTGAATTGCTTGACAACAGTCTGTGAATGTTTTCAGGGTCAGTTGCACACAACTGTGAGTAATTTGTGTCCCATACTCATGCACATAACACAAGCCATTTGTGACCCCAAATCATCTAGGTACACTTAATATATTGAGATATTACTGGGAAAAATCAGGGCTACATGGAGTTAGTCTGGGGCTGGTGTGCATCATGCTGGATGTAAGATCCAAGAAATGTTAGAAAGAATCATCTTGAAGATCATCCTTTGTTCCAGATCTTTCTTATTTTAGTTTAACCTTTTTTCTTGCTTTACATATGTATTATTTATTTTTAACTCTCCTGTAAGGGAAAGAATTTCCAAATCAGTTTTCACTTCTTGAATTTTTTCCTTAAAGGAAGGATCCTGAAAGACATTGTATTTGGCTGCTGTGAAAATTAATGTAATGTAGCGGAGGCAGCTTCAGTTTAGGTACAGTAAGCTAGGGTCTGAGTTGCTTACTTATGGTGACCCGGCTTTTGTTCACCAGAGGCTCCCTGTATAACCATATCTAAAACAAAGTCTTTTAGCTATTTTTGCATAGATAGATAACAAAACTTTGGTTTACACCTTAACTTTAAGCCAAAGTTTTAAGCACCCAGATACATTGTTGAATCTTCAGCCCCATGCTAAAAACCCCCACTCTGGTTTCTGAATGCATTGGGAACCTGACAGTAAGAGCTGGCCAGTGCTGGCTGATCCAGATCCACATGCTGGGGGAAACCTGCAGGCTGCTTTTAACGTCAGGTTGAAGCCTACAGCTGAAATAAGGCAACTTGGAACTTTTTGTCTCTAGAACAGGACAGGAGTTTTGCACGTTATATACAGATGCTTAGACATTCAGATACTGCAGATATTTAAATATCGAAGATAGCTAGCTTCTCTCCAACTTCTAGCTATCAAGTATCAGTAGAACATTATCTTGAAAAGTAGATTTGTTGTCCTCAGGTTGCAGTTTCATTTCCCATTCAAGCAGAACACACAGGAAAGTACAGGCACTGGGCTCTTGGGGTTTTTTTCTTTTTTCTTTTTGGTAAGGTAACTGGAATACACAACCTTCATGACTAATTTTTCTCTACTGAATTACAATGCTTCCTACATGATGGGAGCCTTTTTGTGCTCAGTATGTTTGCGTTTCAGCATGGTGACAGTGACTAGGCAGCTGGATCAGCTGAAGCCAGGAATCAGTCACCACGGGTAACACGTTTCCTGGGAAACATATGGAGTATTTGTCCTGCAACCTCAAGAAAGCAAATAATGCTCAGAGCATCATTAACTTTCAGTCTGTGACTTCTGCCTCCCAAAGGGCTCAATTCTACAACTTTCTCTCTGAGTAGCACTTATTCATACGAGTAGGTCGATTACTTTCTAGCCTTCCATTAAGCACTTCTCAACCAGACCGCACAGCTGAGGGTACAGATACTTAAGACCCGTTTTCATACCTGCAAGGTATCAGTGGTGTATAAATCATAAAAACTTGCAGGTCCTCAAATTCTTCTCAAAGACAAATCTCTTCACCAGCTGCATGACCAAGAATCCTTCCTTCCCAGCTGCTCCCTCCCATAAGCAGGGACACCAGAACTCTGGGGCAGGCACTTACCAGCATTTACTGGTTTCAATATGTAGTGGGTTTTTAAGCTGAGTTTTAATCCTTTTTCAAATTTTCTGCAGAAAATAAACAGTGTTCCTGCACTATTCCATGCAAATCCATACTGCATGGAACAAGAAATAACCTAACTGACACCCTACACAACCCAATCCTATTCATAAATTAACTGAATTCAATTTTTTAAAGTAATTAAGGTGCTGTCCCACTCCCATTATTCCTACTGGAACATGGAGCTAGAATTTCGGTGGATGACTAGACTTTCCTTCAAGTAGTTTGTCTTGTTTTTTTTCCCAACCATCATGTTCATTTTAAGCCATACGGCATTTGAAAATGTTTCTTACATTACCTCAAGAGGTGGGCTATCAGCTGAAATCTCAATCTCAATTAAAAATAAAGAGGAATTTTTAATACACAGTCTCAAGGGGAAAAAGAGCTTGAATATATTACAAGAATTAATTCTGAAGACTCAAAATCATAAAATAATAAAAAAGAACACAACCCTATATTATTATTAAAACCTAATTGGATTATTTCTTAGGGCATGACTTACAATTTTAAATGTTTCTGAATTGTCTACCTTATTATTGCCTTCAAAATTGCTGCAGGGCAATAACTGTGAGTATGAAATACAAGCATTTTAGGCTTTTCTCCTCAAACCACAGAGCTGCTTAGACTAAACCAGGATTCAAGGTGTGGTACGTTCCCTAAGCCTGTGACGAGAACATCTGAAACAGCCACTATGTTGGAGTGCTTATATCCTGACAGCTCATATTTTGTGTTGAACGATGCATAACCCTTGCTAATTCAGCTAGAGTGGTGTCGGGGGATATTGGGGTATCAGGAGGTGTCAGTATCCATCCCTCTCCAAGAACAGGTTACAATCATGATGCTGATAGGGAAGAAGAGGTCACCAACCACTTCAACAGCAGCTTCTCTTCCCTCTTCTCATCAGACAAAACATGCTCTGCATCAGGCTGTGTAAATGGGGGAGAAGGTTCAGTTCCCTTAGGCTGTCTCCCTCCTTGTTCAGTTCATTCCTGCTCCTAACAATTCATTTCTTGTTTGGGGGAGAACTGCTCCACTGAGACAGTTTCTTAGCAAACAACAGTTAGAGTAGCTCTAATGTATTACACTAAATATCCAGCTCAGAAAAGCAAATACAGGCCAGGCTAGTGATAGAATGTTTCTAAAAGTGTAATTTGTACTTCCTTCTCCTTTTTTTGGCCTCTCTTGGGCATTGAAATCATAAGACTTTTCAGAGGATTAAGCAAATGTCACCCCCAATTAAGCTCAATAAATTCACCTTTTACATTGGAAGGTCAGACTCCCATTGGACTAAAGTCTTTACTTGCAGTGGAACATTTAAAAAAACAAGCACACAATTTCCTTTCAGAGCTGTACCTCAAATACTTCAGTACTATGTAGGAATCAGAAACAGACTGGCATGAGCATGTTACTAATTAAATAATTAAAGGGAGAAGGACAAATCTTATCATCTTTAGACTTGGAGAAATGCCAAACACATTCCCAATTAAAAAAGAAAAAAAAGCCTATTGGTAACTCACACTGAAATTTTAATTTATGCCTCTCAGCATTGATGGCAGCATACACAGACTTGCCTGTTTATCTTGTGCTGTTTCTCAAGCCACGTCTGGTAACCACGGGGATGTTTTGACATTCCTTTTCAGGAGTGGGAATTGCTGGCACTGAATTCTGCGAGCCTCCCACCACAGGGGTCACAGTTCCTGCATTCATGAAGACACACTCTTTGAAAAGGGATGACTGCAAAAGATTGACTGTAGTCAATCAGTTCAATGAACTTTCCATTCCAGCTCCTCCTTTTGCTCTCTTCTTGCATAGTTTGAAATGATCTCTCTCCTGGTTGCTACAATTATTTCCTATTAGCAATGAGTCTTGCTTAACATAAGGCACAAAGAATTCAACATCGTCTACCGTGGCACTAGGCCACTCACCTGCTCAGCCACCTGGGCCTCTCTTTATCCCAGATCAGCACAGTCATTTTTCCCCAGCATAAATTGTACCTTTACATTTTACAATAGCTCCTAAGCAACTGTGTTCAGCCTTCTTTAATTTGAAGAGACAGGCTTTTAGGAGGTGTAGCACTATTTATATATCGAGAGGAACCTGACTTTTAAAAGTCCTTTACATGCACCTTAATCTATTCCTGAAGAACTTAGCATTGATTCTTCATTTATCATTTATCCCCAGAAATAGAAGTTCAGAAGAACCAGAAAAACATTTCAAGAGAAAAAAAGAAAGAAAGAAAAAATCATTTTCCTTTCCGATTCAGAAAGAAATGAAAAAGGACGTGTAACAGGCCTTTAGGTGAAGAAAAGAGAAATAATCCTCTGTTGTTTAACTTTCTCTAGACTAAAAGATTGTGGAAGAAAAAGATCTGGGTAATCAGAATGTGTCAGATATAGAGGGGTGATTTGTAGCATATAAAATTTCTGCTGCTCTCCATTGCATCCTTTTTTTTCTTGAAAACTTTGGGGTAAGGGGTGTGGGGTTCAAAATATTGTAAGACCATCTCAAATCACTATTACATACCCTTGCATTATAGGTAAAATAGGTATAGGTATAAGCTTGCTTGAAGGTGCTGTGTTCAGCAGGCACACTGCAGATGTACAAGCACAATAAGAACAAGAATCAGGTTAAAGCTTCATTACTGGTTATGCTGTCCTGATAAAATTGATCTGCACTGTCCCAGTACCTGACTGTTTCTTATAGTCAAAAAGAAAGTATGGGACAAATTCCTCAAAAAAAACCCCACCCTACGTTGTTAATGAATTCCCTCTTCATTGTATGGATTTGTTTCTTTAAAAAAAAAAAACAAACAACAACCAAAACTTTTTTTTAGGACAACATACACAGAAAAATAAAATAGAGATCTATTGCGAAGTCACCAGGAGGCACTGCATTCATTTATATTCATATCATCACCAGAAGAGAGAGAAAGAAGGAATAAAGGTTTGTGGTGAATAAATATTGCCTGAGCCTACAAACACTTAATTTCAATGGCAAGGCTTTTATATGTGTTGATGACTCAAAAGCAAAAGCTAGCATAGTCAGGCTGAAACTGAATGCTAATGTTCCCTGGAAAAAATCTAAGACTTAACACCACTTCATGTTGCATTCCTTGTGTAGTAGCCAAAGCCACCAGTCAATTGCATGCAGAGTTCAGGTATGTTAGAAACACATATCGTGTGGTGCTTGTCAGAAAGCTCCTGACAAATGGAAAATGCCAGTTCATCAAAACCTAAACTCTCTATGGTAACACAAGTTCTGTCTTCAACAAGGACAGAAATGAAGGTCAAAGTGGAGAGAAGGGAGACACAATCCCTCCCTTGGCCTGGAGCAGCCAAGTGCTCCAGTTAGGATTACTTAACCTAGATGTGATAAAGTGAATTTCAAATCTGTGTCTCAATCAAATAAATCAGGAAAATATATTTCAAGAAACAGATCCAAACATTCATAAGGCAGATGCCTGTCCCAAAAGGAATCATTTAGGTTTAATACAACAAACAATCCAATTTCAATCAACCCAGCCTGCTGATTAAGTTTCCCATGATATATAAAGTATATTGATAAAAATGGTAAAATGTAAGATTTTGATTTTAGAGAACTCCAATTTCAGCTAAACTACACTTTCCTGGAGAACTTTCAGCTTCCTCACATGTATACCGTAATGACAATATTTTAAGTAAATCATGGGGAAAAGAGCGAACAAGAAGAGCAAGCAAATCAGAATTTAATATACACTCAAAAATCTCCCTTGCACACTTGCAACATTTTAATCCTGCATATCCTTCTATATATGTTTACTTCTACATCTCTGGGTACTTGAGTTTCATTAAAGTTTCCTATCGACTCCCTGGTGCATGCAAGATCAGGTTTTAAATGTGTCTCAAATAACATGAACAGTCAGTAGAGCTATTAAGCTGCCTGGGATGTTGGACTGCAGTCTTAAATGACAGCTTGTGCTCTCAGCTTATGTTGTAGTAAACACGAGCTGAGATGCCAGAGCCCTCAAAGTTGAGCCCACAGCTCTCTATGTTAAGAAAATTATGTTTGCCTTCCACTGTACATGTAATTTTATTAAAGAGTGCAGAGTTCTAGAAATAGACTCTGGTTAAGGAAGCAAAAAAAGACAACTTAAGAAGTAAACGGAGACATAATTTTGGATTAATGTAGCTGTTCTCAAAGGTGACTTATTACAGGACTTCATATTCACAATCACCTAAGAAATTACCATTAGCGTAGAAAAAAAATCGTGTAGATCAGAATTTTTAAGAGCAGGCAGAAAGTCAGCAATGTGCTATATTGATTCCCAAGATGCCTATGATAGAGAAGATACAGAAATTTAACAGCTACAAAAACTGTATAAAATCAGAGGGGAAAAAAATGACATAGAAGGTGGCAAACATTCACCTTGGCAACCATCAAGTCCACAGACTACAGAGTCTTGAAGGAAAGTTGGGAGGGGGAGGTGTCTGCATACATTTCTTTATCATTAAGATCATTTTAAGCTACTGTATATAATGTATTCTTTTTATTTGAATTTTTATAAGCAAGTAAATAAATTGGTTGAAGTTTTGACATTTTTGCCAGAGCCTTCTGCAAAGTTCTCTTCATGTCAGAGAAATAGGGGGGGGAAAAGAAGAAAGAGAAGAAAGAACAGATTTAATGATCTCCACATAACAGGCTGACTTTCCATTAGAACTGAAAAAGCAGACAGTTAAAAAGAAGCTGATTGGCAAAGCAGAGAGCACTTGTCAGAAGAGGTAAACAAGGTTATAAGAGGGCATAGAAGCCATTGGCAGTGGGAAGAGATGGGAAAACTAGTAGGTTTCATTAAAATGAAATTTAAAGATTCCCTCTTCCCCATTAGTTCCTTTTTAATACTTTATACACATGACAATATAAAGGCAGAAATACGAACTGCATCCATCAGCAGAAGGGCATGACTGATGAGCATGAGAGAGAAGAGAGATCTCAAGTTTTAAAAGAAATTCCCATTCTTATGAGACTTCTCATGAAAGAACAGATCTAAAAACATACAGAAACAGTAGGAAATAAGATATTAGGTGCTCATTCAGTCCCTTCAGAAGCATGATTTGGGGCCTGGGCCTGGTTAGTGAGTGCAGAATGGAGCCTTTGATGGTCTGTGATTAACTAGGTTACCTACAAACAAGCACTTCATTTCCTTTTTTTCTTTCATATTACAAGTTTCTGCATCTGTATGCTGTTTTGTCTCTGGACATTCTTCCATTTAATCTCAAAAGCCTCGAATTTCTCACATAACTTCTTTCCCAAACTTCCATCTTCTCCAAACATCTTGTAGAGCGAGATATAGGAGGTCAACTATGCCCAACTTGATGCAACTAAAAATAAGTTGGGAGTTCTGAACTGATCTCTTGTCAGCTGGATAAATAAGCTCCAGCCAGTGTAGAAAATCAGACACCTCTGAACTATTAGCCAGCAGGTAACACCAAGGACAGGGTTAAAAAGTTGCTGTACCTAGAGCTCAGGTCCCCAGCTGCCCTCTGAATCCTTAAGGTATGTGTGCATATGGTGCAGAACATCAAGACACCTAATGATTTGGTACCTTTATTTTTACAAGACAGAAGCTGTAGATAGTACTAGTACTGCTCCCCTTTCCCATAAGAGCCAACTGGCTGGAGCACTCACCTCACGAGTAGGTGAACCCCTTGCCTGAAGGGATTCAAACCCATGTAGGACATGACCTGTTTTCTGCTGAAACTGGGCTACCGTCAGCCAGGAATGTAAAACCACTGCACCTAGAAGAGCAAGCAAGGAGAATGACTGCAGCTCTGAGGTTAGGAATTTCATCTGGAGAAATGGCAAAGAGGTGTTACCATCCTAAGCATAGGGATAAGGCTGTAAAATCTACTGTACTTACAGCATTTTTCAAGTAAGAATAGTTCAGAAAAAAACAGCTTCTAATCATTCTTATTAACACCACCAAGAAGGGAATTTCTCCCAAATAATTAGTCCTAAGGCATCCTCCTGACTTTAAAGATTACCTCTTCTTTAACAGTATCAAGGAGGAAAGACAGGTAAAATGAACAGCCCATTAAACAAAAAAAAAGGGACAGCAACTGGGATAGGAGAGAGATCTTAGGAAAGTTTCCAAAATGCAAACATCATTACAAATATAATAAGACAATTAATAATAAAGAATTCTATATTTAAAATACGCTTCAGAGAAAGCGAAGGAGGTGATCCCCTGTGGCAATTGCAAGTCACATCACCGTGGTATCTCAGCATGTACCAGTGGCTTATTTAACAATAAGAAAAGCAGAAGAATCTGCTTACAAATGTCACTTTCTGAAAGGAAGGTGTTTACATTTATGGGTAGGGAGGGCACAGAATTAATTCAAGGTCTTTGCCTCTAGTCATCAGTCTCCAAAGCTCTCTTCCTGCATTGGTTCAAACAGCTGATGAGCTGATAACCAAATGAACTCCCTCTCCCTCTCTCTCCTTGGTTACCCATGAAATCTGAATTTGCTTTCTCCCTCCCTTTAAGAAGTAATTCCTTTGGTATTTTTTTTCCTGCCCCACTCTGGCCCTTCTTTCTCTGTACAAGTCTAGAAGCAGCAAAAATAAACCATTCAGATGTCAATAAGCCACTCATTCACGTCTAAAGCCAAACTCCTGTTGTTGTGCCCACTAACTACAATTAGTTGGGAAGCTAAACCGTTGTTTCCTCCTTTCCTGTCCTTCCCTCCTCCTTTCCCTGATGTGGCACTTTAGGTGAATTTCTGCACATTCCATTTAATCTTTAATTGTGTGTCAATCTCCAAAGCCACCCTCATTTCCTACACAGGTTTTGACAAGAGCAGAATTGAGCTCAACACACAATCCCCGGTCTCTACAACACTGCATAAGGTGTGCTAAGATGTGGAAAGCTATTAAAATTAATGATAATAAGATAGTCTCCTGCTGCTTTACCAATATCTGGCAGGGAACAACCAACATTGCCCGAGACGGTGGTCATGACAACCAATTGCCCTTGCCCAATTTCTAAGGCTTTGGAACTAAATGCTGTTGAGCTGATATAAAATGCCAAGACTGATGTGGCCATTTGTTCTCGTTGTCAACAAATCTTTTCTTCAAATACATCACCACAGCTGACTCATGCTACTACTATAGTTCATCCTATATTACGTGTCTTCAAAAGGCCTAACAGAGTTGTACAAAGCAGCACATATAAGAGCTCAGCAAAGGCTTTAGAAAGAATTGCAAGTGCCACGCATGTAGGATGTTTATTGTAGCACAAAATAAATTAAAGCTTTGGTTCTTTGCAAGTTCTGAAAATAAAAGATATATAAAGTGCCATGTCTCATTGGTAAGTCACAAGGCAGACCATCCTTACCAAAAATTATTCGCTGGATGTTTACTGGGAACAGTGTCCACACTAGTGCTTTTTAGACATCTGTCTTTAAACTGTGCTGAATTAAACAATGACTTCCAATATTTAGTACATACAGATTCAAATCTAGATCATTTCTGATCCATCCAGGTTGGGAAGTGATGTGTCAGTGCTATTTCCTTTGATATATTTCAGAATTGTGATGTTTGGATCCACTTCTATTTGAGGCTTAACATGTTTTTTTTCAAACTCATTTTAGTCCTTTGCTCAGAGAAGAGTCATAAAGAGTGAATAATCACTGGGTCAGAAGGAATCCTTACCCAACCTAAGAAAATCCTTCTTATTCTGCTCTTGATAAGAAGTTAATCCAACATGAATTTCACAAGCTTTTCCCCATGATTTCAGTTGGTATTGTCTTACCTGCTGTATAAGGGAAGCCTTCTTTCCTGACAATATATAAATTCACAATAACAAAGAGTAGGTGTCGCTAAAATAAACTACCAAGTAATTTTTAATGCTATGTAAAAGTGTCTTACTTGTATGGTCACCTTTCTTGTATATCAAGAACTTTCAGGGGATTTGGGAGATGAAAGTGTCAGCATGCACTGATGAAGATGAAGTCAGAATACAGTGAATGAAATGTGTTTTCTTTATATCCTGATACACATCCTAGAATGAAAAAGATAGCTAATTAGTAATTATTTCTTCCAGAAATCTCACCAATTAACACAAATTTTGGATACTGGGGGGCCAATAGTCGACTCCAGGAAGCATGACAGAGAACAAGCTTGGCTGTTACTTCCTTAGATTTCTCTTTCCAATAATCCTTTCTACAAAAGCACTGCATAACAAACACTAAAGAGCGTTTCCAAAAAAATGAAAGCTTGCTGACTCTTTAAGGAAAAGTTTCTGGAGGACAGTTCCATGAAGATTTATTTAATATAATGAATACTGAT
Organism: Aptenodytes patagonicus; assembly: GCF_965638725.1. Classification (NCBI taxonomy): domain Eukaryota; kingdom Metazoa; phylum Chordata; class Aves; order Sphenisciformes; family Spheniscidae; genus Aptenodytes; species Aptenodytes patagonicus. The sequence goes on from NC_134949.1 coordinate 24,498,784, forward strand.
ATAAGATAAATTGTTTTTTTCCTCTCACAAACACATTTGGATTGTATGCAGAATCCTTGCAGACTTCTCTCACCTCCCTCAGATCCCATTTTTCAGTACTGCAGTAGCACACGCTCACTTTTCTACTTATCATAGTTGTAGTGATACTAACATCCCAGAAATGCTTCTTAATTTTAACATAGTTTTCTAGGTATGTCTTACAGCATGTGGAGACAAGTCTGAGACATTGGAATGAATGTTTCTGAAACTATCCTGGACTACAGTTCTCATGCAATTATCTGCAGTTGCTGGGAACTCAGTGACTCAGATGTTCCGATCCAGTTCTCTATTCAATATATGCAAAATATGCAAAACTGAAGACCAAATAATGGATGTGAGTAACATAAAACTGGGACACTATGACATTATAGTTAAGTGGAATACTGATTTCAAAGCTAGTAAATATGTCTTAGTGAAACTCCCTTAATTCCTAAAGCAGATAAGGAGAGGGCTGTAAATGTATTTTCCTTCACCATCCAGTTTCGAGATCCTCACCTCCATCTAAAAAATGGGAAGCTGTCTTACAGTCACATTTGTGTTCCCTAAACCTGAGATTGGCTGGAAAGATGGGTTAGCCTCAGCCATACGTCACACCAGAGCCATGTCTGGTTTAACACATTGAGCTGTTAGCTGCACCAATTTTACAGTTGGGAAGACACTCACCTCAGAAAGCAATGAAGACTCAATCATTTGCTTCAGTCTCTTAATCCAGGACAGAGAGGACAGAAGCACTGTGATGGCACATTTCCAGTCACTCTCTGGTTTTGGAACTACTATCCAAGTCCTCTCAACAACTCCTTTAATTACAGATTACTAACAGACATTGCAACATAGGCAATAGGAAACACTTGGATAGATGACAGACTTCACATCCAGTATCTCATGGACTGTACCTGAACTATCAGATGTACCAAACCTTCGCAAATCTGAAAATCCTTCTACTTTCTGGGCTCAGGTAACAGACATGAGATGTTGGCACTTACATATATGAAGGAAAATGACATATTTTAGATTGTCAAAATGTATTAGTAGATAAAGTTTCTCTCTCCTTCTCGTGTCTGGTGTGACTGATTAAAATAAGGGAGCCTGACAGAGGTGTAGGATAAACAGTATATACCAAGTATTTTGAAATAGCTTTAAAAGCTTTTCTGTGGCACCTTTTTTCTAATTATGGAAAATCCATTATAAAATGATGGTGCAGAAAAGGGAGTGTTGGTGTCTTCCCGTGAAAACCCATATCATTCCTAAGGTTTCGGCAGCATCAGACAATTTTGATAATTTTGGACTTTTGCATCATTAGAATTTCTTGCATCAATTGGTGATTGTCAAGTAGTGCCACGCTAGAGTTACAACACTGCTTACCACCCCAGCACTCAAGCCCTCTCTCAGTAGTAGCAGTTGCTGGAAACATGGGTTTCTAAAGCTTTCAGATTAGTCAGGCACACCACAATTACTTTACCACTATCAGCAATCTGTTGCTCTAGGTTACTGTTTCTTGTGCCTTTTGAACTTTTATTCAGTAGTTACTGAAGTACACTCTGGTCCTCAGGGACTTCTCCACCTTTTTAACTTTATGAAGTTAGTCTCACTTAAGTGGTCTAAAAAACAAGCACAAGTGTAAATTTCTGCAGGACTGGGATCTTTAAATGTCACCTCCCCTCAGTAGGAAATGTCACTCTACATAACACAATGTAATACAACAGCCTCTTAGTCAGAATCAGGTCTCTGGAAACTACCAGAGGGAAAATATATTCATCCAGGAGGCAATGAAGCAGATAGTTTCACCGAAGTATAACAGGGTAATATGTTCTAAATTCCACTTATTTTACAACAGTAAAAATACGTCTTGCAAACTCTTCATCAGAGAGTGAGACGGTACGGTGCATTCTGTACCAGCCCAGTCATTTCCAGCTGCCGTAGTGCTAAGTTTTGCTCAGAGGGTAGAGCTACTCCCACCATTAAGTACACCAAAGACAGTATTCTGGGTTATAAAACACCTAAACTGCTGTGGTAGGTTGACCCTGGCTGGCCCAAGGTGCCCACCAAGCTGCTCTATCACTTCCCCTTCTCAGCAGGACAGGGGGAGGAAAACACAACAAAAAGCTCGTGGGTCAAGATAAGGACAGGGAGATCACTCACCAGTAACCATCATGGGCAAAACAGACTCAACTCAGGGAATTTAATTTAATTTATTGCCCATTAATCACAGTAGGATAATGAGAAATAAGAACAAATCTAAAAACACCTTCCCCCCACCCCTCCCTTCTTCCCAGGCTCAACTTCACTCCCAACTCTTCTACCTCCTTACCCACCGAGCAGTGCAAGGGGACAGGGAATGGGGGTTGTAGTCAGTTCATAATGCTTTGTCTCTGCTGCTCCTTCCTCCTCATGCTCTTCCCGTCCTCCAGCATGTCGTCCCTCCCATGGGATACAGTCCTTCATGACCTTCTTCAGCGTGGGTCCTTCCCACGGCTGCAGTTCTTTAAGAATTGCTACAGCGTGGGTCCTTTCCATGGGGTACAATCCTTCAGGAATGGACTGCTCCAGTGTGGGTCCCCTGCGGGGTCACAAGCCCTGTCAGCAAACCTGCTCCAGTGTTGACTCCTCTCCATGGGCCACTGTTCCTGGCAGGAGCCTGCTCTAGTGCAGGCTCTCCCCCGCTGCAACTTCCTTCAGGGCTCATCCACCTGCTCCAGTGTGGGGTCCTCCAAGTGCTGCAGTGCGGATGTCTGCTCCACCATGAACCTCCATGAGCTGCAGGGGGACAACCTGCCTCACGATGGTCTTGACCATGGACTGCAGGGGAATATCTGCTCCAGCACCTAGAGCACCTCTCCCCCTCCTTCTTCACTGACCTTGGTGTCTGCAGAGTTGTTTCTCTCACATATTCTCACTCCTCTCTCCCAGCTGCGGTTGTACAGCATTTTTTATCCTTTCTTAAATACATTACTACAGAGCCACTACCAACATCGCTGATGGGCTCAGCCTTGGCCAGTGGTGGGTTCGTCTTGGAGCCGGCTGGAACTGGCTCTATCTGACACAGGGGCAGCTTCTGGCATCTTCTCACAAAAGCCACCCCTGCAGCCTACTTGCTACCAAAACCTTGCCATGTAAGCCCAATACAACCTTACACATCCTGCTCCATTGATGTCAAATCCATTCTCTTCTACCGAAATGCTCATGTCCTAGCACCCTGTCTCTGTGAGATTTCTTTTAATGACTTTGTTCAGAAGGAACTGACCGTTACATGAATTATTTTTCTTGTAACAGAAGCTAACCTGACTGTATAAACCTTGTATAAAGACAATTGGAAAGTTTTACCTGACTGGTTTCTGTTACACTATGCAGTATGTGTACTGCCACTGAGTGACTAACATTATGTATGTGAGTATGCACAGTCATCAGATGCTCGGTGGTGAAAGGATGTAAGTAAAATATATATTACTTCTATACTGCAGCTAACAGAATTAATAAATAAAGAAATTGGACATGTAGGCATTTAAGTGACATATTATTCTTTGAAGCAGGACACCGACACACTAAATAATACCAAGTCCATGATGTTATGCTCAGCATATGTATTACAATCCCAGTGTAAGATGTGAAATACCACAGGAAAAATATTGGAGTGGAAGTGTGGGTGAACTTATTTCAAGTTTCAGTTGTTGAAGTCTCTGTCTGTTACATAGCAAGAGATGATGCTTCAAGGTTTTGGTATAACCTTTTATAAGTAGATTTCGTTAAAAATTTAGGTGGCCAAAAGAAGCACTTCATCCTCTTTGATACCTTTTTCCCTCAGATCTTGTTATAAAAAAAAAAAAAAAATTGAAAACTAAAAGGACCAAAGTTTAAATAATTCTTTCTTATTTCCTCCTCCCTTCACTGTCTTTAAACCTCAGTGGTATGGTAAGATGTGGTAACATATGAAATTTTGCTTGCTAAGATCTGAAGCAACCTTCATGACATCTTTTCTTTTTTCTCTGATATTGAGAAAGGTTAGCAATTGCCAATGTATATGAAATATCACCTCAATTCAGCAACAAGTATCCCTCTGATTTTTTTTTTTTTTTTTTTTTTGCAATTTATCATTTTTCATGGGTTTTCTTGACAGTCTTTCATTCCTACAATTGAGCTGAAAAGTAAATCATTTACAAAATTTTTCATAGGTAGAAGATGGTACTTGAAACCTTTTCAGGAAATATGGCATAGTTGCTGTCTATTGTCCACTCACATTTTTCATGGAATGAGCAAAACCTGTGCAAGTTTAGCCAGTCCATCTTGTCTCTGAAATAGAGAATTCCTCAGACCGAGAAATAGCAGTTCTTTTGGAGGTGGTCCAGATTGATCACACTGTGCCCTACACACAAAAATTCTCCAGTCTAACATTTAGAAATATATTACAGGTGACATTAATTTTAGGGCATGCTGTGGCACACATGAAGGTTATTGGAATAGATACAGATGGAGATTATAGTCCCCCAAATTGCCTTCCATTAGTATTGCTTCTTTTCTGAAAGCTATCATGTCTTCAGAGCCCACAAGACAGAGAAAGATAAATAGAGGGGATTCAGAGTTTATAGTAGAGGACAAAAGATGACATAATGGTTAAACACAAGAGCCTTTAGAAAAGTCTGAACAATTTATATAGTCTCATGCAGAGATCAAAACAAGTGTCTTTTTATATCAGGATTTTTCTAGAGAGGCAGTTCTCAGAGCTTTTTGTACTATATCTCTGTAGGAAACAAAAAGACTTTGTAAAGAGTTCACCTGTAGGTTTGTATTTAGAGATCACTCCAAAATATAATCATTCATGCAGATACACGACACTTGCACCAGACATATCAAGCAGCATAGTCTGTATTTGTATATTCAAACGAAAGAAAACTTCTGTAATTAATTCTCAGACTTTTCAGAGCAATGGCTTGTTAGCATTGCCATTTGACCATCTGTCTATTAGCCTCGGTATCAAGTTAAAATAAAGAAAACAAAATAGTATAACCAACAACAAAGCAAGAAGGCAGCTTGCCTTGATGTCAGACCTCTATGCTGTGAACTACAATGCTTGTATTAATCAGCTTGAATGACATCATAGTTGGGAGTTGGAGGTGATCATGGGGTGAGGGTTTTTTTATTCCTTCTCTGTTCTGGAAAAATGACCTCCCTTTTTTCAAACATAGATTATTTTGTCAACTACAGGAATAATACTGAAATCTGACACATCTACCTTTAGTGAGCATATTCTTAAGTTTGTTCAAAGCCAGAATATAAATTAGCAGCTATGTGAAATATTGGCCTTATTCTGTACCACAGCCACTTTGGTGCCCTGCATCTGATACCCTGTTGAGGCACAAGCTGCACCACAGGGAGCAGAAAGAGAAACCTCATCAATCTCAGCAAATCTAATCCAGTTGTATAACACTGTTTCTTAATTACTCCAGTAGCAAGGTGATTAACATACATTATAAGCAGGAGAAGTTATGGTCCTTGTCACTCTCATCATCTGCCAGGTACTGCTTCCCTGTTAAGTGTATGCTTGACAATGTTGGGTAACTCCAGTTCCAGAACAAAAAGACTTCTTCGTATCTCAGAATCAGGACATACAGGGACTATGCAGACCCACCATGCCTCCAGCTCTTATGGAAGTAATGAATTTGGTTCACCTTGCCTCAGCTTCTTATTACACTAACTTGCATTCTCTCCCCTGCCTGAAAGTGCTCTCGTTCATACTTCATACTCAATTACTCTGAACCCTTGGAGATCCTGTACAGTCTTCTGCTTACAATTGTGCATATTTTACTAATCACCCACCTCAGGCTGACACAATTAGGCTTAATAAGTTGAAATATTTATTTCTAAACCTCCATCTCCAAAGAGATTTTATTTTGGATTGTAAAACTACAGTAGTAGTACTGTATGTGCCAAATCCATCTGCAACACCACATCAGCCAAAGTAGAGTCCTGACTCTTACATTTCAGTAAGGTTTTACGTTTTGGTAGGTGGACCAACGAAGGTGAGGAGAAATTTCTGCGTTCTCAAGAGACAGCCCAGTTCACCTTTTAAATGTTGGCCCCCAACGTTCATTTCACTTTCTGCCAAAGGTTAGCTGCAGAAAATGTACTTACATCTTGCTATCCAAGTTCTTGATAAACCTGGCTGGAACAGCATTCTCAACTGCTTTTAGAGGAAAAATCCATCCAACAATTCACAATTGTTTTGTTTTTCCTCTGAAGTGAGGAAGAGTACTTCTGCTGTAAGTCAGTCTAAGACTGAAACAACCTGACAAAACACAATGAAAAGATGCATGATCTACTAACTCAGTAGAAAATCCCTAAAATGGAAGTGCTGAAAAGGTGAATTTCAATTCAGCAACAGCCTTATTCTGTAGCCCAAATAGTGGAGAAAAGAATTAATTTGCTGTGAAAAATAAAACAATTAGTTACCTCCTCATGGCTGGTCAGTCTCTGCTGCCCATACTTTGTGGGTAGATTTTTGAATCCAATTTGTTTGATCATCGCAGTACAGCTGTCATCACATGTCAGCAACATGAGGGCTTTGCTTCCTCACAGAGCCCATGATGCAGCTTTTGCTTATAGACTGCTCTTAGACACCTGATTTTCTGGGGTTTTTTAATCACTTCTGCAATGGCTGACTGTACACCTGCAATGAGGAAGCCCACAGCTTTTGCAGTTCAATAACTGCACATGTGACAAGCACCTTCTAGTGCCTCCCAAGGCCATTTTGACTCCTTTTCACCCCAAACCGTTTGCTGGTTTCATTTCTTTATTGATCAACTGAGCAGAAATACTTTTGAAAACTCCTCTGCCCATTCAGCAGCTTAGTCTGTTTTTTGTAACATCACCTCCCTTTAAGGGAGAATATGAATGGGAAAATAAAAATACCATGATATTTAGGTCTGCAAAACTTAGAGATCTGGCATTTTTCAGCACTACTCTTCCCATCACAGGTAGGAGTCCCCTTTCAGCCTTCCCAGGATAGACTCACTGTTTCCTTCTAACAAAGACCTCTCCTTTAGTTTTGAGAAGCCTAATTTGCTCTGCAGCTACTTTGAACAGGTTTCAAAGATTTGAAGCACTTTAAAACATGAGCTGCAGCCTGTGCAGAACTTTGTCCTGCTGGGCTACAGAGGTTCCCTTGACAGTCACATTTCCTGGATATTTTCAATACTTGTTTCTAATCCTGTCTTTTAAACCCAGCTGTGTTTCACAAGGCTCACGAGGGAAATTCTCTCCTCATAGGATCTTCTCAGGTTTTCACTTCAATTAAGCTAATTGTCAGCAATTTAAATTACTTACTTGAAAGTGCAAATGTTTTGTAAGAAAAAAATTCAGAATTTTAAAACAAGCCTTCTAGTGACAAAAAAATTTCTAAAGAAACACTAAGCACTTGAAGCAGAGATTGAAATCTAGTGCTGACAAAACATTCTTTTAAGTCAAATGTTATATATGTATTTATACCAACCCTGCCTCTCCTTTTTTTCTACAAAAGTTTATTTCAAAGGTCACATGCCCCTCTCCCAGAGGCCTATTAATAGCCCATGCTTCACCCACCTGTGAGCTCATTTCTCCAGGCTCTTACCCCTTGCTGCGCTCACCTCTATCACTTCTCACTGCCTCAGTTCCCTGATTTTAATGAGCTCCTGACAGTCTTGGAAGCTGCTTGGCTTAAGGAGAACCACTAAATCTTTTTACATGTCACTCAGGAACTGGGTTTTTTTTTGTGTGTGTTTGTTTATTTGTTTTTGCAGAGGGCTGTGTAACGCCTCTTCTTCTTGTGCTGTGTTTGTCCCCACCTTATCCTCTCTTAAATTCAGAAACATATGGGCCTTTGAGATCTGCTGCTACCAAATCTGAATATCATGGTCTCTGGGTTTATACGCTGCAAAGCACATTGCATGTTCAGTAGCCTACATAGTTTAATGAGCATGCTGCTTGGGAGGTAGCAGGAAAGATGCTGCAGATGTTAAATGACATAAAAAGATCAATGACAGGTCAGGAGAAAGCAAGAGAAGTAGGTTAAAATGCAGATGCCCCGTGGCTCTTGGAGGAATCATGATGGTGAATGTTTACTGCTGACCTGGAAGAGCAGGTAAATAAAGAGGTGGAAGAGGTACAGAGAATGCAAAATTATTTAGGCTAATTGAGTCTAACTGGGCAAATCTAATAGGGAAAATGAAGAATATCAGAAGGATTTAACACAGCTAAGAAAATGGAAAACAATAGCAAAAGAATCTCAGTGAAGACAATGCAAATAAGGTACAGAGGAGAAAAATGTGAACTAATCATATATAGAGATGGGTTTTGACTTCAAACACTCAGAGAAGATGCTTTCAGTTAACTCATTTGTATGCTGCAGTAAGTATACATACACATATGCAAGGCTGTATTAAGAAAAGAATTCATTGTAATATTCTAAAAACTGCTAACAAATGAGAATACCATGCTGAGGTATACCATTTTTTGTCCGAAGGTTGCAGCCATAATCTAGAAAGCATCAAAAAAATAAAAGCAAGAAAAGAATCATACCGGAGAACAGGTATAGGGACTAACTAGTAGTTGCAAGAGGAGAATGGCTGGATGCTTATGGGCAGATATTCTTACCAACCTCGCCACATAACACAAAGATGAATTGGAAGACACAGACTGATGACTGGAAAGAGGGATGCTGAACTTCAGTAGTGCTGAAATAAGGAACCAATGACAGTAGCAGATTTCATCGTATCTGAAAATGAGACACTGAGATTTAGGTCCACATCTTGGGTATCTATAGGTGCAGTCTGCCCATCTGTTATAGACACATAGCTAAACACCATCCCACTGGAGACAAAAGTTTGGAACTTGGTGATTTGTGTTGCCAAAAGAGGAACATGGGTTTCTTAAAGGCTGATTAAAGCACTGGTGAAGATTAGGCTTGATTCTACCTTGAGTATCCCAGACTGTTTTCTGGTGATTTCATAACTTCACTTTCCCCCTTACCTAGCCTAAATTTGGAATTTAAGCCTAATGGAAGGATGAAAGGAAGTTTCATTCCTAATTTTGTCTTAGTTGGATGATGCTGTATCTTTTTATATTTGTATAAGTGATTTTTTCCCTATGGAAATTTAAACAAACGTTCTTTTGCCAACACTTTGAGAGTCTGGGGAAAAAAAGTTAAAAAGTAAAAAAAAGTCTTTTAGTGAGTGACCATTGTTTCCAGGCCCTTTAGTTAGAAAGGTCTTTTTACGGTTCTGGTTTCTGTTGCATTGCTCTGTAGAAAGTTCCTTCAAGGGCAATCACCTACCTTCTAAGATACAGTACCTAACAGTGCACCTACATACAGAGATATAAATCAATCTCATCAAAGCCATATCAGCTTTTGAGTTATGGGCTGGCCCGCCTGTACCTTAACACCTGTTTTTTTCTACAGTAAAGTGAAGGGGACAAAAATGAGAAAAGGAAAATTCCAAAACCTTTTTTGTAATGTCTATTGGGGGACTATTTTGTACAATGTATATTTGTTCTAGGCCCAGTTAGCACTTGCGTTTGCTCTTTGCTTGAAAATATTCAGATTTCTAGCACTATTTGATCTATATTTATGTAGTAGAAAACTTACCATAAATTTTAGGTAGTCTGATCCTATTTATAAATACCTATTTAGTATTTTATGCTGAATAGTCTTCTTCTCTAATGAAATTTTGCAAAGCATGAAGAATATATCTATTCTACACTTGAATTCTGAAGCACATGTACTAGGTATATTAAAAAAGGATTAGAAAGCCAAACACATGAAAGATGGGAAATGGCCATGCTTGTATCAACTATTCAATGTTTACGTAATAAAAAAATCACTCTTTAGTATCTGTGAAACATTTAGATTTAGTGATGAAAAGTCCCTGAGCATACTAATTCTCTCTTCACAGCAGTATGCAGTAAATACCCAAGGGGTCATAAACTAAATGACTAAACATGAAACAAATATCAAATACTATTTCATTAAGTAGCTACCATCTATCCTGTGCACTGAATAAGGCTGAAAAAAATAGTGAAGGATAATGTAATTTAAGACTGTCATAGTTGGAGCTAGTCAAGAGTCAGACTTTAAAATAACAAAATAACTTCAAAATTCCAATGAATGAGAAAATCTAAGAGGCAAGAAAAGCATTTGTTAAAGCTTTAAAGACATTTGGAAATACATTGATCCCAAGAGACATCCCAAGGCGACCCCTGGAAGCTTCAGCACGGGGAGCCGGAGCTGTTAGACTCTTGTTCACATAGCAGAGATACTCCTACACCCTCCCATTTAAACTAAAGCTTTTGCGGGTTGGGGCTCAGGGTGCCCTGAAGAAGAGACAAGGGACCCCTGAGTCTGGCATGAAGAAATGAGGAAATGACAGACGTGAGAAGACCTGGGCATGTAGGCGCTGAGACAAGCTGCCCCGCTGCCCAGTCGCAGATTTTTCAGATGTTTGATCCCAGGCTCTTATAAGCCTGTCCATGAAGAGGGCAGGAAACCTTTCTGACTTCATTTTGACCTAATTTCATTCAGTCTGATAGGGCTTTACAAACCGTTTCAGTTTTGAAGGATCAGCAGTTTCTGACGCTATCTCGTTAATTATATCCTGGAAAATTACCAACCCTCTGTAATCATATTGCATGTGCACCTAGGGATTGTTGTACAGACACCCCCAAAGGCATTTCCTAAATTCTGAGCACTTAATCTTGATGATCTTTTACAGTGACTTTAGATTTTTTTGTGTGCTTACATGTATGTATGTGCTTCTATTTTCCTTTAAAAAAAAACAAAACAAAGCAAAGCAAAACAAAACAAACAACAACAACAAAAAAACTAACAAAGAAAAAATAGAAAAAAACCCACAACATAGACAGGCCACGGGAGAATTTGTGGAGCCACAGGTCCCCTTCCAGGCTCTGGGAGACCATGTTCTTTAGTGACCACAGGCTCCTCCAGGCTTGTTCCCAGCAGAGACCTCTTCTGCCATCCTTTCAACCTGTTCCTGTACAGCCATCTTCCCTCTTTTCCCTCCCACCCATCATTCCAGTTATGGTCTCTTCCCCCATCCAGTCCCAGTCTACAGCCCCTGAGAGGCTCAGCTCAGCTCAGCTGCTCCTCCCTGCAACACTACCTCCCCCTTTTCACATACCCCCACTCTTGTCACTCCCTCCCCCATTGTTACTGGCCCCCCAGTTCCCAGCCGCTTGCCCAGGCAGGTGACTGACTTCTGTGCAATGGTAAAAGCAATAACGGTGCTAGTTACTTAGTGAGTTAATGTCCTAACTGAAATGCAAGCAGAGATCCAGCTCCTTCTTTGGAAGGACTCTGTTTTGCTCTGGTAGTAATTTACCTGTTCTAATGTAAGCCTTCTCATGAGTCATCACTTAAAAATATAGCAGATCACTAAAACAGCAATAAGTTTTATCCTCAAACTAATAAGCAAGTTATACGACAGGTTGATCCAACCTTTTGAGAAAAACAAGGTATGAAAGAGTGAGTGTTGGAGAGCCAGAATGTGGAAATGAACATTTTGCTGCTACCAAGACTGTTATGGGATTTTTAATTAGCACGCACTCTGGGTCCCAGAGTTTGGTATGTATTCAGAAAGGGTTGTCTCCAGCAGTGGAGCTTTACCTACCGCCTCGATGGGGTATTATTTGTTCAACAGAGACCCAGAGTACGCTGAATGCCAGCCACTGGCTCCTGAGGAACAGCAGTTTTCTTTGGACTTCTTCCAGTCACATCACAAACCCAGCTATTCTTCACTTACTCTACGTGCTGAGATTGCAGCTTAGGGCTGAATCATTAGTGTACAAGCAATTTTATCAACTTGAAGTTTTGTGAGCCTGGATAAAGATCCAGATGAATGTCTGGACAAAGTTAATAGTAGAATCCCCTACATAACGTGCATTTTCAGAAAATCCTGAGGAGATTGCTATTTGTACCCTTGCTATCTTGTCTACATGGCTAGATGGCTGAAGCTACAATAATAGCTCCTTTAGCTAAGGAGTGATTATTTTACTTTTCCATTATTGCAAATGGTGCTCTTCCATCCACCACTTCGCGAATCCAAGACTGCAAACCAAGCTTTTCTGCACAAGAACTGCTTGGGGTGGAGGGGCTTACTTTTTTTTTAATAGAATTGAGCTATTTAAGGCAGAGCCTAATAATTATTTAAAAAATTGTTTTAACCAAAAATAGGGTTTTTTTTCTTTTTAACCATAAAGGCGAGTTTATTTGTGTTGCTCAAAATATGGTTGAAAGAGAATTCTTTATTGAATTTTAACAGTCACTTAACTTATATTTGGTTACTTTTGCATTGGTTTCTTGTCATGTCTATGCAGGTCTTCTTGCACACCAAAGTTTCATTCACACTGACATGTTAGACTTCAATACAAGCTGTTACAATCAGGTAATGATTTCAACTGAAAGACAGAATTTAGGAATCTCTGTGGCACAACAGCTCCTGCAACTGTTAGATTCAATGTGACAACTCCCAATATCTTTCAGTGCAAGGTCAGTTATATGGTCATTAATTATCTTTAGCATGTCATGGAATTTTAACTGGAGCACAGCAGTGGTGCCCAGCCATGGTCCTGGCTCGGCTGGAGCTGGGGTAGAGCCACAGCTGGGACATGACACACTGAAGAACTGGAGTAGCCAAAGATCCTTTCGGTGCAAGGTCTGGATCGTAGGTGAACTTACGAGCCAAGCAAAGAAACCGGAAGATGAGTCACACTGAAGAACAAGGTAGGAACATGCTCTAAAGCCACATTGAATACTGTGAAATTAAGGAACCTAGGGAGGTTTTGAGATCCAGGGAAGAAGGGTATCCTGGAAGAACACCAGGACTAGGAATGAAAAATTAGGCTTGTGCAGACAGTAAAAATTCTCAGAAGAAATTGCCAAAACTCAGAAACTAGACTCTGGAAGGCTATCCAGGCAGACAGCCTTTTGCCCCTGTGTCATCAGAGGCCATTTAGTATTTGAAGCATTTGTGTGAAACCAAATGTATTGCTTTGTGCTCCTTTATTTACACACAACATGGTTGGTTGTATGAACTGATCACCTGGGGGTAACAGTTGACCTACTGACTTAGCTAAGTCTGATAAAGATATAACTAGGCATGAGCTGTAGCATTCTAGCACCCAGGCAACATAAATGAAAAACTCATTACTCGGTATCTTATTTAATACGCTTACACTTAGTTTTAGTATGCAGAATTTTTCAGCATCAGACTCAGAGAGAAATAAACAGCTGAGATAGATAGCTGTTATACCAGTGAGACCAGGAGCTAGACGTGATCTATAGCCCATGGAGAGTGACAGACACCTCTACAACAGACCTCTTGTATCTAAATAGCTTCAGGAAGTATCTGTCCCTGTGGCTGCAATACTAATTTAAATACTAAGTGTATAAATGTAGATTAAATGAATCTGAGCTTCAGACTGCCCACAAGAGTAGTGACAAATGAGGACAGGCTTAAGGAAGTGTCATCTCTGATATTGGCTAACACTGTCTGGTGGTTGCTTGAGAAGATTTCTACTGCTTGTGTCCAGAGTATAGCCCTGGTTCAATTTTTACAGTCCAGCTGGCAGTGGTTCTGTTAACAGGTTTTCCTTTAATATACATAGCAATTTTTCCCATTAATTAAAATTTCACATTTCTTCTACCTTCTAATGAGGGTAATGATCTTTTTATTCAATTGCTTGACAAACACTGATATAAAAGAAACACTATTATTTGTAGACTTTGGAAACGTTTTTTAAATGTCCAACTATCCTATAGTCCCTTGAACTGTTTTAAAACTCATCATGTCAGAGTATGTGAGAACAATTGGATTTCTCTGCTTGGATAATGCTTGTAGGAGATTATGCAGATTCTTCTTCTGTTTGTTTTATTTGCATCCCAAGACGTTTTGAGGTCTTTATCACAGACATGCTTATTTCCATTTTTCTTATATTAGTCTCAGACGCTTTTATGATTAGTGTCTTGCTCTAACACTGATTAATGAAAAATATAGATCTTCAAAAATAATAAGCCACTAAAAATGTTAAATCATGTTGTTTTCAGAATATCAAAGAGAAAGTATACGGCACCTGGTATGGAATTTGCAGGAGTAATCCTCTGATGTGCTTAGTGCTTAAACTTTTGTTAAATTCATTGGGAATTTTTAAAACTAAACATCTAGTTGGAGCTATTGAGTAGCTATACCTCTTGTACAAAAAAAATGAAACAATAGATAGTGAAATTTCAAAATGAGAAACAGTATAACACAGTCGTGAAAACAACAGTTTGAGTGTCCTTGAGTTTGTCCAATATTGAGCCCCTAATAATGTTTTCTAAATCATAGCATCATAGAATGGTTTTAGTTGGAAAGGATCTTTAAAGATCATCTAGTGCAACCTCCCTGCCATGGGCAGGAACATCTTCAACTAGATCAGGTTGCTCAGAGGTCTGTCCAGCCTGACCCCGAACATTTCCAGGGATGGGGCATCCACCACCTCTCTGGGCAACCTGTGCCAGTGTTTCACCAACCTCATTGTAAAGAATTCTTTCCTTATATCTAGTCTGAATCTACCCTCTTTTAGTTTAAAACCATTACCCCCTGTCCTATCGCTACAGGCCCTACTAAAAAGTCCGTCCCCATCTTTCTTATAAGGCCCCCTGCAATAACGTCTCCCTGGAGCCTTCTCTTCTCCAGGCTGAACAGCCCAGCTCTCAGCCTTTCCTCATAGGAGAGGTGTTCCAGCCCTCTGATCAACCAGGTCCATGTCTTTCTCGTGCTGAGGGCTCCAGAGCTGGACGCAGGACTCCAGGTCGGATCTCACCAGAGTAGAGGGGCAGAATCACCTCCCTCGACCTGCTGGTCGCACTGCTTTTGATGCAGCCCAGGATATGTTTGGCCTTCTGGGCTGCGAGCGCACATTGCTGGCTCATGTCCAGTTTTTCATCCACCAGTACCCCCAAGTCCTTCTCGGCAGGGCTGCTCTCAATCCCTTCATCCCCCAGCCTGTATTGATACTGGGGGTTGCCCCGAGCCAGGTGCAAGACCTTGCACTTTTTCTTGTTTGAACTTCATGAGGTTCACATGGGCCCACTTCTCGAGATTGCCATATTTTGTTATTGTTACTTAATGTTTATATTTTAACAATTTTTATATTTATTTGCTTTTATAATGCAGGTAGGTCCTGCTGCCCAATGAAATGTGCTGCCCAGTGAAATGACTGGTAGCTAATCTGGTACCAGTCTGATGCTGGTACCAGAACCATTTTGGAACCTGGTCTGGGACTGCTTCCATTTCAATGTAGAACACACACAGCTCATCACCGGACCAAGTTCATTTTTCATTTTATCTTTCCTTTCAGCACAAATTCTCCCCCAGATGATGAAAATAACATGGAATGGTAATAAGAGTCTGATCAATATCTCAGTGCAATACCTCAAAGGTCTCATCCTGGTGAGGAAAAGTCTCAGAATGAAACATCCTAATAAAAACCTTTTTAATCCCTCAAAAATAACAAGTACAAAACCCTGACAAAAGAACTTTTTGGTGAAAACACTGAAACTGAGAGCAGGTATTTCTGAACATCAATTAATAACTTTTCTTCAGGTATGTCATTACATTTTCCCTAGAAATTGCCCAGTTCCTTTGGATCCTTTCAGTCCTTTTTGACCTACAGGGTAAGCAGTACAAAGCAGGTTTTATAGCACAGTAGTGGAGGAAACATCTGCTGATATTGGCTGGTTGAATGCCACAAAGAGGCAGACAGAAAGACTCTTCAAAATGAAGTCTTCACATTTACTTTGCAATTTTTCATGCATACATTGTCAGTTTCCAAGATTGCTTGTACAATGGGACAAGGTCCAGGAGATGCGTATAAATAATGATTTGCAAAGAATTTCCAATTAGAAGTGCTCACCTAGTAACACTGAATATGTCTAATGACTTGAGATCAGAGTAGGGCAGAGGAAGTTGGCAAAAATGGGGATGGATGCAGCCACAAACTGAAGAGGAGAGCTGAAAAGCCAAATAGCTACTGCTTGAGGGAGGAGGAACTATTACTCTCTGTGGTCCCACAAGAAATCCAAGCCCTGACTTTGGAAAAACAAACAAAAGTTTCTCTGAGGAGGGCAACTGCTGGTAAAGAATGAAATGTCCAATATCAGCATCTAAAGTCAGTTAAAGCTAAGGCTTTATTACAGTGAATGAGATGAGGAAATAAATGATTAATGTTGAATATTTCAGTCGGTTATTCATGTGACCATGTAAGTCTACCATGGCACAGAGTCCAGTTACTATGTCTGTCCTTGACTTCCTGACCGGTCTTGGTCAAGACATACTTTTGTTCCCTCTATGCCATCAGTGCACATGTAGTCATTATTCAAATTAAAGCATCCATGACTGATATAGGAGAGAAGTATTGCTGTTTGATATGGATAGGTTTTGGACTTAATAACATTTTGAAAGATTGGGCTTTACGTGAGGTGGAGCTAACCGTTGTCTATATCAAAAGAAAAGGAAGGAGCTATGGCTAGAGTACTGCTAGTTGAAATCACAAAGGAAAAATTGCTCAGGTAGAGTAAGCACTGCTGCTCACCTCCTGTATATGAGGACAAAGTTCCAGACAACAGATTACAACAACAGATATCACTGCTGAAGGCTATCAGAAAGCTAGATGAATCTGCATTTCCTTTTTTGTGCTTATCACATCACCTGCATTTAAATTCCAAAAGAAGATCTTAAGGACAAGTTAGACATACCTCTTCTAGAAATTAGGTAGACTTAGCCATCCTCCTAGCAAGTTGGATGGTTTGGTTAGTGTTTGAAATCTGTTCCAGAACTATTTTCTAAGAGTCTGATTTTTTTGATGGTGTACAAATGCTGAGGAAGACATACACCCAAACCCATTACAGTCCTCAATAAAGAGAAAAATGCATTGGCAGCCACAGGGGCATGACAGTGTGATGTCTCCTACTCCAGAATAGCTACTTCATAGCAAAAGAGTCTCTCTCACAAACAGCACCATGGGGTGACACCCGGCCACTGCATGCAGAATGAATGGGGGTCCTCATGAGGTGAACACAAGCACATCGAATGTAAAACAAGAGTGAGGAACAAGTCTCGGAGTGATGTTACAACGTAAATGAGTCCTGATGGCAGACGGAATTCATGGCTCTGAAAATCTCCAGTCAGGGAGAGCAGTGAGTTACAAAATAACTACCCTATCATGCCAAGAAGTTCAAGACTGCAGAACAGTCCAATAACCTCCACAGTCATTTTCATTTTGAAAAACATAATAAAAATTTGTACTTAGTTGTCACAGATATTTATGTCGGGTGGTAAGAGAGAGAGCACATGACAAACACTTCTGCTGCTCAAGGCTTGTCTGTGCACAATAAATCAAAAAATACCTTATTTTTTTCAGTGCAAAAGTATATATGGACCTCATATTACAAAATCCAAATGTTCCTACCCAACCTCTTACTCCAGTTAATGAAATAGCCTCAAATTTAGATAATCCATTTGTAGGACATATTTACCTTATACAGTGTTTCAAGTAATAGTTCTCTGTCCATTTAAGAATCATTTCCTAGGAGAATTTTAGCAAAATAGCAATTCATTACTTGCAAATATGTTACCAAATATGTGGCAGTACAAACACTCTGTTCGGAAGACCATAGCTGACTTACTTTAAAAACATCATTTAGAAACTACATTTGACTGGCTTTGGTCACAACAAACACAAGAACTGAATGAAAAAAAAAAACAAACCAAAAACAACAAAACAGTGCAGAAATCTTGGATCTCAGTGACAGAATGCCTTGCAAAAGGAATTTGGGTGAGAAATTACACAGAGTCAGATAGAAAACTGGTGAATTGTGCTGTCAGGAGGGTGGTGGAATGAGTAACATACCTGGAAGGAAGTTAGAAGATATGATAATGAATATGAAAGTTCAGAAAAAAATAAAGCATAAAAATTGATGCATAAAAATATTAGTGAAAAGAAAGATTCATGGGAAATAGAAGCAAAACCGCTTTCTCTGTTGGAAAGTTCCTTCTAGTTCCTTTACACTAGGACTTAAGGACCTTGCTGCAGGTATGAGTAACAGAGCCAACTCTTTTCTAGCCCTCTCAAACTCATTGTTAACACAGCAAGGTGTATTAAACAAAACTGATAGTCTGAACAATGTTCTTTATATAATCATCGGCCATGCAAACTAGCAGGATAAATGATGCCACATTACTACTCACATAACCCCACTAGCAAACTCCAGGATGCTCAGAGGAAAGCCACAAGGAATAACTTGTGATTAACTGATAAAGCTTGAACTGGTTTGCACATGGGATTTGCCTTTTAACTACAAACAGGAAGCACATTTATTGAAATAACTGTGTCACAGAGAGTTCACACATATACACAAAGGAGCAGGGTATATTTGCTAAACAAACTCTTGCTATCCAGCTGTAGAAGTGATGAAGATGAGATCTGTAAGTCTGGACTTCTTTATTCCAGGCTGGAAGGAAAGAGACAAGATGTTAAGGAAGCAGGAAGGTTTCCTGTTGTGCAGGCTGACAGGCATCAGTATCAAATGTCATTGCATGAATCTATTTTTACTGAGCTAATATATTTTTAATTATACCTGCAACAATTTCATTGTCCATTAGTTATATGTCTTCCAATCTGCCAAAACCTGAATGTGGGTCAAAACCTAGCACTGGCAATGTGAGAAATTACAAGAATTACAAAAGGCTTATCTCAGTAGCCTGAACATCACTTTCTGTGATTTTGAGATGTTTCCACTTTTCCTGTCCATGCCAAAGGACAAGAGACAAACAGGAGGTGAAGGTAGAAGTTCGCAGTTTAAAAGTTCCCTCTTTGCATTCTGCAGTCTCCCTGGGAGAAAATCTGAATGCTGCCCTCCAGATTGGCAGAGCTAGGATTCACAGCTTCGAAGCCGGTGTCTTTTTAATGGAATTGAATTCCACTGGACATAAAGAAATAGTGTCTACTTCTGCTCTGGCCAAGTGACCCCCTAGTATCCCTTAGTTACTATGGTTTCTGCAGAACTGTCCTCCTTGGGTTGGGTCCTACCCACTGGAGGAAAGGAGTATCTACAACAAATCCAGGCAACACAGAGTCCGTCATGAGATTTTCAGTAGGGCTGCTGATGTGCCATATTATTTTATGGAGAAAAGAATATGGAGGCATTTGTTTCACTTCTTCTCAGATCCTCCAATTTGACAGTCTCTGGTTGACTAGGATGAAGTGGGAAGAGGAGAGAAGGAAAAGGTAAAATAACAGGAAAGCTGACAGACCTTTTAGTGCTCTTTGATGGTGATAAAGGACAACCCAGAGCTAGAGCTGGGAATGAGTCTTTATGACCAAGAAAAATTAATGAACATGGCAGGAGGAGGCTAATGCAAGAGACAGGGAAGCCTCTTTGTTCCTCTCTCAGCAGGCTGCAGCCAAACTGATAAACAACAGGTTCAAACCAGAATGTTCCAGGGAGTATTGCATTTCACCCCCTTCCTCTTACAGGGCCTCCTAAGCCTTTGAAGCAAAGAAGAAACCATTTCCCCTTGCATTTTCAAATTCTGAGCCACCAGAACTGCAGAGACAGGCATTTAGTTAAAGATGGTGCTCCACATCCTTGGAACCATGCTTATTTCAGCTGCAAATTGAGGACAGAATGGTGTGTTGATTCATTAAGCTCTTTTCCTTGAAGAATTTGAGCTGCATCGGTTCTATGGAAGAAGCTTATGTAAAGATACAGTTTACACCAGCTGTTCAGCAGGGTCCTTTCAAAATTCTCTACTGTATACTCCATATATATACACACACACACACACACAGAACATTTTCCTGCGACCCCCTCACCTGCACCCCAGGAATCTGTAGTGGCTTTAAAGAAGCTTTGCAGTAGCCTACCGCCTACTGCCGCTTTGCTACAGCAGCTGACCGAACTGACAGCGTTATAGATAAAGCGCAAACACGAAAGCTTGTCAGTACTAGTATTTAGTGTAAAGCCTCAGTATCAAGGGTATGAGTCTGAGTTCCTAGAGCCTCTGCAGCTGTCAACCTTCAAACGTGAAAATGCAGATTTCAGTTTTAAGACATAAGCACCCAGCTAGGAAATGTTATTCCATTGCATAATAAAATCTATATTTGCTATATTTAAAAGAGTTAATGATTGTGATGCATGGAGTAAACCGATTTCTAAGTCACAGTCAAAATATACTCTAAATCAGATTTTGATTTTAAAACATAAGCACCCAACTGGAAGATTATATTATTCATATGCATAATAAAATGGCTTCTATGTTTAGGACAGTTGATGGCATTGAGACACGGAACAAGTGAGTTGTCCCTTGGAGAGAAGGCATTTTTCTGTGCTTCACAACACATGCTTTGATCACATATAAACTCATCAATAGCGTTTTTTCTTTTGGGTTCATTCTGAACATTTTCTCATTTTCCTTTCTCTTTACCTTTATCATCTTAGAGAGTGAATCCCATGTCCATATAGTGCTGGCTCTTTCTGTTCCTTGAGCGCATTCTTAGCAAGTGTATTATTAAGTTAATAAGGTTTAACTTTGATCCTTTTTCTGAACAAATCAAGCTCTGTGCTCAATTTCCTCCCATTTTATGCTTTCTCAAAAGCTTCAGCACGATGAATAAATTTATTACCTCTCCAATATGCCCCTCTCTCATTCATACTATGAAATGTAGCGGCATTGACCAACGAATAAGCTTTCCTAGTTCCTTTCCATTTAGGTCTTTTTTCAGGAAAGAAAAATAGGAGCAATATGATATAGTCTCTTTCCCCTGCAATGAGCATTTGCATGGATAATACTTATGAATTCTAATGTGAGTTACACATTGTGCAGAACGACGTCACTATTCAAAAACGTATCTGACAGAAAGCCTGTTTAGAAGACTGATCTCTGTTTAATAAATACAAAGAAAAATGCAGTGTAAAAAGAAAGCTCTTTAGTCTTAGAAATATTTTATAACAAAATGCAATATTTTTTTTTTCAGTTCAACACATAAAATATCTAAATAATGTAGAACCTTCATTATAAGCATTAAGTAAATTCGCTTATGTTTTAAATAATAATTCCACAGAAGCTGGAAAACTGTCTTTTCCTTGAATATTGCCTGCTTCAGACTGTTCCTATGGTTCTTTACTTGGGGACAATTTGGGGTTAAATTGGTGGTATTCTTCTTCATTTGGAAGATTTTCCCTTTAGCATCATTTCTAATATCAGCTGTCTCTATTTTGTTTATGCAAGCACTTTCTTAGGAGGGATGAGGCAAATAAGAATTAAAAAAAAGAGATAGATATTGCCATTCAAAGGAGGTAAACATTCCAGAAGAGATTAAAAGAGACAAGAAGCGAAGTGAAAACAATAGAAAGTTAAGCTCTTAGTAAAATCTGAAAGCTGGTCTGAATATATAGTTAACAAAGATGCACAGCTTACAATAACAAAGTTATAAAATATGCCTAAACATTTTGGAGGGGGCTCAAATCCTTCTATGTCAGGGATGGCCTTATTTATAACAAAGAGGAGAAGCTAGATAGATGCTTTTCCAGAGTGTCTCCTTCTGTCACTGACTGTTGATGGGGTTCTTTCAAATTCCTCTGTGGCACAGAGCAGTGAGAGCCAGTACACAAGACTAGCTGGGCCACCAGCTGTCTTAGCACAACAAAAATACCTACTTTGCTATGGAGTTGAACTGAAGCAACACAGAGGGAATTAAAATGAAGGATAGAAAATACTATTTTGAGGGGAAAGGATGGAAATATTTCAAGGGTTATTGCTGAAGGGCATTTTTCCTTCCAAAATCAGAAAGAAAATATTTGTGGAAAATCTAAGGCTTCTAATTCCCACTGGGACATGTGACATGGGAGCTGATGCCTCTCTCAAAATGTCAGGTTTACTGACATTTCCCACAGAGTTCCCAATTCAACAGAAGCTATGACTTCACCCAAAGGCAAGACAGTATTCTTATGCTCACCAGTACATGAAAATAGCTGTACCATTTAGCTCAACACCCTACCTCAGCTCCGTGGTGGCAATAGTGAATGCCAAGAGAGGAATACAGGAACACAATAAAAATAAAGTAACTCCTCTTCAGAGTATTTTCTCATTGTCCAGTGATTTATGACTTAGGAAATTCCTGAGCCAAAATGTTAAGTTTGTAATTGTTCCCGCTGTGAGTTTTCCCTCCATGAATTTGTCTAATTACTTTATCCACAACATCATGTGAAAAGTTGTTCCACAGTTACCCAGCATGAAGCTGTATTGTCTTTTGTTTGTCTGGGACCTGGCATCTACGAGTTTTGCACAGTAAATAAGAGTCAAGACAGGATTTTTCATCCTCCTATGGGAGCAGGAAACCACAAGATCATACTGACAAGGTGCAGCTCTCTCCTTGCTCAAACAAGCTCCCTCCCAAAAATGCCACCTCCCAGGCGTACTGGCTTGCCACAGCTTGGGAAGTGAAGTAGCTGAAGTAAAAGGACATATAAGCACTTCAGAAGTTCTGACACAAATACACATTCATTTTAAGGAATATATGGAGTGAGTAATACAGGAATGACACAATATATCAAGAACTAGATACAGCAAGAAAGTGTCTATATGGACTGATTTGAACAGGGTCAAAGGATACTAGAGGGGGACGGAATAGAGGCAGAATATTTTACAGCTTTGTGTTTGGAAGATTTCCTTTTCTCCACTGCACACTCTTTTTCAAGAGCGTGGAGAGTCCCTCCCCTGCGTCAGCCATCTTTCTGTTTTTGGTCAGTGAGTAACTCCTTCCTTCTTTTATAATCCCCTGTTACAGCTCCCTGTTGCTCAGTGTCATCACATGATCATTGCATAATTGCTTTTACTCCCAGGTTACCTCAACCTCGTTCCAACTTCGGGTGCCCAGAGGCAATCACTGTCTTTTCCACTTTGAACTTTAACCTGCTATTAATAAGAAAAATCAACACAGTAGGTAGGTAGGCCCCCATTCAGAATGAAGCTTGTAGTTTAACAGTGATGTGGGAAGAGTCCCAAATGACATCTAAGAGAATTTGCTAGCTGAAGATTTTGCAAATCATTGTAAGTAGTAAGCATTTACATATTTTTTGAGTGCTCTACTGACCCCATTGTCTTCTGTATTTTAGAAGCTAGAAAAGCTGTCAGAGAAGCAGTGTATAAATGCAGCTCTTACAATTTGCATTTACTGAAGTAATAGAATTATTCTGAGTCCACTTTTAATTCTGTGTTTCTTTCATAACATAAGAAAGCAACAAGAGAGATAATTCTGAAATACTATGAAGTCTGAAAGGGAATCTGAGATGTATTGAAAATAAAAGAAAATTAAGCATGCTGTTATTAGGTTTTTGAATAGTCTCTTGATCTAAAGACATTAAACATCATTAAGAACGTCTGGGCTTGGAGACGGGAGGACTGAGAGGACTCATTCAACAGCCTGACAGAGCACAAGCTCATCTAAAACAAAGAAATAGAACAAGATTTGATAACATACAAGGGGAGAAAAATAAGGTAGTTTTATTGGGAATATCTTCTAAAACCTATAATTTGTTTAGCTTAACAACCTCTTTGAAACCATGATATAAATATCAGAACTGTGGAGATTTCACAGAAACATGTATCCCAAAAGCCAGTGATAAATGCCCATGTCACTCTAGCTCTTTCTTTGTCCTGCACTCATTAGCATACACCATCTAAGTGCCTTTCTGTAATGTGTTTATGAGGGGATGGTCATTTGCCAAATGTAGTTCATTCCCTCTCTCCTGCCCCCGAGGACTGTCATCTTCAGGCAGAGTTTCCTTCTAAGTTTATGCACTCTTACATGTCACTATTTGCAGCTAGCAGTCTTTGGAACTAATTCAATACAAATAGGGCAAGAAGTCTTTCTCTCCTCATGTACATCCTATCATAGAAGTAGTGTGCACTTTTCACAGAAAAGATCCAGCAGAAGTAGGACTAGCTGGAGTCCATGGGACATCAGATTGCCTTCAGGACAAACCTAGCGCTTGTTGCCCAACCACAACATAAATACATGGATGGATTTTTGCACCCTTCCAAAATAATCTGAACTTTTAAGGAGAGGAAATAATGTTCTTCTAGGATAGCATCAGCATGGCAGAGTTTGAGATTAAAGTTTGGTAGATTGGAACTGAATAATTAAACTGTCTGGTCTTCATAACAGAGTTTCAGTGCTGAAACTTGGGAAAGCAGAAACTGTGCTTGGAGAGAAAGTAACATGCACATCTTGAAAACCTCCACTATTAGTTTCTGTGGTGTCGTCAAAGGGAGAAGCAGAACTGAAACAACTTCTAAACCTCAAATTATGTCTAAGGTAAACCGGAGTGAATGATAACCACTGTAGTTACCATTAAGAAATGCTGGGGTTATTTGTGACTGTGGTTTCAAAGTTAACAATAACCCATTATTGCATGCAAATCAGTGACCTCTACCAAGAACAGGGGATGTATTTGCCTCATTAGCTGGTGGTAAACATGGTAAACAAAATGTACACAAATAAGGGCTTATTTAAATATAACAAGCCAGTGTTAATGATAATATTCTCATCTGCAGTTTGTGAGCTAGCTATGGAGCTGCGTTACAAAATATTCCTAACATTCAGAGTTAGGGTTTGTCTACAAGATAAAAATGTGGAGAGAGAAAAAGGCACCAGAAAATAATATTAACTAAGATGCCTCATGTAATCTCTTCACACTAAATAACACATGGTAGCTTCATCCAAATAAACAACTGGCTTTTACTTCACTGCAGTTCATAGCTTCTTCATTAGAAGAATTCATCAATGAGTTGGGATTTGGGGCAGATGTTTCCATTCCTCTGGGCCTTATGCATTACAAAAATGTTCCACTGTAAAACGGCACGCATCCTATTTCAAATGGCCTCCAAGCCCTGTTATCGTTAGAGCAGTATCTTCTGATGCTTATTGGGCTGGAAAAACATTGCCACTTATTCAGAAACATGGACAAAGAAGTCCTGCCTTGCAATGTGAGAGCTTTCCTGGAGCATAATATGCACCTTAAATTGTGTTTTATATACACTGTACATTTGCTTTGCCATTAATGAATTTCAGGCATATGTGAAGTTAAAACAGTGCTGGTGGTAGTTAAGAGTATTCCTTATACAGGGATGGCTCTTTGCTGTAAGGTAGTTTTATTTCTAGGTTTGTACTGACAGAAGTGACTTGTTAAAGCTTTCACTGATATAAAAATGTGGCTGGCTGAGATCTGTACTGAAGGAAAAAAAAAAACCTTGCTAAAATTTCTTTGGAGAATGCATACTTTGCTGAGGTTTGTTACTGGGGACAAATGCCTTGCTAAAACTCATACTGACTAAAAATGACATGTATTGACAAAGTGAATTAATTTTTTATATGATCAAAGCCATTGAATGCTCTGCTGTCCATAAATGCAACTCCATATTTTCAATTAACCTGCCACAGACAAGGTGCAACCACACAGCATGGGATTGGCTAGGGTACAGGCAACTAGTGTTAGGGTGGGACAGTGCAGCCAGCAAAGAAGCCAACCATGGCAGAATAATCATTTTGAGCACAGCGTTCTGTTGATATCTTATTTGCAAAAGCTTTGAAACGTGTTTGTAATGGTGATAATCCATCTGTAGCTTTTCATGTCCTTTTACAACACAAGATGGTACAAAACCATAGGAATTGAGAAAACCCTCTTAAATAATTTTGGAACCCTCTTGTTGCGGTTTAACCTCAGTCGGCAACTGAGCACCACACAGCCGCTCACTCAGTCCTCCCCTCCCACCCCCCGTGGTGGGATGGGAGAGAGAATTGGAAGAGTAGAAGTGAGAAAAACTCGTGGGTTGAGATAAAAACATTTTAATAATTGAAATAAAATAATAATAATAAAATAATAATAATAATACACAAAGCAAGTGATGCACCGTGCAATTGCTCACCACCCGCCGACCGATGTCCAGCCAGTCCCCGAGCAGCGGCCCCCCCGGCCAGCTTTCCCAAGTTTATGTACTAAGCATGATGTCACATGGTATGGAATGTCCCTTTGGCCAGTTTGGGTCAGCTGTCCTGGCTGTGCCCCCTCCCAGCTTCTTGTGCACCTCCAGCCTGCTCAGTCGGTAGAGCATGGGAAGCTGAAAAGTCCTTGACTGGTGTAAGCACTACTTAGCAACAACTAAAACATGGGTGTGTTATCAACATTATTCTCATCCTAAATCCAAAACACAGCACTGTACCAGCTACTAGGAAGGAAATTAACTCTATCTTGCCGAAACCAGGACACCTCTACTGCTCTGGTCTTTCTCCCAGTTTTTGGAAGCCACCATCACCCTGCTACAGTAGCATTGGTGAAAAGGTTGCATTGATGAAAAACACTCCAAGTGTGTAAACTGATGCTGTAGGTGCTCTGTATCCAGTAGCCCACATGGCTCCATTGAAGTTCTGGTCCCTTAGATGACGTAGCTCTCGGACGTCAGGGACCACCAATGAGTTGGTCACCTGCCTTCCTTTTATAGTGTAGAGAAAGACGCATTTTTAAAGTGAATCATCTGATCTAAGTAGAACATCTATTTTTTAGGAGATTAATTTCACCATAAAATGTCTTTTTCTTTCTCAGTGGAGAAAAGGTTTATATAGGAACTTTTTGATAACTAGCTTAGCTATGGACAGATACATTGTCTATATCTTGTTGAGATGAATCCCAACTTTTTTGTCCAGAGTGCATAAAAATAAAAACACTAGGAGCCATTATACTTCTGCTCCCCATCCATGTCCATTTTTCATGCTGAGCAACCTCAATTTCCCTTCAACACAGGGATCACTAGTATAAAAATAAGTAACAGAAGGATTTGTTTTAAAAGTATCAGGTAATGCTTTCTTGCCTGTCTCTAAGACTTCCCAGAGTCAAAGGTTTTGACACCATCTATACTCATTTGATGTATACCAGAAATTTCACTGACAAAAAATTCAGGGTCCTTTTCTTAAATCAGTATTGATTTATTACAAATTCACACAGCAAAAACAGAATAAAGAATGCAGTAAAGGAGACCTGATGCACCAAACCTGTGCATAAGAGCAGAGAATAAGCACTCCCAAGATAACCTTCCATATTGAAGCCAGTTTACTATGACTTCTTATTCTCATTTTTGCTACATAGGGACTTATTTGTTGTATCACCATGTGTGAACTTTAGCAGTGCTGGAGCTTCTTTACAGCACTGCCTCATCTTTAATGATAACAGTAATGCAGAGACTGGATCTACATGGTCTTTTTCTAATGATAGTTTTTGTTTTCCCCATCATATTCCTAGTAGTAGGGCAACAATTATTTAAAGAAGAAAATGATTTATTTAAGTTTAAGGATGATCAATGTGAAACTAAAATCTGAAAAGTATAAATTACACATATTTTACACTCAAATGTTCCTATGGACTTTGAACTTCAATGCCCACCTTTAATAAGTCTGGATAAAGACTTTCAAGACCGAAATCCTCAGAAATAAGCTTCGTGCAAAAGCACAGCATCATTTACTTATTTTTACTGCACTTCTACAGTGATCTGACACATCCTTACATGTATATAAAATAAATGTTTCTTAACGATTAGAGCAGTTTATTGATTGCTGATTCTGACGTGCAATCTTTTTTTTTTTTAATTCATCCCAGCACTGGGAGCAATTATTTTCACATTTCACTTTTCTAGAAACTAAAATATGCATTTTTGAAGACACATTACCAGTTTGTATCTCCAAAATTATTCTGAAGGGGTTTTGGGATGATAGTCATTCTCTTATGAAGTAATTAGTCATAATAATCTGTTATTTATAAATAATATCATCATTGCTTTACTATTATTATTATTATTACTATTAGAGGAGAAAGGGGATCCTAGGTGTAGTGAAATGAGAAATTCTGCAGTGTATTACTCTGAAACCGTGCATGTCCCTGGAGCTATAGAGAGAGATAAAGTCACAAGATAGAAAACTAATTAGAGAATATGTAGTCCTGAGGCAATGCAGGGCAAATTACTTAGGTGTGCTGTAGAGAAAGTGTCAATGCCTGTAGTAGCATAAAGAAGGCCTTAAAGGAATTTGGGATAATACACATCCATGCCCAACTGGTTAAAAGTTAGAGGCAGAAACTGCCTTGTATGTTAAATATTAAAATACAGTGAGTTCAGCCCACAGGTGGGGAAGGCTGATGACACTAAGCCTGTAGGAAGCTGTGGCCAAATTAAAGCATTAACTTTTGAAACTTTTCCAGAGCATAGTCTTATTGCTGGCATTTGCTTTTGATGACAGGCTGGAAAGCACAAACAGCAGGGCCTCATTAACATGCACACATTGTAATTGAAAAAATAAAGATGAAAAATACAGGGAACGTCTCTTATCTTCAGAGCAAGGATGTAACAGCAAAGCACTGCAGATCGAGATCCTACTCAATCTACCAGTACTTCCTAAGACAAAAATGGTATTGTACAATTGCCAAGATAAACAACCAAGCATGCAACATTCTTGACTTTTACTGTGAGGCCATATACCTGCTAATACAGCAAATTCAATTTCTCATTTAGGGTTCACACAATTATAGCTGAGCAGTGAGGTTTGTATACCAAGCACTGCTAACAACTTCAGAAAGCTCATGCATTCTGTTAGCATACCAAAGAAAAGACAATGTAAAGGGGTAACATACTGTCACTCTCTTAATTAAATATGTATTTCTATTTCCTAGTGTCTATAGTCAGTTTACAGTGCATCTGCAACGTGATTTTGCATGCAGAGCTAACAGAAAGAATACTCGGGAATTATGAATCTAGTAACAATTCTAGCAACTGCCTTGTTCAGCAAACTCCTTCTCATGTGAATCATCACACTGAATCCAAGGAGACTGCTCTCATAAGGACTGTTCTTACAATTCCATGGTTTCACAATTTGTTGTAACAGTGTTATAATCTACGCAGAAAATGCGTTACTTGGTGTTTTCTTTAATAGCCATGTGGATTCTCTGTTTCTGCATTACCATTTATTGAAGTGTTGATTTATTCAGAAGAACAGTAGTCATTGTGACTCAGTATGGGTTTTTAGAAACTGATAACTTCTCTGAAATGGACACTTTATAAATTTCATTGACATGAGACACGTAGCCATGGAATATGTTAGTGTGCGAGTTGTCTTTGGAGACTTCAAAGGAACGTGTGAAACTAAATAATAAAAATGTGACCTCAGAAGATACTTGTTTTGGTATCAATTGGTATCAAATTTGGTATCAAATTTGGCAGCAATCAATTCAAGAGTGCTCTCATATTTGCAAATTGTTTGTTGTGTTGTTTTTTTTTTTTTAAAATACGGTTTTAAATGAGAAAAATCCTGGGAAAGAAATGAGCAGCGCAGAGAGACAGAGGCAGAGAGAGTGCTCTTGTACTTGAACTAAATGTGACTTGTCAGGATTATAATCATGTATGCACTGCATTGGAGAGGACAGTGTTAGGGGATATTTTTACAGCTCAAAAGAGAAAAAGAAAAGACTTGAAGGTCAGTCTGAATTTACAAAAGCTGAAAAAAGACAAAGAAAATCTGCTGGTAGCTCACAGTACATCAAGAGGAGGAAGAAGTAGCTTTATGTACTCCTCTCTTTTGAAGGCAATTCCATCTAGAAGTTCTGCACAGAAGAGGCCTCTGGGTTTCCCTTTCTGCCTGTGACATGGCAAAGTCACATTTCAAAGTGCAGGAAAAAATGCCCTCAAGTTCTCTGATTTTAAAGAAACTTTAGCTGTTTCTGGGTTTTGCATTAGTTCATGCTTTTCTCCTTTTCTTTCTGTAGTTCCACAGCAACCCAAGAATGACCATCTCTTATCTTGCAAGTTAGACAGAGACTAACACAGGGCACAGCTGGGCAAAATGCCTTAAACAGTCAAGCCCACAGCAACCAAAAATGTTGTGAACAGCAGAGAGGACTGCTTTCATGTGGCTTGCATTTAGTATGCAGTACTTCACAGGGATGTTTCAGAGCTGTGTGTTGTAAATGGGATACCTGTTTTGCAGCCCTCCTTTTTAGCATGACTGATGGACAGTTAACCCTCAACTGAAAAGGAGAAGGGATGACTTTGGCAAAGCAGTTTAAAAAGCCTTTCATTATAGCCAAGAGCTTTCAATTCCCTTTCAAAAGCAACTTTCTCTGTGCTTGCATATGCTATATACCCCCAAAGGGTTAGGAGATCAATGAGAGGCTTCACTGTACGTTGAAATACCATCTCCTTGTCCTTCAGACCATTCCATCCATATTTGAATACAAAGCATGGCTAGAGGTTAATTGCTGCATCCTATCAGCAAGTCATCTTTAAATTCTTCCTGAGAAAGGTCTTTTTGTAGAGAGAAATTGTATATTCTGTGTTTTTCCCACCAGTGTGCCATGGTGTGTTTCAGCACATTCTTTGGTCTAGGAACCCACAGCAAGCAACTGCTTTTCCATAGTTTACCTATGACATTTCATCAGTTGAAAATGCCTCTATCTGAGCTTTTTTTCCTTAGAGCAATACCACATGGTGTGCTCCATGCACAGAAATCAACATTTAAAAGCCCCTGCTTCATTATTTTGCCTTATTTCCTGTCCTGATTGAGCGAGAAGGGCAAAGGGCAGGGAGCCTGACGGCATGCGATTATGGGCAGACCCCAGACAGCAGGGGTAAGGAAGCTGTTCAGAGGGTGCTGCTAAAGAATGAATATTTATGATTTCTTATCCTGTAACCTATTTCAAAGTATAAAACCCACAGCACAATAATGCTCAGGGCTTGGCAAAACCCAGAAAGCAATAAAAATCATTTATTCTGTGAAGGGGTAGACTTGTGTGAAGGTAATTGAAGGGAGATTTTGACGAAGTCTTTGATACTGACTCTGGCTTAACTCTAAATCTGAGGGCTAAACTATGTCTGCAGCTATCTCGGTAATAAAGAACCAACAGATCTGGGTGGATGTAGATAAGAGCAGAATCTATCCCGTGATGGGAAGTTTGGAAAGTAGATTCATTTCCCAGGGAAAAAAAATATAGAAAATCACCTTTATGTTTTCATCAATACCTTCTTGAATTTTAATTAACAATAGTTTAGTTCACAATAAAACCCTTTTAAAAAATGAAAATACCTTTTATTTGAAATGTTTAAATTTTTTTAAGTCCCAAGTACTTAGATTAATAGGCTGCTTTTGTGGCAAAATGTTCCATTTCATCCCTGGAGTCACTTGTCATCGGAATGGAGCAGATCAAAATTGGTCATGCTTTTTTCCAGGCATCTCTAGTCTCAGTTCTCAAGCACACCATCTGGAATGATACTCAAGGAGTCCTATTCAGAAACAAATCAAACACCTCGCATGGGAATTTTGTATCTCAGAGACAGGTGTCCAAAGGAGATGTCCAAAATAGCTTGGATGAGTTGCTGTCTGGAAATGACTCTTTCCTGCAC
Source organism: Aptenodytes patagonicus (assembly GCF_965638725.1). Taxonomy (NCBI): domain Eukaryota; kingdom Metazoa; phylum Chordata; class Aves; order Sphenisciformes; family Spheniscidae; genus Aptenodytes; species Aptenodytes patagonicus. The sequence goes on from NC_134949.1 coordinate 24,530,337, forward strand.
CTCTGAAGGAAGCCTACAGTGACTGAGACACACTTTGTTTTTTAGCGGTGTTCACCTCTGCAGAAGTAGAAGTATCTCAGTATGGGGACAGCTGGGCAGCCTGGCACCTGCTTCAGACTGAGAAGGCAAAATTCAAATGTCTTTCCACCTGACTCCTCTCCATGGCTTGTTCCACTCCAATTTTCAAAGGATCTGCAGGCAGTCTTGGGCTCAGCACAGAGTGGAGTGGTGGCTACCACCTTCTTCACTGTCAAGCCAGAGGCGGAGACACATCATTTGACATAATGACTTCATGGTACAAGAAGGGAATAGGGAAAGCAAATTCCAGTGTCTTCCTTGTTCCAGTGTCACCCCTGGAACAGGTGGAGTGACCTGGGCATTAGGCAGTAATTATTCCCAGCAGTCCTTGGCAAGAAGAGGTGTCGAGAATTTCATGCCCTGGTTGGTAGCCAGCTCCTTCCTGAACATACCCATTCACTTGTTGTTTACTCAGGAAGGTTGTTGTGGATCCTCCTCTGAAACATCAGGCTCTCTCCTTCAACTCTAAGTTCAGGACCACGATACCTATGACCTTGTTTGGACTCCCTGCTTAAGTGCTTTACAGCATTCCTCTTTCCTAGGTATAAAAATTACAGGATTGCTCCTTGTCAGCCCAGTGGTAGCACTGCAGCAAGGGTCAATAAGCCAGTCAGGCTTTGTTCACACAACTCACCTTTGCAGCTTTCTCTCTTTAAATTGTTAATCTACTTAAGGTCCTCTAGAGAGTCTTTAACATAACTCTTGCCTTTGGGGTTGGCTACTTTGTGCTTCTGGGTGCAATGAAAAAGATGGAATTTACTTGAATTCTTGAAATTTAACAGTGGATACCTGGTGGACATGCCTTCTCTGAGCACCTGTATATACTCAGGATGACACCACGCATCTGAATCTTGGCAGCCTGGAGTTTTGCCCCTTCTCTTGTGCCTGGAGGATATTTTTCACCTGACCTTCATCCAGGAAAGAGAGGGGGGAATGCAGTGACTAGCAAATTATGACTGGTAGCAGTTTGTTTTCTCCCTTTTTTCGGATGAATCAGCTTTTGTCTCTGCAGTGTGTGTGTGTGTGTGTGTGATTGAAGACTGTGCTTCCAAAACACAGGCAAAATACAGAGCTATACAGGGAAGAGAGCAACATGGCAACATGGCTTATAAAATTATCTTAACCCATCCAGACTGAATTTGTGCATTTGGATCTGGCAGATGGGGCATAATAACATAACCTATCCTCTCAGCCTGCCTGGACACTCACAAGATGGGGGGGGAGGGGGGGGGCGGAAAGAAAGCCTATTTTCAGAAATAAAAACAGCTTCCAGATTAATATTCTTTCTCTTCTTCATTCTCTTGCCACACTGCATGACATTGCATGCTGTCCTGGCTCTGCTCCTCACCACCCACAAACCAAGAGATTAAATTCATTGGCTTCGGTCTCCCCATGAATCTGTATGAGTTATCAGGCAGCTCCAGCTACCCTTTCTGCATTATTTTTCACTGTAGCTTTGGCTTGCTAGAGCAACAGTAAATCTTTAGTTCATTTCTTTCCACATCCCCTTGTTGCTTGCAGGGTCAGGCAGAGGGAACCTCCACCCCTAAAACCAGGAACTACTCTCAAGATGAAAAATGCTCAAGGCATGAGCATCCCCACAGACACAGGTGTTACATTGTAGTGGTGACTGGATCAGCAGGATACCAATAAGACAGTGCAGACTTCTGGCTTGCTCACCCAGGTGAAAAAAATAGATGGTTCTAACAGAAAGCCTGTTTTATTGATCTGTGTACATTCCTTGATAGTAATTAACTGTGAAATGCCTCAGATTCCTATAATAAAGTCTGTTAATTCTTTTGCAGTAACAGGAAGGCACATCCCTGCCTGCAATTCAAGCACCAGCAATTCCAGAACAACAAGGAGCTTTTAATGTATGTATAAAAAAAGATCTCAATATATTATTGGGAATGACATTTCAAACGGTAACCTGCTTATATCCAAAGTGAACTGAAAATGGCTCAAAACTAGAATTGCTTGCTCAGATCTGCCCCAGTTCTCAAAGTACTGAGGCCATCCCACCCAGACCAGGGCATCTCAGCTTAGTTTCATTTGTGTGCTACACTGTCCTGAGGTATTCATAAAAATGAAATTTACTCGCAGGTATACCTCTTTAAATCAAATTTCTATGATACCTCTGTTCAATATCCCAGTCAAAAAGAAACAATCTGTGCCAGCTACACTTACCTAAAGAAATGCAGAAAGCAATAAGAGGGATGTCATTTTCTAGTTGTGATGGCTATTTATGAAACAACGGTTACTGAGGACCCACTGGCACCATGTTGTAGTGGCCACACACCTTTACTGCACAAATCCCTGGTAAAGCCTGCATGCATATTTGTAGCACAGCTCTCCATACTGTGTCAATGCTAAACAATTGTGCTACTTCACAGAGAGTTTGTAAAACTTCTTAGGAAATGAAAATGCTTAACCAGGTCACTAAATGGAATTGATAGGCAGGAAGTCATTCAAGCACGAATGCTGGTCATATAAAACCTTTGCGTATATATGCATTGCTAAATCTAATTCCTGGCAGCAGGAGGAAAGTCCTTGCACACAGGTGCCCTCATTTGTTCCCAGCAGTGGGTATGACCTCCTTTAGAGGTTGCAACAGCTTTCCCTTCAACGTGTACTTAAACAGAGAGCAAATACCCCCAGTAGAACATAGCTGTGCTTCAAGGTAGCAGAACTATGGCAAGCAACAAAATATCCTAGGTGTGAAATATTTCAGCGTAAATAAAAACAGATCATATAAGATCTAGACTTATCCTGTCCTTTATATTGCAATGCCTGGCTCCTAAATCTCTTCCTCTCTTTGCCACAGGAAAAATTTCTAAACAGAACCAGTCCAGAAAGAAAACTGTCTCTGGAGACATTCTTCTTCCTAGCACCTAACAGACAGAGAAAGCAACTGATATGAAAAAACCTGAAGAGTTCAAGGAGAAGAGCAACCTCTTGTAGCAGCCAATAGCAGTTCCAGAAACACATCCTAAACTTGCAATGCTCTCTATAAAGGCCAGAAAACAAATTTCTGCCTGCAATCTCCTTCTTTGGCAACAAAGGTCAAAAGAAAGTCTCATCTGGTGCTGTTCATATTTTTTTTTACCTGATTTCTTTCCTGGTGCAGAAAGTATACATCTTGCAAAACATATATTTTAGCAGGAAATGATGGTTACACATCTCAGATTGTTCTGGTTTATGAACCTGCATTAAGATGGCATAAGATAGATGAAGATTAAAGTAACCCAGAGTGTCCTTTCTAAATTGTTCAACTGTGGTGGTTTTGTGAAATTGATGCCTAGCAGTATCTTCATGCATCACAGATGTTATAGTATGTAAACTATCTGTGTATTCACAAATTTGGGTGGTAGAGAATCTCCCTTTCAAGCAGCACAGTCACAGTTGGGCAAATATAACCTTCACCATGCACTGCATTTGCACATGTTTATAGCATATTAGATTGGACCTAATAGCTAAGCATAGGACTATAGAAGAGGTAGAGGTATCTCACTTTCCTGCAATTCTTTTCTGAAAAGTCATTTGCAAGATCAGATGAAGCTAGTGCACACCTTTTCCCAGGTGCCATCTGGGAGCTGCTGACTCTAGTATGCAAGTCGGTACAAGATGAACCCAGTCAGGGACTTGAGAATTAATCATAACTTACTGAGTGAACAATATTTCAGCTGGATAAGGTCCACCCAGAATGCATGGGCACTAATGAGGCCATAAGGTAAGAGCTGATGGTGTGTGGTTGGATTTTAGCAGGTATGGGCAGGCATCAGCCCTTTGGTAGCAGTGTGAACTTAGATCAATTTAAACTTCTGGTATAACTTCACCATAAGGAAAATTAATTGCAAAACTCCACTCCAAAGGAGAGTAATTGGGTGTAAAACGAATGCTTTTGGATGACTAAGAAAATGTTTTTTTGTTTTGATTCATCTTTAATTAGATGAAGACAAATATTGCATCACATGCTGTTAAGGCTCAATACCAGGCAATCAGCAATATAAAGTTCAATGTTATTTACATTTCTTTTCTCTCCCCCTCACTCCCAAATGCATTCTAGTCTTCCCACTCATTAAATAGTCACGTACAGAATTGTTCTCGGTTTACTAAAATGCAAAGGAAATTTCTGCATCTATTCTTTACACAAACACCTACTAAAATCTTAAGATTTGCCCAACTCAGGATTATGGGGTATCCCTCAATATTGTTATTCATCATCACTGCATCGAGCCTCAAGTTGGCATATCACTGCAGTAACATGAGAGAAAACAGGTATCTGCCCATCATTATCCCTGAGATGCAGGATTCATCCTCTGTTCCCACTGTAGCAGCCTATTTCAGATATGAAATACCTAAGATGGACCTAAATTTAATCATTTTGCCCTGGGATGCAGAGTCTAGAGTTAGTCAAAGCTCCATACGGAGTCCCAAAACCAAATCATGAATTCCACCCAGGCAAAAGTTCCTTAAGTGGGAATAAAATTATTTCACATTTTATCTCCTACGGTATATATTTTACAAGGACATAAAACAAAGATGGTCAAACAGCTTCCCCTGGACTGATGCCAGCAGTCTGGCAGAGAATCCCTGGGCATGTTTTGGATATGGATAGGAAAACTGTAATATTATTAGAGAGAGAATTATTACCCGGAATTGTTCCACAGAGGATGTTAGAAGAAACAGCTTGGAAAATATTTTCCTGGGTGTGATAGTTGTCAGATTTCTTCATTACATAGTCACTGAAACAAGAAAAAAGATGCTGTTTAGACTTGATTTTACCAAGTAATAAGACGATTCAGAAGCTTGTTGTAGAAAATAATCTTAGATTGAGAAGTGATGAGTTATTTCTGTTCAAGTAAAATCAAAGAATAAAAACATAGGTCTAAAACTAAGACTGTTTTGAATAACCGAGTGTTGAAAAGTTAAAGAAACTTCTTAGTAAAATCGGATGGATGAAGGCACACAGAAAACCTTGAAAATGGACTTTCTTCATATCAAAGGAGCTAACATGATCAGGAGTCTGTATTCCCCAGCGAATGAAAACCTTGGACAAAGAGCTATCTGATCCACTGGAATATTTAGGGGAAAAGAAGTCTGAGAATAAGAAGGGTACTAAAAATAAGAAGAGAATAGAAAAAAGCACAGACATCTATATGTTGGACGTCAAGTCAGGCAAAGTTTGCTGTGGTAATGACCAAAAAAATCAAACTGAATTCAGCTTTCTGAAAGAAAGTAGAGAGAAAATTTGTCCAGCCATATAAATAAATTGTTATATAACAGGGACACAAGAACACTGAAGAGATAAAGGGTAAGATAATGTTGGTGTGGTCCAAAGCTAAATATACTCTGGTTAGCTTCCAAGACTGATGATACAGAAAACTAATGCAAAATGAAACCAGATAATGAGAACGCATATTTAAAACTAGAAATTGTCACAACTGCAGTAGAGAAAAAACTTACGGAACATAGGTCAGGTAGTGAAATAATTTCCTCAGAATTGGTACTGAATTTGTAAAACCCACAGCAAGTATTTTAGCAAGTCCTTCTGCATAATTGAAGATAACAAATGAGGTACCTATATTTAGGAAAGTGATGTGAGCAATTTCAGGCACCTCAGTCTAAATGCCAACATAGCAGGCTGGAGAGCAGACTTGGAAGGAAGGGATAAGTGAAAAGTTAGAGGTAACTGAGATTAAATTTAATGTGCTTTGTTAAGGAGACCGCTTGACAGATTCACCTGGAAGAGCTCTTTGATGGTCTTTAGCCAAAGAAGATGAAGTATATCCCATTTATCTGGATTTCAGTAAATATTTGATGTTCCTCTGTAAATATGTAAATATTAGTTAAGCTGGCAAACATAGACATTAATAAAGGAACCATAAGGAATACATGATAAACGGTATATGATTTATTTTAATTATTTGTTCTTCATTTATGTTATAGTCTGTTAAAAGAGTGAGTAGGTGAGGTGCAACTCTTGGGAAGAGCAGAGGCTTGTCCCTTCTTTTGAGGCAAACAGACACTCCTGAAGGTCAGCAGCTTTCAGAGGCTACCGTGAGTGACAGGCCAAGGAAGGAGAGAGACAATACACAGGGCTGGGAGCTGGAGCTCAAGCAAAGAAACTCAAATGTTCTTGTAAGAACGGGAGAGGACAGGAAAGTCTCAGAGTGGACAGAAAGTGTTTCCAGTCAGCCAGAGGTGACTGGGCAATTTGATCCAGCTCAGAAGTCATTGAGCTAACTGATGGTAAACCCAGAAAGAAAGAGCTTTCCTCAAGGGCCAAGTGGGCAGGAGGAAAATATCAATTAGCTCTTTTTTACTACTCTATCTTACCTAGCTACATTGTGTTTTCTCTGTTTTGGAAGTTAATTATTCATATTCTAATTAAAGCTGATTTGTTTAGCTCAAAAATTTGTGAGCTTTTTGAGGCGGTTTGCAACAAGAAGGTCTTGCCTACCTCATTTCGAAGCTGTAGCTGACTCAGGGTCCTGTCACGGCGGGGAAGAGAATGGCATAAACAGTAAATGAAAATGGGTAGGGCTGAAAGGAGGGATATTTGTGGGGAAAGAGGTAACCAGTGCAGTTCATCAGGAGTCATTGTTTACATTAGAGACCATAATATACTGCAGTCCATGCTCATGAAATCCATCCCTGGCACAACACTGAAAGTAGCATCAAGGCAGGGAATGTTGAAGTATCACACAAAGAGAAAGTCATGATTAAAGGAGTAGAAAATAGAAAGTAATGAAATAGTGTAAAATTAACTAGCAATATCATAGAATCATAGAATCATTAAGGTTGGAAAAGACCTCTAAGATTATTGAGTCCAACCGTCAACCCAACACCACCATGCCCACTAAACCATGTCCCTAAGCACCTCATCTACATGTCTTTTAAATACTTCCAGGGATGGTGACTCAACCACTTCCCTGGGCAGCCTGTTCCAATGTTTCACCACTCTTTCAGTAAAGACATTTTCAGTTCTGAACTCATAGGAAAAACAGTAAGTTTCGGGAGCTCTTCATGTAGAAACAGCAGAGAAGGATGATGTGAGTGTTCTTGAATTCAACAATAAATCAGTAACCCATGTGATGTGACCGGAGTAATGTAAAACTGACTCTACGATGTTTTAGAAGAGAGTTTTCTAGTAGAAGAGTAAAACTGCTGATATTTGTCCCATTTTACAAGACATTGGTAAATCATTGCCTACAATACCTAGAACTTGTCTGATCCCCTACATTAAAGAAAGATGAGGTCAAACCAGAAGAGACATGGAGAAAGAATATAGGGCTGAGTTTCTGTACTTTGTGAGAAGAATCTGAGTAAGCATGGAAAATTGAAGCCTGAGAGGGCAATTTATTGCTTTCTATAAATATATGAGGCAAGTACATGATAAGATTAAAAAAAAAAAATTAAGTAAGGCATAAGCGCAAGTCAGAAGTGAGAGCTATGTCTAGAGTGTTCCCACTAACACATTTATGGAAATTAGAAGGTTTCTAACAGTCAGAGCAAAAAATGGAACTTGTCTTCTATTAAACTGTTTCAAAATCTTCCCTGTCTGACTGTAGGAGATAACATGGAATTATATGGCAGGTGCTAAATTATATCTACCTGGAAGTCTGAGGAGAGAAAAAGTGTTTTGGTTTTATTTTCCCAAAATATTAACACTACTGAAGAAAAATGCTAAATGAAAAGACTCCATGGCAACAATGAAAATGATGATTTGGAAAATAAATGTAATTAAATCTTCACACCTCTCTTTTCTCAGGCGTTTTCCCAGGTGTTTCTGCTTTAATGAGAAGCCTAATATTTTTATCCATGGCTGACCAAGCCTGTTAGGTATTAGGTCTAATAACAAGTGCAGTTATAAAATTCTGTAGTTTGCCACTTATTCCATTCTCACGTTCTTGACCAGCACAACTAACATTTCCATGTTCATGTCCTCCAAAGGCAAGGCACATTCTTCAGCTGGGTTTTGACTGGCATAGACAGTTGGATGTATACTTAAAAAATAAACTGCTATCAAAAATCAGTGCTGATACTGCATGCATGAGAGGATGAGGAAGAGAATTAACCACATGAAACAGATGGTTGTTGTGTTGCTTAACCAATTACTAGAAAGTCCTGAGATATTATGGAGATGGAACTATAAAAGAAACCATCCCAAATGGCCAAGACTGCTATTTAATGCCTAAATAAGAGATTAGTGACTATCTAGGGCACGTCTGCATTTCATCACACTTTAAAATATGCCTTGTAAATTCCACTTACAGCATCATGGTCTAACAACATTTGATAAAAAATGGTGTGTTATCATCTTTGGACTGTCAAACCTGAATCTGCAGCATCAAACAGTAACACAAGCTTCACTTAAATTATGAATTGCACGACAAACCATGATTGATTCCTTAATTTCCATTTTAATGGCACTACAAATGGCAATATTTACACCCTTTTTGGCATTGCACCTCATTTTGGCACCACAGAGACTGAAAAATAGCATTTTATGTCCATTAACAAGAACATAGACTGTTTACAATTTACTTAATCTCGACAGTTTAAATTTACATGAGCTGGGTAGAGAATAAATTTATCTAAAATCTAATATTTTTTTTCTTCAGTAGTTCCATCTCCAGAGTTGTACTTGGATCACAAAACTAAATAACAAGAGGAGAAAAAGTAGATGAAATCTTTTGGGACCAATTCTGCTGTTTGCTGCAGCAGAAACAGCACTGAATCCTTCATGAGGAGATTAATATGCAAAGTAGAAGAGAACAATCTTTTATTGTTAATGTATACTTCTGAATGTTTATTTTTACTACATTGTGGAGACTGAGGATCCAAAAGGGTTATGGGGACACAGAATAAAAGGCCAACACTTCTGCATTTTTTTATTAAACATATTGACTTTGATCTAAGTTTTCAAGACAGCTCTTTTACAAAGTCAGCGAGTAAATGACATAAGCCAAATGGATAAAGAACTGATCAAAATACGTTCCTTTTGAGTTTACTAATAAATAAGTAATACTAAATCCATTCTGTTAATCTATTTTTCTTCTGCAGTATTTACTTTTCAACACTTTATAGAAGATTCCTCATTTTTGAGATGCCAAGCATCAGCATGTCTTTTCATTAATCTGAGCCTGCTGTGATCTATCTAGAATTTCTATGAATGTTTAACGCTGAATTATCATTACAGAATCAGCAGATTCAAACAATCCCTTACATTATGTCATATTGCAAGTAGATGACTGGTGAATAAACATTTTCTCAGAGGTGTCAGGTTAAGCTTATCAGGACCAAGTCAAGACGAAGTTAGTGCAGGGCAGTCAGGGGTTGCAGACATGGACACGTGGATTCAGCTGACACCTACTAAAGACAATTCTAAGACTCTTGTCTTAGAAATGCCTTAAGCACAAGTCCCTGGTCCTTGGAGACTCTCCTGAAAAGCATTACTATATGCTTTTCCTGTTCTGTCGTTCCTCCCTGGTCATCTGTTTTTAGCTATTTTCAGAGACAGGACACTAGGCAAGATGAGTCTTTGGATTTATCACAGCCACTCTTCTGATACATTCTTACATTAAAAGCCAAATGATGCATCAGAGGTGGTTACTGGTGAAAAAGGGAAGATTCAATGGCAGGGACTCTTCCAAGGGTGTTACTTGTCAAACAGAGAACTGAAGCTACCACAACCACCTATGCAATTCCAAGAGCTGCTTTAATGTCCCTTCTGCTGTAGGCACTAAAGTTTAGTAAGCAGCTGAGCACCGTGCTGAAGATCATTATTCACATAACAGAAAAAAAGCTAAAGCCTCAATTTTCTTTTTTTCTAATCATCTCCATTACTATGAAGATTCAATAGCTTAAGGGCTAATCAAATGGAAGTGAAACTCTCCTAGTTTCTCCTAATGTTCTTGCTTTTTTGTCCATTGTGCTTTTCTAAATTAGCCTGCCTAAAAGCTGTCCTTAGACTGGTCATCTCTCACTGAGCAACACTTCTCTGTGTGACATAACCTTCACAGTTAATGTCCTTTTATTTTTTTTCCTTCATTTTCTTCTTAGAAAAGAACACCACAAGTAACTAACACTCCCCAGGATGAGTCACTTCCCAGTATTTCTCCATAGAAAATATTGGGTTCAATTTATACTTAAAAATATCCTTAACTTAAAATCACAATAGAGAAAAGACATTCAAACATTTGCATCTTCATGTAAAGTTTTAATAAAAGAGTCCCTGAACCCATTAGGAAATATGGGTTTTCAAATAAAGGCAGTTCTAGCTACAATATGAAAAGCCCTTGCATATCTTTGACTACTGGCCAAAGAAATACCTTCAGGTTTATTGAACAATCAGTAACACATAAGATTTTCTAAATTTCTGCATGGTCCAAATTTCAGAACATCTGGAAAGGGAGATAATAACATGATAAATAAAAACAAAAATGTGCCTGTTACCTGGAACCAGTGTACTATACATAAGGCATTCAAAATGGGCAACAAGAATAACTCCTAGCAGGCTTGTATGTTGAAAGCACTGCTCAGACATCCATTAATCTTCATAACACGTAGAAGGCAAGAGGGCAAATACAGTTATCACCATTTGACAGATAATGTGAGAAAATCGAGTCCCAGCTTGCTGAAGACTGCAATGAACAACAGATAGAGTGGGTATAGACTAAGGACCAGAAGATCTGTGTGCCCTATTGTGCCCCATAGTAAGCCCATAAAATAGTTAGCAATCAGGCTGTAATAGCCCTGATGGTGAGGGGTTCTGCCTGTGTTGTAACTGGACTTTCTCATATTACATAGCTTCCCTAGCATCCCCTGTGGGGCCTTTCAAAACGGACCTTGCCTAGCAAAGTGTTTGGAAACACCTGTAAACTGATCTGAAATCTTTTAGAGGACACACTGCCTGAAGCCTGCCTTCAGCTAATCCGTCAAGCCTGTTATTTTCTCATGTAAAATAAACGTGTGCCAGTAGGGTTGATCAATCCTAAGCAAGTGTGCCATACAACTTTTACCTGTCCGCTCAAATCATGGTATGTTACCACAGCTGAGATGACTGGATTAGTGGACTGCCAAAGAGCACAGCCTGCCGGCACTTGGGCAGCTGAACTCAGCTGCATGTTTTCAGCTATTTGGCTCAATGAATATTGCTTTCCCTCTCCTGGCTACTACCGAGTTGAGACTTGTACAGCTTTGTATGGAAGAAGACAATGCTGTGCTATGCCCTGTTATCATTACCAAGGCACAGCTTTAGAGATTCCCTCCCCCACTGAATTGTATGGAGGGTAAATTTATTTCAAAAAAAAAAAAAAAGACAGTTTCTCCTCTGTAAAGATAATCAGAGGGAAAAAAAATCCCACTTTTTGTGAAACTAGGGAAAATTACCAGCTCTCTCAAGCTCATTGATGTAGGAAAGAAGCAAGTATGCAGACTTACACGCTGCTTTCACAGCCCAGCTCAATTCCTTATGAAGAACACTTGCCTTCCTGGCCTGGCTGCCCTGCTGATAGTAAGGGAGAGAAGGATAGCAAGGAAGAATAAAACAACAACAATGAAAAAATTGGAATGGCCTATTAATTTAGTAATCCTATAAAAGTTGTCATTTTTTCTGTCGCTATGGACAGATAGGATTTGGTCTAGGTTCTCATTTTTATGATTGTTTTCAAAGCATCACTTGCATCCAGTGTAGGTTTCCCAAACACTTGTTTTGTCTAAATTCATTACTACGGATGAGGTGCTGTTCTGTGTATGTTGACATAAATGCATATAAAGCTTGAAGTATCAGTACGGAGCATTTGGCTTTATTGCTTCGGCTTTGCTCAATGTTATCTAGCTACTCTGAAGTGCTGGACCTTAGCAGGTTTGCCACAATTGTTATCACTTAAGTACACAGTGGTACTTTAAAATTCTCTGCTTTCAGCATATTTACATTTACGGCATTTGTAAAATACTATAATTCAACTGAAAATGGGACTTTATTGCTCAGAACAGACAAAATTTACCTCATATGAAACACAATAGTTTTTACAATTGTCTGAGTGTCTGATTTTTTGTGATTTTTCTTTTTCTTTTTTTTGATGATCCAAACAGTAATATTGCTATTGTTAGGGAACAGAGTTAGGAAGTTGTGTGCTGGGCAACATACTTCTTAGGTGATATATTAGAAATTGTCATGTTTGTGCTTCAAAACATTATGTTAATCTATCTTTTCCTATCTTTAAAAACTAGCAACGAGTATTAGGACCATGGACCAGCTGTTCCTTGTAATATATGACAGCATGTCATATGCAGAGTGCTGTATAAGCAGACCTTGAAACCTGTCCAAGCTCCCATATGAAAACTTCAATGACTGGTCATATTGCAGTCAATAGTTCTTACCCATGACAAATACTGTTGTCCAGTTTTGTTCTAGTAAGAAATCCTGAACGATAAATCAGTATATGATAAAAAGTGTATAAATATATATGGCGGTCCAAGCCCTAAGCATTTATTCATTTAAAACTCACCAAAGAAATCAGATCCATTTTGCACTGAGGTGTGGGCGGTGTGAGGGGGCAGACCCCAGCGCAAGGAAGGTGTCAATGTGAGCGGCCCGTTTCTCCTCAGTGGCACAGCACAGATACTCAAGAGGGCAGCAGAAGGGAGCCAGGCTGGGCTGGTTAGGACTGCATGTTCATCAGTTACTTGGCCAGGCAGCATGTTGTGTGGAGCACAGGTGAGGCAGGGCCAAGTGTTGATGGACCTGGGGCCAAGCCATGGCTGGACACTTTCACCTCCCAGTCTTCAACCACCGGCAGGGCAAACGCACACAGAGGTTAAATACCAGATCTATCACGTGCCTGATTTTCAGAAAGGTCTCTCTGGCTAAAGGCAGTGGCACTTTCCCTCTTGAGTCGCCTGACCTTTGTGGAGACCTGAGATGCAGAGAGGACCCATTCCTTGTTCCTGCAGCCCCCGAAGCAGGACCAGCATGTCACTTCACACAGCAACCCACAAGTGGGCTCCTTGATCCTTTGATTAATGTTGTCGAGGGTCGCATCAAAGGGAGGTCTTTCCTTGGCTCCAGAACAGCCGTTTTCCTTGTTTTTGTTGCATGCAAGCTTCAAGCTTCTACTGCACTGGTCTGCACTGGTGTACGATTCACGTACAGTCCCTTATCTCCACTTGTTTCCATTTGAGGCTGTACCCTGAACTATTCAGTATATCTTTGCCCCAAATAGTTTGTTTAAAGTAAATTCATTTTGGGACCAGTTTTGGGGACTGGAGCTCTCCATACGTTTTCTTTCTGTTTGCAGCTCCCTGCTGAGGGCAGCAGTCCTGCCCACCTCAAGGCACTTTGGGCTGCAGCCTCCCCGTTTGCTGGGCAGTGGGACAGACAGATGGCTGACATCTGCAGGCAGTCAGCGTGGGGGATGGCTAGAGGAGCGTGGTAGCATTCCTGTCTGCTCTCCTGTGGATCAAGTATCTGCAGAAAACAACAGAAACAGGATGCAATCCAGATATAAAAAGGAGACAGTAACATCCAGGATCTCTTACTTGCCACTTCTGAGACTGAAAAGGGTGAATGAGGGATATATATGCTTGTGGATTTAATCACTAACGGTGTGCATGTCAAAAGATGGCTAAAATCAGCATAAACATATTTTCCTTTTCAATTTCTTATATTGACACTTGCTCCTTAAACAATGAAAACTGGCATTTTCTACAATTTGAGGAAATGCATTGCAAAAATTAACCTGCCTGTGGGAGAAACTTCCCCCCATTAATGTTTTTTTCTTTCACTGTTAGCAACTACAGCTCATTAAAAATATCAAAAATAAAAACATCTCACGATAACTTCAGCAAAAGCATATGGAACATGTACTGCTGTGCTTTGGACAGACACTAAACACACGCCTTGCTCGTTCCATCATTGTCATTCAGTGAATATGACATAGAAAGTCAGTGGAAATGAGACTTTCCCTCTTACAGAGTAATTTCTCTCTTGGTACCTGGGTTCTCTGCTTCTTCATCAAATAGTAAAGTTCCTGAAGTAACCAGATAACTCGCCTCTTATCGCACATCAGAACACGGTGAGAGTTCCCACTGGGCCTACCAAACTCTAATTTAAAATCAAAAAGCGCTCTCTTGTTTACCCATAATTTACATTGTAAAGTGTGTGACAAAGCTAGAAAGTCCCAGAGGGCAATGCCATCTCTCCTGTCAGTTTGGATACATTCTCACAGATCTTGTGTGTCTCTGGGGTTTTACAGTTACACTGCATACCCCCAGGCACATAAAAAAAATAAAAGAAGAAAAAAAGAAAAGGAAACAGAGAAATCTCATTGTGTCTGTGACTCTTAAGAACAACCTTGTCTCTTGTATAGGATTTTTGATTTTCAGTGACACCATGCAGACACGTCAGACTTTGGATGAGACTTCCTTTGCCCAACACCAGATAAGTCCCTTTACAGGAAAGTGAGTAACGTTGGGGGGGGGTTTCCACGTGTACCAGAACAAAGAATTAAAATGGTCTCTACTGTCTCCCTTCTTCACTTTGACAGATTAACAACAATAGAGCTAACTCATTAGAATAACAAGTGTGTGGAGTTTCAGATCTTCATTTCCCCCCTTCCCACATAATTTTATGATGAGTGAGACCAAAGTGACAATAATGGAGACACAGTGACAATAATGGAGAGAGAACAGAAAAACTGTTACGGCATGGTTAACAGCAGCACAGCTTCTCTCCTACTGCTTCATCCATATGGTTCAGAGACGAAATTCAGGAACCAATTTTCTAACATAGTTGAGTATATTCTGTCTTTTTCCTCTGTGTTGAGGTGTCAAGCAAGTCCTGCAGATCAGTTCCTGGTGAGACAGGTTTGTCTTATGGAAACCCATCCATTTGGAAGACAGTTTTCAGGCCACCAAAAAGATTTTAAATAGCATTCAGGCAGAGGAATCTAAAGGATGCTGAGGTGAGAAGCTCACAGGGGGGTTTTATCAGCGAAGTATATGTCTCAGGGGTTCTGCACGGGACAATAATTGTCCTGCATCATTCAATATTTTCACTGCTGGTCTGGAGTCATACAGAAAATAATTGCTGATATAGTGTACTGATGCTGCACACCACTGGGGGAGTGATCTTTAATGGTGAAGAAAGGAAGACTCATATGGAAGGATGTGAATCATTTAGCAAGATGTACCCCTGAAACTAAACATTTTTTAACATACAAAAAATTAAAGATCATGTATGCAACTTAGTGTTTCATGTTTGCTTTTAATTTTTATGTGACTAACTTTTGGATTGAAAAAATTGCTTCTTTCAACTAGAAATTCTTCATGAACTTGGTCCAATTTCTCCAAATATTTGTAGCCAAACAAATGTATTTGAGGGAACGGTGTTATTACCGTTCCTTTTTATCCACTAACTTAGGCACTTATTCACTGCATGAGAGACCAGGGATCAAGCCTTTCTGCCTGAAGGGATCTGAACTCACATCTGCCACACACCAATAAAGTACTATCAGTCTGTTAGAGCTGCTGTGCTCAGCATAAACTATTTAAAATTCATTGAACCATCATGTGAAGGAGTGAGCTATTTCACTACCTAGCTTGATCTACTGGGCACTCTCACAGGATGTAGGACATTTTCATTCCAGTCCCTGCTCCAGTGAGTCTTTTAATATTAATATGAAACAGCATATGACCAACAAGACAGAGGAAGGACACCTCACTGTAAGATGATGGTGTTTATAGCAGCATGGTATGTATTTAGGGAAGCTTCCTGAGATATATTGGTTGAAATCTTCTCAAGTAAAGCGCAGAAATGAACATGAGACTTTGGCCTTCCTGAGGATTTTGCTATCCCCTACCAATTGGATAAAAGAAGATCAATGACTAAACTATTATTAATTTTAGCTCTTCATTTCATTGCTTGTCTTAAAGTGTCTGAAAATCAAATATTCTGTTCATGTTTAATGTAATGCTTCAGTAAACATGTGACTGTTTTCACTTTTTTTCTGGTTTGGCAAAGACAAAACAAAGCAAAATATAAAATTTTTTTGAACTAAATGAATTTTCATTTATTACGTCATTCAGCTGGTGAAGAGAAAATAAGTACTCAGAGATCTTTAATTGCATCCATTTTAGGGGGAAAGGATCCTTAGCACTGTATTCAATTGTCACCTAAAAACTTTATCAAGCCTTTAATGTGCACTTGCTGAAGTCTGAATAATTGCATTGGTGGTGACTGAAAGCTTATTATGTGATTTTAATTACTGAGAGGGCAATCAATCTCTGTTCCCTGAAGCTATTACTGTGCAAAGTCCTATTTAGTGCCCATTTCCCTCATTTTCTTTCTTGGGTAAAGGAAAATTGACTGGATTAAGTTTTTCCTCTACTGGTAAAAAATATATATTTCATTTTAGGGTTTAATTTTAATTGCCTTACATAAGCAAGAAGAGCACCTAAGAGTGGTGCATTTCCCAATACCAGTATAGGGAATAACATTTGGCAATAGTTCTTTATTTGCTTGTTCAAAGCTTTGTTTTGCGTAAGTAGGTTTGCTGGCTGGGTGGCTTGTTGCATAGTTGATTTTGGAACTAAATAGTCTAATATCAAAAAGAAGTTGCCCAATGTGGCCTGTCCGGGCAGGGGGAGATGAGGACATAAAATGTTTTCCAGTTTTAGACTCTGGAGAGTTTATCCCCTTTACCATTTAGTCACCTGCAACTGAGGATGTCAACATGAAAAGGATGGGAAGGCTGGTAGTCCTCAAAAACTTCTCTGGCAAAGTGCTACGTGCAATCGTATCTTGCAAAGGGAAAAAAGTCTTTGATTTTTCTTTCAGTCCTACTTCAAGTCATTCTGCTATAAATTAGGCTTACATGAGAGCCCAAGAGAACCCAACTCATTCCCTACATTATAGACTTGTTGCCACTTATTCTGTCACACCACTAGTCTGCAACAGCTTTCACAAGTACTTCAATTCAGCGTGACCACCCCTGCTTAAATTCCAGACTTTTGTAACCCTTGGCTAAACCAGGATTGAAGGATCACACAACTCCCTTTGCGGTATCATCTCACTGTCTTGGAATAACATATCCAAATCTTCTGTCTAAGTTGATTTTTGGTAGGTATTTGACATGTTCATTTTTCTTAAGGTCATGTAGCATTTGGACCTACCAACCAATTCATTTAATCTGAGTGAGTTTCACTGTTCCCACTGTAGTTAATGAGGGAGAGTAGCAGTTAAAAAGAAAGTCTTTTCGCTTGGACACTTTCCCTTGGCTATGATTATAAAGAGGATCTAGGTGATTTGCTTAGACCTTTAAATAACTAATACTAGTTGAGTTGAATTCCATATGGCATTTAAATGAATTAAACTTATCTCTAATCAGTATTAGGGTTTGGAAGTCATTGCTTTTTTCAGGCTTCATGATCTGGCCATTTTTATATTTCTGTATCTTCATGAGAATATTTCACTAGTACCTGGCATGGCTGCATTTAAATTAATGATATGCATCACAAAACATTTGATTATATGGAGAATAACAATTTAAACAATTCCAAATGCCATAACTTATTCTTTATATCTAGTGGATTATTTCTGCAGTAATGAATACAATGATAGAATGAACTCAAGGATGTTTAATTTTTCTATACTGGGAAATCTCTATTGCCAATTTTATGTCATGCAACTAAGACAGTTCTTTATAAAATAAACAAATAAAATCCATCGAAAGATAAAAATAGATCAAAGGTCACTTTGGCTTAGGAGTCTCAGTGACATATAATTATCTTAGCTTCATCTCACTATAGAGAATACTTTGACAAGCAGGACACTGCAAAGACCTATTAAAAGTTTTGTGGAGCTTTGAAGTATTTAGTCAGTCCTGGCATGAACCACAGTCACTAAGACTCATTCCTTGTCAGTACTATTTTCCCTTTTCAAGGAAATCCTTCCACAGCAAAAGTTGCAGTTATTGAGGTTCATTACTTGTGAGCAGCAGAACAGAAAAAAATGATAAAGAATTGAGATAAATGTGCAGAAAACTATTCTGCAGATGCTGATCTTTCTGTATCAATGGACAATTTCTTTGAGGATATTATATACACTGTGCTGGCATATAGTTTTTCATTTGTACTTTTACCAGCTGTAACTTCACAGTTCTTCCAGTTTCATCTCACTGACTCTTCATTCTCAACTCTTCCAACTGAGCTTATTTGAGAGCAAGAGAGGAGGAAAGAGAAAAGACAGCTCAGAAAGAAATCAGCCTGCGAGAAAGTGCAGGAACGTAACCTGAAAATGTGATTCAAACTGTCACAATGATTAATATTTTTGGCCTTCCTCTCATCTTCTACTCATCAAAACTCCTTTTGCCTGTGGTCTTGGAACCAGCAATATCACTTACGCTTGATTCTACTTTACCTCCGGATCTTTTACCCTTTTGCTCCATCTTTCTGAAGTTCTGCCTTGCTCTTTTTTACTGTTACACTCTCCACCTTTCCCTTTTCATCACCCACAGGTCATCTTGGTGAGTTTGTTCTTCAGCACCATTCACCTGAGAGACAAAGGTGACTTGGGTTAGCCATGTGTTAGCACCAAAGACTCTCTGCTCAGTCTGGTGATCATTTCCCTGCTTACATGCAAAAATCACACCACCCTCCCCAGACCCCATTCCTGCAGAAAGCTGATCCTGCAGGTTTCACCCCAGCCTGAGTAAATGTGCTCTCATCAACCAAAATATAGTCAAGACTAAACACAAAGCTGAACAGAGGTTTGGGGGTTTAAAATCTAATTTCCCTGATTTTTATGTAATTATTCTAATTCTATTTTGGTAAATGAGGAAGATGATAGATAAAAAGGATTCTGATCAAGTGTAGGCAATTTGCAGATCTGTTCTACAGATACAACCCAAATCAGGTTTCAGAAAAACAAAAGCAAAGCTCAGGCCCGCTCTGAGAACAGTAAAAGAAGATGGAGTAGCTTGACTGAAGGAATTTTTCCTAACACAACTTTTTAATTTTGCTTGGTTGAAACATTTATATTAGAATGATATATCAGAGCTTGGACTTCAAGGAATCATAGCTGATTATTGCATTCCAAATAAGAGAGTGGAGAAATGCCATCTTAAGAATTTACTTTTTTAATTTATTACTTTTCATTATCTTAAGTTATTTCAACGTTTAAAGCATGAAACTCACCAGTTTGCCAGTCTGTCCTCCCTTTTTAAATCCATCAGCTGTTGTACCCTAATGTAATTTCTGATCAAGCATGTTACAGCACAGCTAAAAATGTGGATGATCAAACAATTTCATCTACTTTCATCCATAGTTAGCAGGTTAGGAATTAATCTCCTAAAATAATTCAACCTATAGCTAGATAGAAACATACATCAAAATTCAGTATTACTACTGATCACTATAATATTTAAAAGGGACTAGGGGAAAAAAATGGAACAACATAAGTAAAGGACAGATATGATGATAAAAATAAACTTCTCTCAGTGCTATGTGCTTCATACAAGCAATTTTTGTTTTGACTCGAAGGGATTTTCTTCTTGACAAATCTGAAGTCTAGCAAGTGCTAAGGTTATGTTCTACAGCTGAATCAGCTGTAGCACCAATTCATCACAACTGCACACATGTGGCAGACTGTTATACCATTGTATTGGGTTTGCATGGCGAGGTTTTGGTAGCGGGGGGGGCTACAGGAGTGGCTTCTGTGAGAAGCTGCTAGAAGCTTCCCCCATGTCCAATAGAGCCAATGCCATCTGGCTGCAAGACGGACCCGCCACTGGCCAGGGCCGAGCCCATCAGCAATGGTGGTAGCACAGGTGTGATAACATATTTAAGACAGGAAAAAAAAAAACTGCTGCACAACAACAGCAGCAGAGAGAGGAGTGAGAATGTGTGAGAGAAACAACTCTGCAGACACCAAGGTCAGTGAAGAAGGAGGGGGAGGAGGTGCTCCAAGTGCTGGAGCAGATATTCCCCTGCAGCCCATGGTGAAGACCATGGTGAGGCAGGCTGTTCCTCTGCAGCCCATGGAGGTCCACAGTGGAGCAGATATCCACCTGCAGCCTGTGGAGGACCCCACGCCCAAGCAGGTGGATGCCCAAAGGAGGCTGTGACCCCATGGGAAGCCCACGCTGGAGCAGGTACCTGGCAGGACCTGTGGACCCGTGGAGAAAGGAGCCCATGCTGGAGCAGGTTTGGTGGCAGGACTTGTGACCCTGCAGGGGACCCACGCTGGAGCAGTCTGTTCCTGAAGGACTGCACCCTGTGGAAAGGACCCACACAGGAGCAGTTTGTGAAGAACTATAGCCCGTGGGAAGGACTCACATTGGAGAAGTTCAGGGAGAACTGTCTCCCATGGGAGGGACGACATGCTGGAGCAGGGGGAGAGTGTGAGGAGTCCTCCCCCTGAAGAGGAAGGAGCGGCAGAGACAACGTGTGATGAACTGAATGCAACCCCCATTCCCCGTCCCCCTGCACCCTTGGGTGGGGAGGAGGTAGAGAAAATTGGGAGAAAAGTTAAGCCTGGCAAGAAGGGAGGGATGGGGGGAAGGTGTTTTAAGATTTAGTTTTTATTTTCTCATTGCCCTACCCTGATTTGATTGGTAATAAATTAAACTAATTTCCCCAAGTTGAGTCTGTTTTGCTCGTGACAGTAATTGGTGAGTGACCTCCCTGTCCTTATCTCAACCCACGAGCCTCTCGTTATATTTTCTCTCCCCTGTCCAGCTGAGGAGGGGGAGTGATAGGACAGCTTTGGAGGGCACTTGGTGTCCAGCCAGGGTCAACCCACCATAACCATTCATATAGTTTATTTGCTTGCTAAGGCAGCTAAAAAACAAGTTTTTACTTGAAGGGATTATCTACAGATGTTCCCTCTGATACAAAAAGTGTTTGTGTTTCTCAGGAGCTATCTCATTACTTAAACAGAGCTGTATCGAAAGCTGTGCATTGAAATCTGAGTGCTCAGCACTAGACAGTCAGGTTATTCTGTCTGGAAAAAATGCTACCAGCTGTGCTGAATAAGGCTGCAACTGAATATTACCTAGTAGAAGAAAGCAGGAATTGCTTTTTTCCTTTTTTGTTGTTTTAGGGTTTTTTTGTTTTGCTAGAAGTCCAGCCAAAATAAATTTCTTAGATCTCCCTATATTAAAGACCTTTCCCTGACACTAAAACAACAAATAACTGGACCAGTTCCATAACGTACTATTTTCCTTGTGTTCCAGGAAGATATTCTGTTCTGTGAAACCATGACACAGTTCATACAATGCATTCATGTCTCTCCATACTTCTGTGGCTGAGTTGGTGTACCAAATTTAGCACCAGCTGGCATACTCTGACAGGGTGGGAGCCAGCAGAAGTTGACCCTATTGCCTGCAGTGCCATTTTTATCTTAAATCTTAAAGTCAGGAAGAGAAAATTAGGGGTAGGTTCTCATTTGAATAGTTCACGTCTCTACTTTCAATATGGTTTCATGTTGGCCTGGATGAGGGGAAGCAAAGGAGCTGTTTTCCAACCCTCCTCAAATAACTGTCCAAATTCCTGCCCAGTTAATGGAGAAAAAAATTAGCTGCAGAAGGTCCAGTCTGCCTTGTAGACGTGGTGCTTAGGGACATGGTTTAGTGGTGGACTTGGCAGTGTTAGGTTTATGGTTGGACTCAATGATCTTAAAGGTCTTTTCCAACCTAAATGATTCTATGATTCTATGATTCTATGAAAAAGGTCTCTCTTCTCCAGTGTGTATGACTGAAGAGTACAAGCCCTTTTGCTTAGATTTGCAAACTACTACTCTCACCGGGACTACAGGTGACTCAAATGGAAATGTTAGATATCTTCATCCACCCAACATCCCATTCGAAGGGCTCTCTTACAAAGGTAACTGGAAAAGAGCAAAGGGGATGATGGTAGGGCTTGAAAGACACATTGCTTGAAATCTCCCCAGGGAAAGTGTCTCTTAGTCAGTCTGAGGAGAACTATGTCCACATCTCTCCAGTTCCACATGAGTACCTTCACCTTCGAGGTATGGGATACGCAAGGTGAGAGCAATCTTTCCCTGCATCCCTGAAGAGGCATTGCTAGGCAGGGACGATCATGCACCATGAAAACAGAGAGTCAGAAGAGAGAAGGGAGCCAGACTCCTTCCTGGGAGAAGTCTACATGGTTACTGGATCCTTCATAATTGTTGGGAGGTTTTTTAATTAAAAAAAGTAGGAATAATCTTGGGTAAAGGGAGGAAAATCCTCCCTTCCTCTTCTCTGCCTCTTCTCAATTGGGTAGTAAACTAGCATTGATTTACCTATTATCTGACCTCCTTCTTGCCCTGACATTGCCGTGCTTTTAGGTATACATAAAAAGATGAGAAAAAGAGGTTAGGTGTAGGAGAAAGAAACTTCAGCCTGTAAAACCTGCCTGGAAGAAACATCTCTGAGAGAAACTGCAGGAAAGTTGAGCACCTGTGGTATACCAGGGCTAGGTCAGAGGAAAGAAGTTGTTAATGGTTTGCTCCACACTAGTGATGGTACCTCTGTCTAAAATAGATCTGATAGGCCCTCTTCTCTTTTAGCAGATTCCCCATCTCTTCACCTTGAGTATGCAGCTGCATGCATTTTGGTTCTAAATGCATGCCCGTGTTTTGGTTCCTTTGCATTTTCCATTCTTGGCTTCTTGACCAATTATTTGAGGCCAGTATGTTTATGGTTGTTGTAACTCCTGGCAACAAAATTTGCGCTGACACCTAAAATCTTTTAGAACTTAGAGAGGGGGAAATGATAGCACTTCACACTTTCTAGCTAAACTACAATTCATGAACAGTTAAAGTAATAATCCTTTAGATATGTGCAAGTATTTAGTGCCCACAATACAGAAGTGAAAACTGTTTCCATTACAATGGTATTCAGTTTTCTCTCTCATTTGGGTAGCTGAAATTATCACCCACTCAGCTTTCCTGTTCAGATAAATAATAATCCTGGTATCTACCACAGATATTCACCACTACAATGTTAAGGGAGACCTGCAGGCAGATGAAAACTAGAGAAAAACTGTCTTTGTGGGAAGAAAAAAAAAGAGGCCAAATGGCCTTCAAGAGAACTAAAAAGTATTTATTATACAAGAAGCTTTTGAGCTGCTTTTATTCAGCATGACAGGACAGGAGAGAATTGTAAGTCCCAGATGCCCTTGAATTACAGACCTTGGCTCTGTTGTCATGCAAGATGAGGCTGCAACAGGTAGACTTATGGCAGTAGGGTTAAAAAAGTTGATTCAGTCACTTGTGCCCGAATGATTTCTGCTGCATTATCTACAGGCCTAGAATGATCCAATACTGCATGTATCCCTTTGCTTTCTCCTCAGAGGGTAGTTACTGGGGGGGTGGGGGAGAAAATTATAGAGATATGCTGGCAGCTGAAAAGAAGTAAACTTGAGGGTTAGGAAAACGAGTCACAGTGGTGTTATGGCAACACGCCCATTTATTTCCTAACTGAACTCCACATGATATGTAAGTAGCAAAATGAAGCCAGTAAATTAAAATTGCACAGAAGATGTTAATATTCCAGCCTGAAGACAGCAAAGGCACATGTGAATGCACACCAGCTGCAGGTTAAATGACACAGAAAATCAAGTGACAAGGGTGTCTCAAGAGCTTCAAAGTTTGAATGCTCATCCAAACACTCCCAAACTCTTCAGTCCCATGCACCTTCAGCTCTTGGATGCTGTGGAAAAAGCACCCCTTAGGTGAAGTATTTTTTCTGAGAAGGCTTTGAGGTCTGCTTTTCCTTCCATCTTCAAATGGTGGAAATACTGGTCATTCTTACCCTGGCAAACCAAATCCAGCAGAGTGCCATCACCCTCTCTTGCTTCTTTAATAAGATGTTGAAGGGTTCTCATAAAGGTTTCTTCTGCCACTTGATTATAGCTTTACTACTATACCCCAAATCCAGTGATTGTTTTGTTGTTGACTCATAAAAAAGAACTGTTCTCTAACATCATGCTTCTTTCTGTTATCTTCCAATCAGCAAATGTCTTAATACACCCACAGATTTTTTAACCATACCATTTTATTATATATCATGCATTAAGTATTCTTAATAGAGTTGGGTGACTTTTCTTCACTGAATAATATTGAGCAGAAGAGATATCTGAGATATCAAGCAGCTTGTAGATATTGGGTTCTAGAAGATGCACTTTCAAGTTCTTTCAGGTAGAGAAAAGGGTTGAATTTCAGCTGACTCATTGGAAACAAGTGCTCCAACCAGTATCTGAGTAAATCAGTAGCTGAGTAAAACCAGTTTACCAATAGCTGAGTAAAATACTAATGTTCCCTCAATAATGATAAATCCAGCTTTGTCCCTATTGCCTATGTGAGAAGTGCCTGGAAACAAAACATGGGGGGCGGGGGAGCTGACTGAATAGAGTATTTCATCCAACATGAATTAGTGGATTACTGTATTTTTTACTATTTTGGCAGGGAAAAAAGAAGAATTTCTTATTTCCATACAATTAGAATTGAAGTCTTCACTTTCTCTTCTCCACTTAAAAGCAAAATATCACATAGATAAGTATTATTGAATGGGATTATAGCTGCAATACAATAGGATTGAAAAAAAATATACAGAGGGATCAGAAACACTGGTCAGGCATAGGTCCAGCGGAGTCCAGTACAGGCACATTTGGGGGAACACAGTCTGTGAGGATTTGAAGAAGCTGTATGTGTCATAAGACTGAGGTGAGGTGTTGTAGGATCGTGTGATTTCCTCACATAGTCTGAGCAAGGCCAGAAACAGCATGGTATCTGAAGAAGGAGCAGTACAGATGTAAGGAAGAACAGAGACTAAGATATAAGTGTTTTCAATGGACCGATGACTTTATTACAGATGCTAATTTGTGTTATGTTAGAATAACCTGGTCACCCATTTTAATATTTTCAATGTGTGTGAAGGCATAATCTTATAACATAATCTTCTAACACTTTAGCTATGACAAATGACTACTTTCCTCATGTTATGCATTGCTATTTGCTTATTTAACACAAAAGGTCATTTTAATTTTTTTAAACATATACCATATAAGTCGTTTGTTTTACCACCCATTACAAACTGTAAGAACATCTTCTGAAGTACCACTGTCTAATCAGGTACCCCATATGCCATACCTGCCTATTGACTCTCATGGTACTCCCACGTGAAATTTTTAGAAAGAACAATATCTCTGCTGAGATATTGGTATGAGACAGATGATCACACAGATGACCAGAGCTGGAAAATAATTCTCAGTTTATCTTAACCCTCTGAATGCAATTCCTCTTCCTAAGTCTCTTCTGATTTCCTTTCATTCTTCAGCTTTATCTGACACTTGAGCAGTATGATTATGTATATCAATGTACATATTTAAAGCTCAGTGAAGTCATGGGACCCTCTCCTCTAGCTTAAGTGGGCATTGGATCAGGAGTCACATGGGTCAGCATAAAATCACCCAGGGATCCTTTACTTATATGCAGACTCCTACCTCCACGATCTGCCAACAGAAGTGAAGAATGGCACTTATGGGGTAAAGCTCTCCCCACAAAGGAGATTAAATACTTCTATTTATTGTTAGTGGGGAAGGTACAGCTAATCCATCATAAATACCATGGAGCAAACATCCTTACAACACGCTTAGTTGGCAATCTTTCCCCTCTGTTTCAAAGGTTTCTTGAGTGTCCCTACACCAAAGTGGAACTGGAAAATCAGCAAAGTTCTTAATACTGCTGGAAAGACTCTGGAGCTGACTGGTGGGCTGCCCACAGTAGCTGTGCATAAAACAGGCCATCCTGCCATAGGCTGACAGCCATAGGAACTGCATCTGATAAGCCATAAGTGTTTCTATTCTTTCTTGTTTTCAAATTGTTCTGTATTCTCAAGGCAGTTGTAGGCTTTTGCTTCTGGGAGTGCATGTTGCTCTCTGTCAACTACAAAATCAGTCAGCACTGCTGCCTGAAAGAATGGGCAATCTAAACAAATAAAAGGGAAGTAAAGTGCCTGGCCAGAAATCACCCACAAGGCTGGTGACAGGATTCAGGTTGCCCCAACCCTACGCCACTGCCCGATACATTATACTATTTTGCCTTTCGTCATCGGTGCTCCTGAGTCCTCATCCATTTAAAAGGAAACGCCGTTCATCTAACAAATTACCAAAGTGCGGGCTGCACAGTCCTTAGTGTCTTTACATACACTTCCCTCTAGTGTTAAAAGGCAGCAACTCAACATGCTCCCTGGAGCAATTATCTTGCCTTTGATTTTTACACTTAGAGTGAACCCCAAATTTCTCTCTGCAGTGAAATAACACCAAAATAAATAGTCTTAGGTGTCACAGCAAAAAAAGGTAAGATTCTATCATTTACTGTCTTTCCAGGGATATTGCAAGTCGTGAGAAGAAACACAAAGTCAAGGTAAAAGATTCAGAGCCATAATATATTCATTAAATTCTGTTAGGCATTTGTACATTACAGCTGTGTGTTAATATTGGACCTGACTTTCAATCATCACCTAAGACAGCACTGCTGATATTAGGAGTATTACTAAAGTAGAATATGTTTGTGTCTGAAGATCAAGTAAGGACATACTGACAAGTAATGTCCTTCAGCATAATAACCTTGGCAAGCCAAATTTAAAGGACACATTTTGCAAGTCTCTTATTCTAGCTGTGGTCAAAGAGGTCACTGAGTTTGTTAAGCCATATGCTGGCTTGAAATTTGAAATACTGTAGGATGGCCATGCTAACCTATAAAAGTGAAGTGAAAAATTCTTGCTAACCAAAGACTGAACTTTTAAAGAAATTTTAATATTGCAAATAGAGCACTTGAGCTGAAAGTGCATCGACCTGAAAACAGTCAAATCTTCTGGTGGGTTAGCAAAATTCTTTCAACAACTAGACCAAAAGTTTCTCAATATAAAACAAAAAAGTCTTTGTGCCTGAACCAGTGGGTGTATGATTTGACTGGTCACTTTCTGAAGCCATTTCTACTTGGAAACATATTTCAATTAACTAACATGACAAAGGTATCACCTTTGCTACTCTAAACACCATCCTTATGCAGTTTGTTCTATCTTTTTATGTGTTAATAAAAAAAAATGCTCTATTTAAACCCTTTAAAAAGTGTCCATGGTTGCATTTTAAGCAATATGAAGGCTCCTGCAATTCACCATGATAAAGTCAATATGAGGTTTCTAATATTCTCCTGCTTCTTTCTTATTAATCTTTTCAGCTCCTATTTGGATTCCTTATTGTCTTGCATCCCTGCAGACAAACGTGCTGATGCAAATGAATGCAAACTATTACTATTCTGATTAGCTAGTGGTTGCTCCGTCCACCTCATACAGCTGTAAACATCCAAAGGCAACCGAAGGCACAAGAGCCTTAGCTTCACTGTTCACAGGACTGTGTTATGATATATTCAGGAACCTGAACATTAACAGTTGAGTAACACAATCACAGAAAAAGTCTTCAGGGATTCATTTAATTAATAAGGCAATACTCCTGCAATTCCCTCCGCATGGATGCACTTGTTGCAGCTTTAAGACTTTGGGAAATCACATACATACCATTTGGTTCATAGTTCAAATCGGGCAATGAAACATACAAGATCATGTCCTAAGTTTAGATAATTTACCTCATGTGAAAAGCTGAAATAGACAATGACTAAATCTGGATCTTCTGAAGAAAGGCTGGGCAACATTTCTTGGACTGATAATTTGTTGGAAAAAAAATTCAGAGAAATTGGAGCAGTGGACTAGGATTGAATTAGCAAATAGTTTTG
The DNA here is from genome assembly GCF_965638725.1 of Aptenodytes patagonicus. Taxonomy (NCBI): domain Eukaryota; kingdom Metazoa; phylum Chordata; class Aves; order Sphenisciformes; family Spheniscidae; genus Aptenodytes; species Aptenodytes patagonicus. Next base: position 24,558,220 of record NC_134949.1, read on the forward strand.
GTCATATGTCCTGGTTTCGGCAGGGATAGAGTTAATTTTCTTCCTAGTAGCTGGTACAGTGCTGTGTTCTGGATTTAGGATGAGAATAATGTTGATAACACACCAATGTTTTAGTTGTTGCTAGGTAATGCTTACACTGGTCAAGGACTTTTCAGCTTCCCATGCTCTACCGACTGAGAAGGCTGGAGGTGCACAAGAAGCTGGGAGGGGACACAGCCAGGACAGCTGACCCAAACTGGCCAAAGGAATATTCCATACCATATGACATCATGCTTAGTATATAAAGCTGGGGGAAGAAGAAGAAGGAAGGGGGGGATGTTCGGAGTGATGGCATTTGTCTTCCCAAGTAACCATTACGCGTGATGGAGCCCTGCTTTCCTGGAGATGGCTGAACACCTGCCTGCCGATGGGAAGGAGTGAATGAATTCCTTGTTTTGCTTTGCTTGCATGCACAGCTTTTGCTATACCTATTAAACTGTCTTTATCTCAACCCATGAGTTTTCTCACTTTTATCCTTCCGATTCTCTCCCCCATCCCACTGGGGGGTGTCGTGGTTTAACTTCAGTCGGCAACTAAGCACCACGCAGCCGCTCGCTCACTCCCCCCCACCCGGTGGGATGGGGGAGAGAATTGGAAGAGCACAAGTTAGAAAAACTCGTGGGTTGAGATAAAAACAGTTTAATAATTGAAATAAAATGATAATAATAATAATAATATGATAATAATAATAATAATACACAAAGCAAGTGATGCACAGTACAATTGCTCACCACCCGCCGACCGATGCCCAGCCAGTCCCCGAGCAGCGGCCCCTCCCCGGCCAGCTTTCCCCAGTTTATGTACTGAGCATGACGTCACATGGTATGGAATGTCCCTTTGGCCAGTTTGGCTGTGCCTCCTCCCAGCTTCTTGTGCACCTTCAGCCTTCTCAGTCGGTAGAACATGGGAAGCTGAAAAGTCCTTGGCTAGTGTAAGCTTTACCTAGCAACAACTAAAACATCGGTGCGTTATCAACTTTGTTCTCATCCTAAATCCAAAACACTGTACTAGCTACTAGAAAAGAAATTAACTCTATCCCTGCCGAAACCAGGACAATATCCACCCCTTATTCTATACCATCTGCGTCATGCTCAAGTCTCATATTTTCCAGTACATTTTCATTAATCACCACCCCTTTATTTATTTATATATATATATATATATATATATATACAGAGATATCATTCTCTTCGTCTGTGGGCCATCCCTCTAGAATGTTCGGTGAGTTCATTTAGTCCATGACTTCGGGCTCCATCTGTTATAATAATCTTTCAGGGCAGGAAAAATGGAGATGGTATGTGGTGTTGGATTGTTCCATGTTGAAGTCAGTTCTGGTACCATCATCACTGTGCTTTGCTTGGTTTCACTGAAGTTATTCTTCATTAGTCTGGGTGATTCTTATTGTAATAACATTAGTATGACATATAATATTATTAGTATTATTAGTATATCTGTGTATTATTAGTATAACTATTATAACTATACTTAGTACTTAACATCATATAATTCAGATCATTGGCTATTCTCACCCAAAATCAAATCCCCTTGAGGTACACATCGGACTTCCCCATCCTCCCGCATTATCCACCAAGTGCACCCAGGTCCTTGAGCAAAAGCAATCCCATGGATGGGTCTGCCTCTGCCTGAGGCAGGAATAACCCAGACTGTCTTCCCCAGCATATTTTTTATGTGCACTACAGGGACTTTATTCCCATCTACAGTACGTAAAAGTTCTGACTGGGCAGGGCGTGCTCGATTGGCAGATCCCCTAGTGTTGACTAACCAGGTGGCCTTTGCTAAATGCGTATCCCAATGTTTGAACGTCCCGCCACCCATTGCTCTCAGTGTAGTCTTTAACAGTCCATTGTATCGTTCAATTTTCCCAGAGGCTGGTGCATGATAGGGGATGTGATACACCCACTCAATGCCGTGCTCTTTGGCCCAGGTGCCTATGAGGTTGTTTCGGAAATGAGTCCCATTGTCTGACTCAATTCTTTCTGGGGTGCCATGTCGCCATAGGACTTGCTTTTCAAGGCCCAGGAGAGTGTTCCGGGCGGTGGCATGGGGCACGGGATATGTTTCCAGCCATCCGGTGGTTGCCTCCACCATTGTAAGCACGTGGCGCTTGCCTTGGCGGGTTTGTGGGAGTGTGATATAATCGATCTGCCAGGCCTCCCCATATTTATATTTCAACCATCGTCCTCCATACCAAAAAGGCTTTAACCGCTTGGCTTGTTTGATTGCAGCGCATGTTTCGCATTCATGGATAACCTGGGCTATAGTGTCCATGGTCAAGTCCACCCCTCGATCACGAGCCCATCTATATGTTGCATCTCTTCCTTGGTGGCCTGAGGTGTCATGGGCCCACCGAGCTAGAAATAATTCACCCTTATGTTGCCAGTCCAGATCCACCTGAGCCACTTCAATCTTAGCAGCCTGATCCACCTGCTGGTTGTTTTGATGTTCTTCAGTGGCCCGACTCTTGGGTACGTGAGCATCTACGTGACGGACTTTTACAACCAGGTTCTCCACCCGGGCAGCAATATCTTGCCACAATGCGGCAGCCCAGATGGGTTTGCCTCTGCGCTGCCAGTTGCTCTGCTTCCATTGCTGCAACCACCCCCACAGGGCATTTGCCACCATCCATGAGTCAGTATAGAGATAGAGCACTGGCCACTTTTCTCGGTCAGCAATGTCTAAAGCCAGCTGGATGGCCTTTACTTCTGCAAATTGGCTCGATTCACCTTCTCCTTCAGCAGTTTCTACAACTTGTCGCATAGGACTCCATACAGCAGCTTTCCACCTCCGATGTTTTCCCACAAGACGACAGGACCCATCAGTGAACAGGGCATATTGCTTCTCATTTTCTGGTAGTTCATTATACATTGGGGCCTCTTCAGCACGCGTTACCTCCTCCTCTGGCAATATTCCAAAATCTTTGCCCTCTGGCCAATCCATGATCACTTCCAGGATTCCTGGGCGACTGGGGTTTCCTATTCGAGCCCGTTGTGTGATCAGTGCGACCCACTTACTCCATGTAGCATCAGCTGCATGATGTGTACAGGGGACCCTCCCTCTGAACATCCAGCCTAGCACCGGCAGTCGGGGTGCCAGGAGGAGCTGTGCTTCAGTGCCGATCACTTCTGAAGCAGCTCGAACCCCTTCATATGCTGCCAATATCTCTTTTTCAGTTGGAGTATAGCGGGCCTCGGATCCTCTGTATCCCCGACTCCAAAACCCTAGGGGTCGACCTCGAGTCTCCCCTGGTGCTTTCTGCCAGAGGCTCCAGGTAGGGCCATTCTCCCCGGCTGCGGTATAGAGCACATTTTTTACCTCTTGCCCTGCCCGGACTGGCCTCAGGGCTACTGCATGAACTATCTCCCGTTTAATTTGTTCAAAAGCTTGTCGTTGCTCAGGGCCCCATTTGAAATCGTTCTTCTTTCGGGTCACTTGATAGAGAGGGTTTACAATCAGACTGTAATTTGGAATGTGCATTCTCCAAAAACCCACGACGCCTAAGAAAGCTTGTGTTTCCTTTTTGCTAGTTGGTGGAGACATGGCTGTTATTTTGTTGATCACATCCATTGGGATCTGACGACGTCCATCTTGCCATTTTATTCCTAAAAATTGGATCTCCTGTGCAGGTCCCTTGACCTTACTTTGTTTTATGGCAAAACCGGCCTTCAGCAGGATTTGGACTATTTCCTTCCTTTTTTCAAAAACTTCTCCTGCTGTGTTGCCCCACACGATGATATCATCAATGTATTGCAGGTGTTCTGGAGCTCCACCCTGTTCTAGTGCAGTCTGGATTAGTCCATGGCAAATGGTAGGGCTGTGTTTCCACCCCTGGGGCAGTCGGTTCCAGGTGTACTGAACACCCCTCCAAGTGAAAGCAAACTGTGGCCTGCACTCCGCTGCCAAAGGGATTGAGAAAAACGCATTAGCAATATCAACTGTGGCATACCACTTGGCTGCCTTTGACTCCAGTTCGTATTGAAGTTCTAGCATGTCTGGCACAGCAGCACTCAGCGGTGGCGTGACTTCATTTAGGCCACGATAGTCTACTGTTAGTCTCCACTCTCCATTAGACTTCCGCACTGGCCATATGGGACTGTTAAAGGGTGAGCGGGTCTTGCTGATCACTCCTTGGCTCTCCAGTCGACGAATCAGCTTATGGATGGGAATCAGGGAGTCTCGGTTGGTGCGATATTGCTGCCGGTGCACTGTGGTGGTAGCAATTGGCACTTGTTGGTCTTCGACCTTCAGCAACCCCACAACAGAGGGGTCCTCCGAAAGACCAGGCAAGGTGGACAGCTGTTTAATTTCCTCCATCTCCAAGGCAGTTATACCAAAAGCCCACCAGTACCCTTTTGGGTCCTTGAAATACCCTCTCCTGAGGTAGTCTATGCCAAGGATGCACGGAGCATCTGGGCCAGTCACAATGGGGTGCTTCTGCCACCCGTTCCCAGTTAAACTCACTTCGGCTTCCAATACAGTTAGCTGTTGGGATCCCCCCGTCACCCCAGAAATACAGATGGGTTCTGCCCCTATATAGCTTGATGGCATTAGGGTACACTGTGCACCGGTGTCTACCAGAGCCTTATACTTCTGTGGGTCTGACGTGCCAGGCCACCGAATCCACACAGTCCAGTAAACCCGGTTGTCCCTTTCCTCCCCCTGGCTGGAGGCAGGGCCCCTCTAATCCTCATCACAGTACTCATTTCTCATTTCTTGTACGTACGGGTCAGAAGTTTCTTCATTAAGATCAAGAGTAAGATCAGCCCTTCTACTCTCTCTGGGGAACTGCCCGCTGGAAACTGGAGCAGCAATTTTCCTGGAAGAACCTCTTTCTGTGATTGTTTTCCCTTGCAATTCGCGTACCCGTGCCCCTAGGGCTGCGGTAGGTTTCCCATCCCACTTCCTCATGTCCTCTCCGTGGTCACGCAGATAAAACCATAGGGTGCCCCGTGGTGTGTACCCTTTATATTCTCTCTCTTGAGCAAAAGAACGCTTACTTCTAATAGCCGAGATACTGGTCCGTACAGGTGAGGAGTAGGACCTATTCTCTCTGAGTTGCTGGATCTCCCGGGACAGTTTTTTGGACAGTTTCTCCACAGCCGAGACGATGGAGGAAGAAAGACTTTCCTCGTCTTGCCGGAGTTGACTAGCCAATTCATCCACTGTTTGTTCCTCTCCATCTTTCCAGGTTATCACTGCCAATGAATTGGCGTATGACGATGGTGAGCTCCTTATAAACTTCCGCCACATGGGTCGTGTGCACTTGACTTCGTCTGGATCTTTGGATAGTTGTTTATTGTTCAGGTCATCATAAATCACCTCCAGCACAGCTAATTCTCTCAGAAACTGGATACCCTTCTCCATGGTGGCCCACTTGCTTGGGCGACATATGACATCTTCCTTAAAGGGATACCTTTCCTTCACGCTTGACAAGAGTCACCTCCAAAGACTGAAGACTCGTGTCCCTTTTCCAATCGCTTTGTCAATGCCCCCTTCCCTAGAAAGGGATCCCAGCTGCTTGGCTTCCCTACCCTCTAATTCCAGGCTACTGGCCCCATTATCCCAGCATCGGAGCAGCCAGGTGACAATATGCTCACCTGGACGACGGCTGAAATCTTTTCGTATATCTCGCAGCTCACTCAGGGATAGAGATCGGGTGGTCACTGCCTCGTTTATGAGTTCTTCCTCTTCCTCCTCCCCGGTCAGCGGCCGGCTCTCCTCCTCCCGTTCTCGTGATGGCCCTTCTCCAGTGTAGTCGTACAGTTCTTCCTCCGGTTCCCTTTTAGAAGAAGCTTCTTCCTCCCTTACTAAACGAGCCGACTTCCGCTTCCAAAATTTCTTCTTGTGTACAGGGGCGACTGATACCGGCACAGGCTGGTTCTTTGGTTCAGCCACAGGGCCTGTTGCCGGGGTTGGAGTGGTCGCAGTGCATGTTGCCGGGGTTGGAGTGGCCGCAGTGCAAGTGCATGTCACCGGAGTCCGAGTAGCCGCAGGGCCTGTTGCCGGGGTCTGAGTGACTGCAGTGCAAGTGCATGTCACCGGAGTCTGAGTGGCCGCAGGGCCTGTCGCCGGGGTTGGAGTGGCCACAGTGCAAGTGCATGTCACCGGAGTCTGAGTGGCCGCAGTGCATGTCGCCGGGGTCTGAGTGGCCTCAGTGCATGTCGCCGGGATTGGAGTGGCCGCAGTGCATGTTGCTGGGGTCTGAGTGGCCGCAGTGCATGTCGCCGGGGCCTGAGTGGCCGCAGTGCATGTCGCCGGGGTCTGAGTGGCTGCAGTGCATGTCGCCAGGGTTGGAGTGGCCGTAGTGCGTGTTGCCCGGGTTTGAGTGGCCGCAGGGCCTGTTGCCGGGGTCTGAGTGGCTGCACGGCCTGTCGCTGGGGTCGGAGTGGCCGCAGGGCGCGTTGCCCGGGTCTGAGTGGCCGCAGTGCGTGTCGTTTTACTGTCAGAGCCAGAGACCTTCTCTTCCCTTTGAGGGCACTGAATGGTGTTGAACAGGGCTCGGTAGGCATGGGCCAGGCCCCAGCACGTTGCAATGAGCTGCATCTCTCTGGAGTTGCCAGGGTGACAGCATACTTTTTCCAAATATTCTACTAACTTTTCAGGATTCTGCACTTGCTCAGGGGTGAAGTTCCAGAACACTGGGGGTGCCCATTGGCCTAGGTACTTGCCCATCTTGTCCCACACACCCTGCCACTCATAATTATTCAGCCTTGGGGCAGATCTCTGGATGATATTCTTAAATTGCTTACCAACTTTAGACAAAACCGAAACAGTATTCCCAAGAAGTATTAATAGAAGTATCTTAACTGCCCAAGGATGTTCAAAATACTGAAAAATTACTGTAATGAAGGAGGAAACATCATAGAAGAAGGTATTGACACTGCCATTCTGTATTTCCTCCGTAAAAAAACTCTCAGAAAAGTTACTGCAATTGCTAGTTGTCTCCATGAAATGGTCTCCGTGGTACAGTAACGGCTTCATTGCGAAGTTTACATACCACACTAACGTCAAGGTCAATGTTCTAAAAACAAACCTCACAAGCGAGACATCACTATTCACTGCAGACCACAGCAAACTGCAAAACCCAACACCAATCTTTAACATGTACAGCAGGAAAAAGAGCGCGATGCAGATTATACAAATCAATATTGAGAACAGAGAAACCAACATTGTGACCCACAACTACTAACAGATATAAGTTCTTTAATACACTCCGGTTAATCTGTTATTATCTCAAACCCTTCGAGCCCCACGTTGGGCGCCAAAAAGGACTGTCGTGGTTTAACTTCAGTCGGCAACTAAGCACCACGCAGCCGCTCGCTCACTCCCCCCCACCCGGTGGGATGGGGGAGAGAATTGGAAGAGCACAAGTTAGAAAAACTCGTGGGTTGAGATAAAAACAGTTTAATAATTGAAATAAAATGATAATAATAATAATAATATGATAATAATAATAATAATACACAAAGCAAGTGATGCACAGTACAATTGCTCACCACCCGCCGACCGATGCCCAGCCTGTCCCCGAGCAGCGGCCCCCCCCCGGCCAGCTTTCCCCAGTTTATGTACTGAGCATGACGTCACATGGTATGGAATGTCCCTTTGGCCAGTTTGGCTGTGCCCCCTCCCAGCTTCTTGTGCACCTTCAGCCTTCTCAGTCGGTAGAACATGGGAAGCTGAAAAGTCCTTGGCTAGTGTAAGCTTTACCTAGCAACAACTAAAACATCGGTGCGTTATCAACTTTGTTCTCATCCTAAATCCAAAACACTGTACCAGCTACTAGAAAAGAAATTAACTCTATCCCTGCCGAAACCAGGACAGGGGGAGCGAGCGAGCGGCTGTGTGGTGCTTAGTTGCCGGCTGGGGTTAAACCACAACATCATAAAAATGAGAGAAGGGAGTTGAAACATTTCTTTTCAAGAATTCCTAAATTAAACATGTAGACATCAGCATGTGTTGTAGTTTGATTTCTTAAAAAAAACACATTAAAAATGAAACCTTCTTGTAATCCTGTCACTTTTCTGGGTTTTTGTTTTGATCACAAAGCCAAAATGCAATCCAGGGCTGCAACCACACAACTCCTCCAGTTTCTAACTTTCTTACCCTCATTTGGCCCTCTAGACTTTCTCAGTAATTGGTACCTCCAAACAGATAAGTCTGCAGTTTTTGTTTGTGTGAAGTATGAAATACAAAATTCTCTTGAATTCTGCAACTACAGAAAGCTGCTTAGATAAAGAAGGCAGAGCTAGAAAGACTCCTAAGGTATATTTATACTTTTATCTGCATATTTATACATGAAAGTGGAAAGGAACTAGTTGACTAAGGGATATGGTGGTATAAGCTGGAGGGAAGTGGAGATGTTCAATTCTCAGCCACTTTTATGAACGCTGCCTAAAAATGCTGCTATCATTTCACAGTCTTCTCTCCTTATGCAAATTGTGTGGCACTTTACTCCTTGAGTAATTATCTTCAGAAGGTCATCACTTAGAGGAAAACACTCAGCAATATGACCCAACCCAAAATTTAGTAAACCACTGCACATACACATTAACAGTCTGCCAAGAAAACTCCCATTGGTAATACCTCTGCAGAGTTGAAGTCTCTAATTTTAAGAAGTTTACTAGTTAAGTAAAAAAGCTTTGGGTGAGATTCATCTGTCCGAACTGACCCACGGGTAACAAACTCAGATATACAAGTCTGTTAGATGACTAATTTAGGCCAGATGAATCCTCCCGTTAGTTCAGCAATGAGAGTGGCTGTTCTAGCCAGATGGGAGCCTACTCAGAAAGGTTGTATGTATTCTTTCATAGAATCATTAAGGTTGGAAAAGACCTCTAAGATCATTGAGTCCAACCATCGACCCAACACCACCATGCCCACTAAACCATGTCCCTAAGCACCTCATCCACACGTCTTTTAAATACTTCCAGGGATGGGGACTCCACCACTTCCCTGGGCAGCCTGTGCCAATGTTTCACCACTCTTTCAGTAAAGACATTTTTCCTCACGTCCAATCTAAACCTCCCCTGGTGCAACTTGAGGCCATTTCCTCTCGTCCTATTGCTTGTTACTTGGGAGAAGAGACCAACACCCACCTCGCTACAACCTCCTTTCAGGTAGCTGTAGAGAGCGATGAGGTCTCCCCTCAGCCTCCTCTTCTCCAGACTAAACAACCCCAGTTCCCTCAGCCGCTCCTCAGAAGACTTGTTCTCCAGACCCTTCACCAGCTTCATTGCCCTTCTCTGGACACGCTCCAGCACCTCAACGTCCTTCTTGTAGTGAGGGGCCCAAAACTGAACACAGGATTCGAGGTGCGGCCTCACCAGGGCCGAGTACAGGGGCACGATCACTTCCTTACTCCTGCTGGCCACACTATTTCTGATACAGGCCAGGATGCCATTGGCCTTCTTGGCCGCCTGGGCACACTGCCGGCTCATGTTCAGCCGGCTGTCGACCAACACCCCCAGGTCCTTTTCCGCCAGGCAGCTTTCCAGCCACTCTTCCCCAAGCCTGTAGCGCTGCATGGGGTTGTTGTGGCCGAAGTGCAGGACCCGGCACTTGGCCTTGTTGAACCTCATACAGTTGGCCTCGGCCCATCGATCCAGCCTGTCCAGGTCCCTCTGCAGAGCCTTCCTACCCTCGAGCAGATCAACACTCCCGCCCAGCTTGGTGTTGTCTGCAAACTTACTGAGGGTGCACTCGATCCCCTCATCCAGATCATCGATAAAGATACTGAACAAGACCGGCCCCAAAACTGGCCCCTGGGGAACACCGCTTGTGACCAGCCGCCAACTGGATTGAACTCCATTCATCACAACTCTCTGGGCCCGGCCATCCAGACAGTTTTTTACCCAGTGAAGAGTACACCTGTCTAAGCCGTGAGCTGCCAGCTTCTCAAGGAGAATGCTGTGGGAGACAGTGTCAAAGGCTTTACTGAAGTCCAGGTAGACCACATCCACAGCCTTTCCCTCATCCACTAGGCGGGTCACCTGGTCATAGAAGAAGATCAGGTTGGTCAAGCAGGACCTGCCTTTCATGAACCCGTGCTGGCTGGGCCTGATGCCCTGGTTGTCCCGCTCATGCCTCGTGAGAGCCCTCAAGATGAACCGCTTTGTGATACACCAATGAGTTTGTGCTACAGTGGTCAGTCTAGCTGGGGAGTTAAGTCACAACAGACCTCATAAATTCCAAATAAATTAATAAATAATTAATAAAATCAACTGACTGTGTTTTTTTGATGGCTAGGGTTGATGGAGAAAACTTGCTGTTTTTTACAGGTGGGTTTTGGGGGAAGGGGCTAAACTATTGTGGTTTTTAACAATCTAAAAACCAGTTTTAATAGAAACAAAGATAGCAAAGATCTTTCCACAATACTCTGCTTCTGATGTGAGTTGGAAAGCTTTTAATACAGATTTTGTTTTTTTTCTGTTCATCCAAATTGAGGAGCAGAGAGCATTGCCCTGTTAATACATTTGCTCTTCAGATTCATTGCAGATCTTCTTTTCCATTTAACCATAAAAGTTTTGGCCTTCGCTGCAACTACCTGAGTTTTATGTGATGTACTCTGAATTTATAATTTGTGAACTGCTGCACATAATTGGGATCATCAAAACTCCAAAATATGTTTGATGTATCTCAGAAAAACTGATTTTTTTATCTTTTTTTTTTTTTTTAATTGCATTCAGGAGAGGTTCAGAGAAGCTAAGATGTCAGTCTGTTTTTATCAAACTTGTTCAGATCACATCTGCAGCTGCATTTTGCTTAAGATATTAGTGTGCTAAAAGTAAGGGATGCTTCTGGGTAACAGGGTATAAAAGTAGGTCAATATACAAAGAAATCCTCTCAGTGACAGTTTTATGACTTAAAGAAATAGAACATTTTTTGGTTTGAATTCTAATATTGAATTTTCAAGTAAAGATATGAAATTAATGTATGATCCTTCAGCATTCGGAAACAGTAAGTTCTCTTCATTTAAATCTGCCAATAGACATTTCAGTTCTAGGTAATATCTTTTCTAAAAGTTCAAAGTTACTGGAGTCACTGAATTGTCTTACTCTTTTCTTCTTAAGGGAAGTTCTTGCATTGTACTGAATGGTGCTATCTCTACAACATCAAAGAGTTGAAAATGACAACTATCTCTTAACTATCTCTTCAAAAACTGTCAGAAGTACAATGGTTGGGCAACTAATAAGTAAGTTAATATTCATTAATGTAGATTCATACAGGTGTTGGAAAAGGAAATATAATGTTCCCAGTTGTTGAATCTGTTCTTAAAGCCTGCAATAACTTCAGTAATACAAATGCTTAAGAACTGGAGCCAATGGAGAAACAGATGGCTAAATTACTTGCTTATTAAAGAATGTTGAGTTTTATTTCACCTTTTATTTTATATTTGCTAAAAATTTGCAATGCCATCTCTTCTCAGCACCTATGGCTTCTTTGGAAGCATTACTAAAGGATTAGATTTTGAATTTGTTGACTGAAATTATTCATTTTAATTATATATTATGCTACCCAAGCCTGTTGGTATTGTTCTTGCTTTCTGCCTGTGACGAAACTTTTTTTCATGTTGAATAATGAATAATGAATGACAGGCACAAGTCCAAGATTTTAATCACTAGCAGAAAAATAACACTGAAATGTTCGAGGGATTCACAAACAGTTGCATACAATAGACTCTAGTCACAGTAACATTTATGCACAACGGACCACATGACCCCACAAAAAGCCACAAACTTAGGACAGCACCAGGTATTATAGGAAAACTGCAGTCTCAGCTACTTCTCAGGGAAAACGTTTCCTGACATTTCTAGAGAGCGTTACTCTGCTTGGCCACTTCACCCACCTTTTGGGTCTTTTCAGATCAGTGAATACTATGAATGAAAATATCAGTAGTAGAATACCATTCTTCTTCCTTCAAAACTCTCATTAAAAAGAGGTTTTCTTGCACAGTAGGAGAAAACTAAGACCTGAAGAAAGAGCTGTTGTAATTTCCATGGTTATTTTTTACGTTGCATCTGGGTCATGCAACTAGCATGATCTGTTTTCATTTGTTACCTGTAGTACAGTAAGTTCTCAAGGCTTGAAATAGAGCGTAATCCCGCTGTGCTAGGCACAGCACAGACCCAGAAGACAATTGTTTCACTGCAGAGCTTACAATATAAAGAGGAATGTAATTGTAAAAAAAACCTCACCAAAGTATGATACAATCAGGCTTGGCAAAATGAAGTAACAAAGACTCTTAGGAGCTCAGGCAGCGTAAAGTCAGGAGACATCAGCTTTGGAGTTCTTCTGTGATCTATTGAACAGCAAGAGTTTTGATTTTGATTTTCTACTTTAGAATCAAATGTCAATAGTCAGAAATTCCCCCATTAAGAACCTTAAAACTTGAATGCCTACAAACTTTACTTTTGAAAAAAAAAAAAAGGAATAAACCATACTACAGAACATAATGTAGTCCTTTTTAAAAAAGAAAGCTACATCAGCTAAGGCCTCAGCTGGAGCACTCTGTCCAGTGTGGGCTGCAGCACTCCCAGGCACAAGAAAGCCACAGACCACTTAGAGAGAGTCCAGTGATGAGCAGTCAGAGTGAAAAAATATCTAGAAAACATTTTTGGTAAAAGCTGATTGTTTAAATTGACACTGATGATCATTTGTACTGTCAAGACATGAGAAACTCCTTTGTGAATTACACATCAGCTAACACACCATTGCCTTATATAATGACCTCCCCAGACTGAGAAAGTACAACAACAAAATGAATACACAGAAAAGGAAGCGAGGAAGGCAGGAAGGCAGCAAGCTGTTTCTTTCAAGAAGAGAAGAAATAGGCAAAACATTATGTAGTGAAATCCTAGTGGCTCAGCTTGCCTGCCTGAGGAATGCAGGAACAGGCTCCGGAGACAAGAAGCCAGAATAAACCTTCATAAAAAATGCATTGAACTGTGATGCCACAAGAGGTGAAACGGGAAAAAGATTAAAAAGCAAAGGCTAAGAGAAAAGTGGTTTTCTTGCATGCTGTCCATTGATGAGAACATACTCTGGTGAACTGAAAGTCTGTGAACTCCAAATGTTTTTTTCCTGTAGAATTGTATATGTCTAATGCTGAATCAGACAGCAATAAGTGATCTATAGTATAAATGCAGCAAATAAATTAATTAGATTGTTAGCAAAGGTGAGTTTCTTTTGAAAATGGAAGGAGGGGGCCAATATAAGCAGAATCTGAACAGTTTAGCATTGGGCAGCACCATGTGAGGCTGAAAGACTTCTTGCCTGAAGCTTTTGCTGAGGATGCTCTTGGGTGAAGAATTACAGAAAACAGCGCTGGAAGGGACATTGGGCAGTCACTTAATTTTCCCTCTGCCATGCCGAATAGCAGGGTCCATAATATCACATTCCTCAGAGAGACTGGTTTAATCTGTTCTTTAAAACCCTCAACAAACAGTGATTTCACAGGCTCCTTATACAGTCTATTGAGTTCTTAACTCTCCTGCCTGTTAGAAGATTTTCTGTGCTCCAGTTTAAGCTTCTCAGACCTTGCCCTATCTCCAGTGTGTATGAGAACAGTTTATTTGCTTCCCTTTTGCAAAAACCTTTAAATACTTTCAGACTATAGTTATGTCTCTCAAATTAGTCCCTTCTCCATATTAAACAAATCTACCTCCTTCATCCTTTGCCTACAAGTTTTGTTTTCCTGATTTTTCTGATGATTTTGTCTGAAATTTGATCTACGTTTTCCATGTTTGTCTTGACCTGCAATACCCCACACGGACACAATACTTCAGTTGAGGTGTTCTTTACTGCTGACTAGAATGAAGGAAATATCAAATGGGCTCTACACTACTTGCTATTTATATAGCCTGCTAAATTTTTTTTTTCCTGGAAGACTGTGATTTTTTCCCTATCTTGATTTTGTGTCATTGATTATTCCTACACATATCTTAAATTTTCCTCTTTTCCCTGTTGAATAGCCTTCTACTTTTTAAGAACATTTTTCAAATTTGTTGAGATCATTTTGAATTCTAGACCTCTCCTCCAAAGTGCCTGCAGCCCCTCCCAGCCTGAAGTTGTCTGCAGATTTAATAAGCAAACTCTCAATTCCTCCATCCAAGACTTTAGTGAAAATATTGAATGGACTCAGGACAGAGCTCCATGGAACTCTACTCAATATGAGAACTTTCCAGTCTGACAGTTAACTATTGACAGGGTGTTGTGGTTTAAACCAGCAGGCAGCTAAACACCACACAGCCATTCGCTCACCCCCCACCCCAAGTGGGATGGGGGAGAGAATGGGGGGGGGGGAAGTAAAATTCGTGGGTTGAGATAAACACAGTTTAATAGGACAGAAAAGGAAGGGAAAATAATAATAATAATGATAAAAGAATATACAAAATAAGTAATGCACAATGCAATTAGTCACCACCCGCCGACCAATGCCCAGCCAGTCCCCGAGCAGCGGTCACCACCCCCCGGCCAACTCCCCCCAGTTCATATACTGAGCATGACGTCACATGGTGTGGAATACCCCTTTGGCCAGTTTGGGTCAGCTGTCCTGGCTGTGCCCCCTCCCAGCTTCTTGTGCACCTCCAGCCTTTTCAGCCAGTAGAGCATGGGAAGCTGAAAAGTCCTTGACTGGTGTAAGCATTACCTAGCAACAACTAAAACATCGGTGTGTTATCAACATTGTTCTCCTCCTAAATCCAAAGCACAGCACTGTACCAGCTACTAGGAAGAAAATTAACTCTATCCCAGCTGAAACCAGGACACAGGGGCTCTTTGATGACCTAAATAATTTCATTTTAGACAAATTACCAAAGTCTGACCAGTGTAGGAAGAATTATTGAGCAGATGCTGTGAGGAAGATACTAGCCTAAAATTTGAGATATGGAGAGAAAGTTTTAACAAGGAACATAGGTTGTTATTTATAATGTTCTTCTGTAATTCTCGTTTTACATCCATAACGTGTCTTATTTGTGTTACAGTTAATAAATAGCACTCTGAAATACAGTGTCTGAAATGCCATTGAACCACCTTATTTTTTATGCATTTGTACACTGTATATATGGTAGTGTCCTGGTTTTGGCTGGGATAGAGTTAATTTTCTTTCTAGTAGCTGGTACAGTGCTGTGTTTTGGATTTAGGATGAGAATAAAGTTGATATAACACACCAATGTTTTAGTTATTCCTAAGCAGTCAAGGACTTTTCAGCTTCTCATACTGGCCTGCCAACGAGAAGGCTGGGGGTGCACAAGAAGCTGGGAGGGGGCACAGCCAGGACAGCTGACCCAAACTGGCCAAAGGGACATTCCATACCGTGGGATGTCATGCTCAGTACATAAACTGGGGGAAAGCTGGCTGAGGGGGGTGGGGGGGGACGCTGCTCAGGGACAGGCTGGGCATCAGTCAGTGGGTGGTGAACAATTGTTTTTAATTTGCATCACTTGTCTTTCTTGGGTTTTATTTCTCTCTCTTTTTGTTATTTTCCTTTTCATTACTATTATTATTATTACTATTATTATTATATTTTATTTCAATTATTAAACTGTTCTTATCTCAACCCACAAGTGTTTTCACTTTTACTCTTCTGATTCTCTCCCCGATCCCACCTGGGGGGGGTGAGCAAGCGGCTGTGTGGTACTTAGTTGCCGGCTGGGGCTAAACCACGACAGATAGCCAGACTTTTTTGATTAATGACCCTTTCTTTGGTGGGTGCAGCTCTGCTGAGAACAGAGCCACTGGCTCTCCTGTTACTGTTCTCTCTATCAGACCTATCTCCTGTGCCACAGGGTGCAATTCTCACAGGTCACTTAAAAGGTGGCAATAAGATTATGCACTAGGAACTGCACTTTTTGAGAGAGTGATCTCTACGTAGCCACATTCCTTACCTGACCCTCTAACTCATAAGGGAATCTCTTCGCCTTGTTGTAGTTTGACAGACTGGAGGACACAAAACCAATGAACACAAAAAAGCCTGACTGAAAGTCATTCAGCATCAGTAAAGGATGCTCAGCCCCAGAAAGCAGTACTTTCCCTAAGTCCCAAAGCAGAGTGCTGCTAGGTACCCCTGTCCTCCCCAATCTAACAGCCCACTCAGAGTGGCAGAACTATGAACTCCAAAATTTTTATCAAGATGCACAGAAAAGGCCCACAGGAAAATGCAACTCGCACAACTGAACTTTTCTGAGCATGTGTTATTCCTCTGTGAGGTTTTTGTTCCTCCTAGGAGAGAATATGGACAAATAAGTTTGATTGGGATTCAGGCTAATCAAATTACAAGTCCAACTCAGCTGTTCCTCTTTTTCTTTCATATGGCTTCCTTCATTACAACATTTGACAACCAGATACCCTTTTCTACCCATCTGACACTACTCCTCTAAGATAAAACAGTACTGTTGTTCCCACTAACAGATGGGAACTGAGATAACTATCTGGAAATGGTGTTAGGTGTTGCAGTGCTGAAAGCCGCAAGGCTCTTGCAAGTTGCCTGGATCCTGGACAGAAATTTGCTGCTCAGAAGTGCCTGAGCAGTGTGTGGGGAAAGTCAAGCATCTCCAAATAGGGCTAACAAGACCCATTATAGTGAATAAGGGAGCTGCCTAAGATAGCCATTAGGAAATGCTAAAAAGAAAGGTTTATCTAAACTCAAACTCTTTCTAGAGTTTTGATGCCTAACTCCAGGCTCAGGGCAAGGACTCAGAGTCCCTCCAAACTAAAGTATCTATGTCAGAACAGCATTTAAGATCTGGAACTCTCTTTCAAGGGACAATCCCATCCTGCAGACAAGAACAGGATGACACGGATTTGATGCCCTCCTTGACCAAGGGACCCCAGTGATTTGGGATGAGGTCCTGCCAGAGCAGAACCATAGGAGCCTGGGAAACTTCTTAATTGAAAACTGCACTTCTGAGGGTTTACTTAAATGTTTTGTGGCTCACACTCTAAAACTAATATTGAGGCTTAAAGAACCTTATATTAGTGCCAGTGGCACTGATGTAACTTGGTGTTTCTGGCCATATGTGACTAGCCCAAAGCCACACAGCACAACCTAGAAAGGATTGAAGTGAGTGTTGTAAGACCAGCAACAGTGCCTCCTCCCAACGACATTAGTTAATACCAGACAACTTGTTCTGAGAACATTGTAAGAGCCATCACACGCACAGCACCTCGCAAGTCAGCACTGTAGGTGCAAGGGACTGCCTACAGCCAGACAAGGTCCAGGTCTGCACAGCACCAAGCTTTCCTCCAGAGATGGAGACAACTGGAGGAATTTCACAGGCCTCGTTTCATACAATTGCTCTCCATTAATGGGGTGGGTTTGCTTCCAGACGCTTTCCACTATAAGACTTATTGACTAAATAACAAAATGTACATACATGAAACAGAATGATGAATACTATCAGTACAGTTCATGCAGCACCATTTAATGTGAACATAGCATCCACAATGCATAGTTTAATGTTGGCTGCAGATAGGTACACCTCTGGAAGCTCATATTGGTGATTTATCTCCAGGTAATTCCCCTCCTTAATTACCAATATAAAGTACAGTAAGACATATATGAAAGTACCTCTCATGTCCAAATAGATTCCCAGTGACTAGATCAAGGTTAAAACTCCTTTTGGCTAATTCCCTCAATTTAATACTGTTAGCAGATGCATTTATGGTTTTAAAACCCTTTTTATGATGTCTAAGTAATTGCATCAATTTGGCAACCATCTACTTAATTTTAAACAGCTTTAACAGAATGCCTACAGTTGAAAACAATTCTTGTCAATGTTACATAAATTGGTTCATTTTAACTGGTTGGGGTTTTTTTTGTGAAAGGGGGCAATTTGAACAATTACTCTGCATTGAAAACAGCTTTTGTCACTGCTAAATTGAGTCACTTGAACTGTTATTTACATGTGCTATAAAATGTTATTTACTGTCAAAGGACTTTTCTTGCAATTGAATTTTCATTGTAACTCTTAGATTTTGTTTAGAGTGAAATGGTTAATTTATTGCCTTTTATTATGCACTCTTAGTTGGCAGCAAAGTGATTAGAAACAGACCTTTTTTTTAATAAAATGAATCTCCACCCAGCACTACTCAGGTAAAAATCATTACCATTATTCACTTCCAGAAGTAAAAGGACATCTTTTGAAAGGTGGGAGAGTCACTGATTGAATTTTCATCATCTTCCATCTCAAAGCCCAGCTTCCCTCAGCACTTTGTAGCCATTTCCATTATTATTCTAAGGGCTATAACCAGCCCTTATATTCACTGGTTTTGACAGGTTTTTGTTATTGACAGAACTGCCAGGGTAGCAGTAGATGCAGCAATTAATCCAAGACAAGATGCAAATACCCACTGCTCATTAGCGACTAGCTAGTCCATGAGAAAAGACACCCCCATCAGTACTGACATCAGTTGTGTCACTTTTATCTTACACCTTCACAGATGAATTCAAGTGTTTGTCAAAAGTGCCGGCTTGCCAGCTTTGGTGAGTAAAGTCTTATTTGACAAGAAAAAGATGGGACACAGCCTGTTTTCCCTGCACTGCCCTTTCAGCCTGCATCGTGGATCAGTGGAGAGCTCACCTGAGATGAACGGTTTGTCCTCCGACCACTCGCAAGGTCTTCTGACAGAAAGAATCAGCTCATGTCAGTCACGGTGGGGCTGTGCACATGGGCTTGCCTGCTTGAGGAATGGACATCTGTCTGCTGAGTAGTTATCTTGTCTGACCTCGGAGCTAGAGTTGAATGGATAATTCACAAAGTGAAAGGTCTTAATAGAGGGACTGCAGTAGTTGTCTGACATTTTAAAATACCAACTAGCCTCCACAGTAATGGAAAACGATTGTACTTGGTTCAGTGAAGGAGTTGGGATTTCATGTGGATTTCAGCATCCTTGCACCCACTACAATGAGGACTTTTTTGCTTGTCCTGGAAGGCGATGAGAGGAAAGCTTAATTGTGCCTTGGGCTAATGGGTGGATTTAGTGACCTCTCTAGATCCCCTTCAATCTGATTTTCTCTGATAATTCTTCAGATTATTCTACCTCCATCCTCTGCAGTGTAGCCTGTCGTTTGCAACTTTTCCTCAGTCCTAGGAGTGCTTTACCCCCTTTGCCTTGAATGTGCTGTGAGCTCACCCAGCGCACACATGCTCTACCTCTTCTGCTTCTGGTTGACAGTTTCTTCGTTTGTTTCTTGCAGAGCCGCACGCTGTTTCATTGATTTTCTGATCACACACATGTTCTTTTCACTCATATTATAGGTGCAGCTTGTGGAGGGTATTGTCAAGGTCCTTTGTCCTCATCTTCTTGAGGCTGCTGTCTCAGGGTTTCACTGCAAATTAAGTACAGATCTCTGTTTGTTTTCTTCGATGCTGTGGTATGAATGATTCTCTTGTGCTAATGGCAGAACTGTCACAGGCAGAAGAATCTCTTGTGTTTACTCAACAGCAGCAGTAGCAAATTGCTATTATTCAGGACAGTTTTAAATTTCTTTAATGCCATTATCTGTTTTGCTACCAGAATCCCAAATGTTTTTCATCTTGGTTCCAAGGACCTCTTTGACTTTCTTTGACTTTTTTTTCTGTGTTTTTGCAACTGTGGCAGCAGAAGAGCCAGATGCCATCTCTTCCTTTCAGCTTAAAGAACTACAGCTTTTTCCTCTGTGCCTGCCCATGCACACTCACTGTGTAAGCATTCAGAGACAGGTATGCCTAATTTTTACAAAATAATTACTTACTCTGCACATTTGGGAATTTTCCAGTGAGTCAGACTGATATAAGGTGGATTGTTTTTTTAAAAAATCTCTGTTTACTACCAGATCAGAGCTCAGTCTTAAGCCGTATTATACATTAAAAGAATGTTCTCTCCACAGCCGCCCACTGAAGTCACCCTACACCAAACAGTGAAGCTAGTTGGCATGGTAAACCAGTCCATTAATTCTGAGTCCTTAAAATGTTTTGCAGTTCTAGACTTCTTCCTAATTTGCTGAAAATCTGGTGCACATTTGGGAAGCCTTCCTATACATCACGAATCTGCTGTCTGTTACAGGGTACCACGTAGCCCATCTGCATGTCTGGAGTATACAGACTCACAGTATGTACTCTTCAACACGTACTGGTCTCAGCCAGAGGCTGATTAACCTCACATCTGGTGTTAGACAGAGGGCTGTCAGCTGAAGTCTCTAGGGGATGATAATGAAGTTTTTAGCTTCCAAAATGTGAAAGGTAGTTTTATTTAAGATGAGAATAAAAGAAAATCTTTCAAATATTTTGCTAAAGAGGGAATTGTACTGAACTATCCCTTGAAGTGGAATATGACAGGCATAGTCTTATAGCCATAATATTGATTAAAAGTAATTTTTCTTTTACTGCCCTGATCACTTTCAACCAGGGAGGCTAGGAAATTAAAAGAATTCTCCCATCTCTTCCCCTAATGCCCAAATCACCAAGCACAGAGTCTCTGACAAAATTTTTAAATGCACTTCTACATTTCCATGAAACATTTTGGCTTAAATGAAACATACTTTGGAGACATTTTATCCAGCAAAAATGTTCTGAACTGGTCTGCTCACCTGGTACCTCCATGACGAGCCCATTCAAGTGGGGAAGCTTACCTTCCTCTTTCAAATGAGCAATATTATCTCTGAAACTCAAGAAACTCCCCTAGCCACCCTGGTACTAGTCATCAGCTCCTCTGTGTCATGCCCTTTGTTCCTAACCAAGCACGCACTTGCAAAAGCTACCAACGCTCCTCTACTCAAATCTAATAACCTGTGTTTATGTTTGGCCCTATCTGGATGCAGGCAGGGCAAGACACTCAAACAGCTTTGGTAGCACGGGACGATAATCTGCAGCTGTCTGCGGATATTGTGCAGACATCCCTTTCCATCCTCCTGGCCTTCTGCACCGTTAATACTATCAGCATGAGGATACCTCTGCCTGGCATGAGAAAGATTAACAGGTATCACAGGCCATTCCCAGTGCAGTGTACATAAAGGTCCTCCAAAAATAGTATGCTTCCATAAGCAAAGACTGAACCATGACATCCCTGAACAACTGGGAGTGTGTAGGTATCCTTGACCCTAGCCACTTTGGAGTGCTTAGTTTTATAGCTTAACACTATTAGAGTATTGCTTTGTCTTGTATGATTAGATCTAATTTGGATGAGACCCTTGAGGGTTTTTTTGTGAGATGCTGTAGTTATTTAAACCTCTTTAAATCTTTAGTGAAGTGGTGTTTTAGTTTTTGCAGCAGGTGCATCAATTTCAATCTTGGCAATAGAGCATGGAGGCTTTGTCAGATTCATGAGGCTGCATTTCAAAAACAGCAGATAGCTGAGAGATGGGAAATGAAAGACTTTGATTATTGAATGGTTTCTCTACGAGCATTTCAATTTGTAGCATCTATATTTGAAAGCCACTTTAGTCAAACAGGTAATCTAAGAATATCCTGGAAAATTCAGATAGGGACTGAAAAGCCCAAAGTAAAGAGCAAAGAAGTTACAGGAATAGAAGTCCTCTCTGTGTCCTTGTCATAGCTTCCTTAAATGGTAAATGCTTTTACATCTGCATGAATGGATTTTAATTAAATGTATTCATAAATAGAATACTGAGATGACACATCTTGTTGCAAATACAATCTGTCAGCAAACAGCATCTGGAAGAGATGGTGCTCTGTCAGCTAAAGCAGATAGAGGAAGCCTGAGCCCATTCCCCCGTAAAGATGAGAGGAGTGCTACCTCTGCTAACTGAAGATGATCCACGTGGTCCCTTATTTCTCCAAGTTACACTGAAGGACCAAATCTCTGATCTTAGAGCCAGGCTGACTGGACTTCAGTAACAAATTTCTGATAGCTCGTGTTTGAAAACTACTCCAAGAGACTGTCCATCTATCAGCATCCAACAGCTGAGGTAGGAAGCCTATCCTCCCTTCATCGTTTGCTGGAAATGTCTTCATGGCAAATAAAAGAAGGTGCAGATATATGTCAACAAAAAAATAACGTGGACATCTGTTGTGGGCCTACTTGCATTTTAACATCATGGACACCTGTTAAAGAATAAGATCATTTTGAATAATAAATTTGAACAAACGAAGGATGGCACACAAGAAGGATGGGCTGTGTACCAGTACCATCACTGACTGCCACATTGTGCACACACAGCCACCTGCCATGTATGATAGGGGTGTTTTAAGCCATGCCAAAAGCACGGTTATTTTCAATATTATTTGTTTTTACATTCTTTCATGCAATAATACTTCTTTGACTGACTACATTAAATCATCTCCAAAATGTAATACCAACCACTGCAGGTCATTCACTCTTAAGCGCAAATACTCCATTGAGATTGTCCCTCAGTTTACATACCTGAGACAAAGTCAGTTGACATGTTAGCAGGCTGTAGGTGTTCACCTTGGTACCTGGTGTGGTCTACAGTGCACATTATCACTGCAGGGCTTGCAGACCAAGGCCTCTGAGCTCTACTGTCCTGTAATAATAGCATTCACCACATCTGCATGGGTATGGGAGAAGGGAAGAAAAGCATAAACCTGGGCCCAGCAGGGATCTGGCAGTTTTTTGTGTAAGATACTAAGCAATGAATAGTGACACAGGGGTTTTGGAGATTATTTTGGTAATAAAACAACTGCAGTTTTTGGTAGATGTATTTAATTAGCACGAAGTGACGCAGGCAGTAGGTATACATTTTCCAGGAGAGAGCTATTTATCAGGCACAGCAACTCTTTCATGTTATACTAAATCTGAGAGGAAGTTGTCTAGACTCAGCACTGCATTCCTCCATTCATTAAGACACAGCAAGGCCCTTCCTGAAGTCTGACTACCTTTCTGCAGTTCCTTTCTTCCTAAGACAGTGAGTTTCACCTCTTCTTAAAAATAGTCACTCTCTCCTAAACCCTTTTGGACTTTACTCAACTGCCTAGCTTCTTTGGATGTCTTTCCTAACAAAACAAAACAACAACAAAAATTAATTTTTGTAAACTCGAATACGCCATACATCCAGACCTTGAAAAGATTGCCATATGTTTTTGAAAGTATACACAGACTAATAAAAGCCAAAGCCAAATACATAGGGAAGGGATGGGAGATCCCATTCTGTCATCAGTGTCAGGAGAGAGAGAAAACATAATCCCAGAGACTGTGATGCATTTTAATGAAGAGCATTTCTTAACAGTTATAATGTTTGACCCTTAGCCCTTTATTAGTCTTTTATTATCCATCTGGAGTGCTAATTATCTGTAACGTGACCTTGAGTCTTAAATACTTCCAGCTGATTTGTCTCTGTCTCAGAGCATATTCTTAAACAAAAAGAAGCAGAAAAAAACAAAACCAGGAATGCTGAGCATTATTACATGAATGCGGTTATGTGTGGTTATGTTGTGTCCATCCTTGTAGTGCAGCACAGTGCAACTTAGTGCTAGAGTAAAATGCAAGAGTATGTGCTGTAACTTTGATATACGTTACTGCTTGGGCCCTGCATTGCAGAGCTACTGACCACATGAAACTGCTGAATTCAGCTACAAATTCAGTATTTATGAAAACTGAGCTGCAGAATGTGTATTCTTATTCCTAGATATCTAAGCTTATCCTTGGGGACCTGGTATCCTTTTATATTCTTTGTTCATCTGGTGAGCTGCCAGTTAGGCTTCTGGTTCCTATTAACAATTGCTAAGTGGCATATGTGATGTTTCTCACAGAAAAGATTGCAGTGAATACAGCCTGAATAGAGTGGTTCCTTTCTACAAATTTTACATTTCACCAGCAGCCATACATTTGCGATCATATTCCTGTTATGTTTTATTAAAGGTACAGAAAAGATGTAGTTGGACAAAACTACTTTGGGCATTAGGATTAACAGAAAGATACAGCCCAGACGAGCTGGGGGTGTGAAGGGGTTCAGTCTCTCAACTGTAGACATCAGCATAATCAGAGGCACATTGGTTTCTTAATGTATAGAAAACTACACAACTTCCATGCAGAGTGTTGTCATTTCCATTTCACATGTAGAGAACATAGGTACAGTGAACCTCAATTGGATTGCACCCCACACCAAGCTTATGTCCAAACTAAGTTCATCTTAAAATCAGGCAACTGTCCTTTTAAATGTAATGCAAGCTGTGCAGAAAACATGCCCACCTGCTTTAAGTGCACAACAGACAGATCAAGACAGCTCTGAACACCTCCAGAGAGCAATTTAGAGAGCCTAAATTAGGAGTTTGCATCTCTCAACTTCTCAGTGTACATAAAGACTCAAAGTGCCACTTGTCCCCGCACGGCTGAGCAGGCAGCCAGCTAGAGCCGATCAATAGCAAACACTAAGCACAGACCCTCAGCCCTTCTCTTACCATATGAAATGCAGCAGTGCCGCTGCCTGTCTTCCTGCACAGCAGCCTACTGTCCGGGGACCCTTGCCAAGCAAAGGCAAGCCCTGAATCCAGGCTGCCCGCAGCCTGGAAGAGTTTCTGCCTGAGTTCCCTGGTCCGGGGAGGGTACCCACACGTTGGAAGATGAGGCATTCATGGTGGGAATGCTCCTCTGTCTCCCTGCTCAGTCCAGACCACTACAAAGCTGGGGAACATAAGACTTGGGCTGGGAGAATGGCAGCTTGAGAGAGTCCAATTTTTACTAGAGGGTTACACTCTTATTAGAAGATCACAAAGTCATGCAATGTCTTGCACTCTTTGGGTTATTTCTGCTTTTGTCCTACCGATGTCAGATGCATAAACACTCTTATGGGCAGGTATGACTGACCTGCAAGCGTAGGCACGAAGTAACCTTATGCATCCAATTGCTTCTGCCTGATCATGGGATAACATGACTTTCCTCGACTTATGACATTACTTCATTGTTTGTATCTTTGCAGTGTCTGGGTCTGTGTGTCTAAATAAGATCTTTCTTTGTCTCTGCTGTGGTACAGCAAGACCAGTAAGGGCATAAAGATCTGGTGGCACTACAGAAACTTTGGCTTTGCAAGCAACAGTAAATGAGGTAAAGGCCCTCTCTTGCATGACTTTATATTAGCAGCTATTATAAAACTAGTGGGTGGAGACACTATTTTTCCTCTTCCGAACGTTGCGGTTCTCCTGCTGAAGGGATTACGCCAATAAATGGGCACATAAAGGAAACCAACACTTCGTTCCTTTTTTCGAGACTACTGTAGCATTGTTTTCTTCCCTTTACCACACAGCAGAGAGCAATTAATCTCTTTCAGAGGCTATATTGGGTTTGTTTTCTTTTTTACACACTGTGTTGCCGCAGGGCTCCAGTTTTAGCAGAGGATGCTCTCTGTTTAACCTGTAGCTATAATGCCTCTCTGGAAATACTTCTTTCATGCAACAGAGTGTTTGACTTGGCTTTTTAGAAGCTCCACTGAAGAGGGAATTGAAAAGAAAGCCACTTTGATAAAGCAAACAGTTAATTCCTTTTGATCACTGCCATTAAACAGAGAAAAAAACAGCTGTGATTATTGCAGAGGAGCACAGATGGATAACCAGCCATTGCTTAAAAAGTAAAGATGCAAAGTAAAACTTCCTGGGCAAATCTTGAACATGAGTTGAAAAGGAATCTGGTTGCTTTTCAGAGCAAAGTCAGTATATTTTAACTTTGGGGGTTTTATATATCTATATATAAGTCTACAGAACGGCAAAAACTTACCAGAGAGCCTGCCTGATTTCTTTATTGATATGAAAATATATTGATAACTTAATAACTACTTGGTTAATATAATAAGACTGGAGAACTTCATTTATCCTTGTAGTCCTTTGATGATACTAGTTTACATAATTAATGGCAAAGCTGTGAACTTTGATGCATACCTTTTTGAAACGAGATTTATCCCCTCTTGCAATATTAACTTAGTGTCATTGACTTCTCAGAGAAGGCAGAAAAGTTAATTCTTCACTCACAGGACTTCAAAATATCATATTCTGTCTGTCGGTACTTCACTGCCAGTTCATCTGGGCCAAAAATAACAGTGGTATATACTGTATTTTCTGGATTGGAGCTCAAGTTACTGGAAACCTAGGAAGACGAAAGTCCTATCTGCTAGCCTTAATTATTCTATAAAATATCTTGCCATAATATTAATTATATGAATTAATTCTAAATAGCAGTTTAGGTTTCACTTCAACGCACAAAACCTGATGTACAGATTAATGAGAAAGGGGGCATGATGATACTTCAGTCCAAGTCAAAATTTCAGCAGTATTTCTGGCACTGATAGACTAGCTGATTTTATCTCATAGGCTGATCACTGGATATACCCACCAGGAGAATATTTTTTTCCCCAGTTAATTAGCTGTAGAAAACAGGAAACATATTTTTAATATATATGAAAGACTAAGCGAAGATGTTTCCCAGATGGAAGCTTCTCAAATTCTCTGATGTCTCTTGTTATTGGCAACTTGTCCATTTTCCATTTTAGAACAATTTCACATCTTCCCACCCACAGCAAAGAATTGATCTCATTTTGACACAGATTATTAAAGATGTTGTGGATGAAATCCTGGCCTTATTGAAGTCAGCAGGCATTTTGCCAGTGATTTAAGCAGAGTCAGGATATTACCTGGCTGTCTATAATGCCTGGAACTTTACAGTAAAACTGAAGTTGTTAATTTCTCCCATCAGAGATAAATCTGCTCCCCTACCCAATAGCCCAGGTCTTTGAACCATGCAGTAGCTTTTGAGATAAAGCTCCCCACGGCAGAAGGGAGATGTACAGGTTTTTAAGGGTCCTCCCACAACACACCATTAGTTTGTGGAACTCAACCTTACAAGGCTTTGCTGAACTTAAGGAAATTACTGAATAGTTATAAAGTTGATATGAATATCAGTAATAATTTTAGTTAAATAAGAAAAGTTTGGAAAAATCTAAGCTTTCAGGCTGTGGATTACAAAGAATATTGGCAAGGGTTATTTAATCACAGTATAACACTGGGTTTCATTGCATCTTCTTAATCTGTGCAACTGGGAAGATTGTAAGTAATTGGGAAAAGTATTAGACTTTAAATCTGCAACAATTATTCACCTATATCCCTATTGTTCTTACTTACCCCTTTGAAGTTTAATATCCTTCACTGGTTTCTTGAAACAACACGTTGGAAACACATAGATTTGAAATACGTACTGGTCTCCCGAAACATAACGACGACACAGTTGCCATTATTATTCCTAATAATATATTTTTTACTTCTATTCTGATAAAAACATAAGGAGAAGCAAAAGCTCTTGGCCTGTAGGGGAGATCGCCAAGTAGAGGCAGTTGGAAAATGGTTGACTAAAGCAACAAAAGAAAATACTCTTAAGAGAGCTGAGTTCCCTCCCTTCTTCAGTCTCTTAATAAAACAATGATCCCCAGGAAAAGACTTGTAGAAAGAGACACTGAGGCCAGGCTCCCATGACCAGGTAACTTTCAAGACTGTCTGAACATGAGTTAGTATTTCCCTCTATCATGTTAACACCTGTGAACCTGGCTCAGGGTCCCTATTATGCTAGACATCATATATGCAGATAACAGAGTGCTAATGGCATCTTTTGGTGTAAGGCCGAATGCCTGCTCAGAATGGTCACCAGGACACAGTAATCAGTACCAAATGGCTGTTCATCCCAGCTAGCATCTTATGTGTAATTCCATGACCACACTGACTGTGGTGCGTCTCAGAAGCGGCTATTGCACGTGAACAGTTAAATCACCCCATTCGTTCCATCTGTGCAGGCAGACAGTTGTTGCTATGCCATATGTTCAAAGACTCTGACTGGATTTTACTGTGCATGTCATATAAACATCCTGTGCACATACATACTGTCTAGGATGATGGAGACCCCTCCAGAAGTATTGTGCCCATGGCATCCAAAATCCTGAATACAGTCCTGACAGCTATTCAGAGAATTTACAGCTCTCTGTGGGTAGTCAAAAAAAAAAAAAAAAAAAAAAAAAAAAAGATGAGATGCTGGGGTAGGAAGCTGAAATTTAAAAAAAGCAATGGAATTTAACAGAAAAATGAATCTTTGTCCAACTTGTTTCTGGCTAAAGGATGTCAATTTTATCATGATACAACAGGCGGAGGGAAGGTTGTTAGCTTGAATACATCGGTGATTATAGTCTGTAAAATGGCAATAAAGAAGATACCCAACACTTTTTATTTGTGTTTATCCAAAATGTGCTAGAGGTATTCTAAATAAATGATTAACTGCTTTGTCTGAAATGGCACGAGCAGAGACAGTATTGAACCACCCCAAACCTGTGGGCTCTTTCATCCCATTATGCCTGAAGCACCAGCAGGATCTGCCTGGTACCTGCTCTATAAAGTCTGCCTCACAATCAATTACATCCTACACCAAACTTGTGTGTCACGGTCACACTGCAAACAAAGGCAGCTCTATTGAAAGCTATTCTTTTTCCCCTTCTTTGAGTACTGCATGATGCTAGCTCATGTTGCAAGAAGGGACAACTTGCATTTTATAAAGGTATTTGCTAAAAGCCACCATTCTAAGATTATGTATAAAAAATAATCCAATATTTTCAAGGAATTGTGAAGAACTAACAAAGTCCCAAAGTTTTCATTGCTTTTATCCAATTCAGTTAAGATAGGAATAGACTTTCCATAGCGTACAAAGAGTTCAACTTTTTCTCTGTTTCTCCCACATTTTAAATACAGAACTACGGAGTGATGGTTCCTGTTCATTTCACTGAAGAGGCAGCATTTCAGCAAACTTACTGATCTGTCCAATAATTGACATGGCGTACACTCTAACAAACTGCCAAGCAGAGTCCAGGAAAGCCTACAGATAAAAAAGTAGCCCCAAGCCTTACCAGAGATTTATGCTGTTTTAAATAGATTTATCTTGTTGCAATACCTGAAATTCAGCTCAGGGTCTTTCACAAGCACAAAGGCAATGGCAAATCTGTTAGTCTCAGGGGAGAATGATGAAGGTACACCAGCTGGTGGCAAACAGAACAAGTGAATGATTCTGGATAACCAATTTATCTTTCTGCCATTCAACCCTCCTAGCTTGCAAATATATAGCTGTAGTATCCATCCTCAATGCTCACTGCATTATGAAGAGCAGGATGAAGTTTGCTTTGTGCAACTACTATATTTTGACACCTATATATCTCTCCCTCTCAAAATGCCTTAGTTTATTTTTCTCCTCCTGAAAGGATAACAGGGCACACGTTGCATTGCTTACTGGTTTTTGTATAGTGCATCTATTAGAAGAATTTCTTCAGATTAAGTTTTGCATTACATTTTTTAAATATTCAGCTTCTAATAGAGAGTAGAAAAGAAAAACAAGCAAAAAAACTAGCAGTCCATTGACTTAGAAAGCAAATTTCATTTCTTTGTGACTGCAAAATAGTATCTGTTGAGCTTTCTTCGATCCGCTGTCTCTACGTGTAACCTCAGCTAGAGCAAATGAGTGGTAAAAAGTATCTTTGGTACATACATATCCCCTTGTTACCCCAAAGCTATCTATTTCAGCAATATCTAGGCCAGTAGTTTAATAAACACAGCAGGACACAAACGTCTCTAGGTGCCAATGAAAAGAAGTTTTTCCAGCAGACAGAAAAGAGTTCTTGGCTATATCAACTCCATGTTATATGTATGTTAAAAGGATCATCACTTGTTGAAAAAGAGACTGAATCAAGTGGATAATACTCAAGGGACTGTCAGATAACAACCCCAAAGGTATAAATAACAGCTCATGCTGAGTGGCTGAAACTTCCAAAACCAAATGATAGTTCGATTGTAAAAAGCATGTGCAATTTATACACATGTTTTGGTTTTGTAATCTGCGATTCTGAAGTCTCTTTCCTTGAGATAGACCTGCCAAGGACCCAGGCAAATGTTATTCCACACATGTAGATTGTTAATGCTTCCATTTCTATGGAAAAAAACTATGGATTTGGTGAAATTAATGAATAAGAGCTTTTTTCTGTGGACTGGTAGGTTGTTTTTTTTCTCACCCACTCAGTATTCAACAGAAGTCTTTGCAAAGAGGGTGGACACAAGTCCATGGAAGAGTTTGGAGGTCTTTACTATAGACTGTGGCAACATTTGCTTAAAATATTTTTCACATTCCCAAATCTTTTGTGAACATGGACAAACTCTTCAGGTTTATTCAGTAGCAGATTTCACAAGCCTCCTCAAACATCTAATAGTGTGATTGCCATAACACCTTGAAAACTCTTGCACTTTACGTGCATGCTTCACACCCTGCTATAGGTCAGCAAGCTTCCCTGCACTCCACCGATCGCAGGAAGACACATCTACCTCTCGGACTCCCACACCAGTAATTTTCAAACCAACCTGTGCAGCTAATATGAAAACATGTCCATCACTCTTAAACACTCCTCAACCTCGAGCAATGCTCTGGGGAGTCAAGGATTTGTTAGGTTTCCCAATCTCCTACTTCAAAAGGTGGTAACATATGCAGGGAAGGGATGGCTTGACATTTGAAAGTGACCTTAAAAATAGCTTTATCTCATGGCAGGCTAAGGTGAAAGCAAATAAAAGTGCTTATTTGCTAAACACAAAGCAGAAAACACCATTTGCCAAATACAAAGCCACAAATGTGCAGAAATGAAAATAAATGAGCACTTATTTTTAATAGTTATCCCATACTTGAGTAAGGAATTTAGCAAGTTATCTAATGTTGATGTTTTTCACCACAACAGCCCTTCACACTGTGCTGTGAAAAGCTCAAACTTCAGGCTGAAGCTCATTAATACATTGTATCATATATTTAAATAAAAAGTGCATCAGCTATCATACTATATACATATATATGTGTACATGTGCGTGTGTGTGTGTACCTGCACATGTATTTTTTACGTATGTTCTGCTGCTTTAGACTGAGAACAGATACGATAGTAACCAACCACTTTGGAACAACATTTGGGGTGAGCTGTCCCTGAACCCTGTCTTTGAGGGACAAGGGGACAATGGCCTGCTTTTCCTCACTTCTCCTCCCTTTCCCTCCCTTCTGCTTTATTCTTTTCTCAAACAGCCCCTGCTAAATGTCAGTGTCTTCAGAGAAATCCACCATCCATCTCACTTCATCAAGCAGGCTGCCTGTTGCCAATTGCTTCTCATCCTCGGGAAGTAGCTGATAGTACCATTCCCAGAAGGAAGGAAAAAGCTCTAGGATTAATTATTCTCCAGTTAAGTGCAGAAAACACATTTTCCGTGACATACATATCATCTCACAACATTCAAAAAGGCTAACATCTTGCACTCTAAATGGAAAGCCAGGGACTGTATTCTAAAAAGCCTGAATCTCATTTCAGCTGCAGCAGAGCGGAGGTGATAGGCAACAACTGTAAGAAGGAAGACAGAAGGAGAGAAAGGTAATCGCGTTGTTTCTCAGCAGAGTTTTGTGTGCAATATGGTGGGACAGAAATAAGGGCTTGACTCATGTTTTGCTCAAGTGGATCTCCTTATTCTTTGTAAATGTCACAGCACAATTGAGTCTTGTGGAAAATCTAAAGCCAATGTCCTATTTTCATTAAAAGCAGTAGGAATCTTCCCGCTGACCTCTGTGGACTTGGGCTGAAGCCTCAGCAGCCCGGCTCTGCCTCACCATTTCTGTTGGGTTTAAGCCTGGCAGCCAGAGGCTAGCCGAGGAGGCAGTAAAACAGTTTACCCGTGGCTCAGTCACCTCACAGTCCGGTATATTAACTTAAACTGCCACCCATTTCTGTTGAACATAATACGGAGGCTATGGTCTGCAGCGGCTGCAGTGCAGGGCTGCCGCCCGTCCTACCACCCATGCTGCGAGGACATCAACTCTGGCAGAGGGGTGGCAGGAAGAGCTGGGCAAAAGAGTTTCCTCAGCTGCAACACCTCGACCGCCGTAAAAAAAAAAATCAGTGGAGATCGAGAATGAGGCCAGGAATGTGCAGCCGTGTGTGCTCCAGCACTAGCGGAGCCCTGCATACAGGAGTGGCGTCGGAGGAAGGGCAGGCGGCGGTACGTGAAGCAGACAAATGAGCATTATTAGGGAACAGCACAAAAAAAGGAAGCCAGATGAAAGGGACGAGGGAAACAGTCACATAAATCTTCACCCCCTTTGTGTATCATATTAATTTGCATGGTTGTTATTTTTGTGAGGAGATATTTTTTTCCTGAGGAGTAATCTGTCAGTTTTCATTAGCCCCTGGACCAGGAAACCTCAGCCAGCAACGATGACCTCCAATTCTCCTCCCCAAAAGGTGCCATTCCCGCACCTCAAGTTTTACACAGCGTGTTTCGCTGTTTACACTGTCTAATAGAGCAGATTGGCTGCACTTGATGCAAAATAAGGGACTTGAGCCTCAAACACCATATCTGTGACTCCACTGACTTCAGTGGCGTTTCACTGATTTATAACATTTATTGCATTAAAAACTAATGGCAAAGATTTTACTGTGCCCATTAAAAATCCTCTGTTAAAGACTTAAAGTACAACAATTAAATGTAATTAAAACTATCCCCTACAAATATCAATACCTTTTGTTCTGTACAGTGTGAAAATATCTCTTGCTGTTCCCTCATCTTACATCTCTTGTTTTAAAGACATTGATTTATTAGTTTACAGCTCAGTAAATTGAGAAAGCTTGATGCTCAGACTTCTTACATGTGACTTCTGAGTCTCATTTCTCAAATGTACTGCACGGTTATTTTGACAGTTATGCTAGATTTAATTAGGAATTAGCTTTCCAACAGTTCAACTACTGCAGCATTATTTTGTTAGTGTTTCCCTCTTTTATGCTTAGTTCAACATAGACTGAACTACAGCTTTGAACTTTGTTTTGGTACATGTAAGGCAGTGTGACAGCTTTGACTTTATTCTCAATGAAAACCAATTAATACACACCAGTAAGAAAATTCTTAGACAAAGTCCTTTTGAATGATAAACCCTCCCCTCAATAAAGCCTTCCTTGTTCCCCAATTCCTTTAATTTGCCTTTTTTGCAGAGACCTATAAACTCTAAAATATTTCATGATGATCGTATAAACATAAAGGTAAAAAGGGCTTCAGTGACCTTACTATAATTTGACTTCAAACAAATACTCTAAAGGAATTTTTTAAGTGATGAAATTGCAAGTGTGTATAGGATTAATTGCTACTCTCTTTAGCAGCATTTTTAAAATGTAAATTATAAATGCATTCCATGCTCTTTTTCCATTCCTGCATTTCCAAAACAAAATGTTTTCAGAAAGAATGGCTGGTTCTAGCACTATAGATCCTTCTGAGTAGTCTTTATTAAATATTGCTTTCTTGAAGCATTAAAGGTACCGTTCTACCTCCACTTACAGGCCATTCAGCTCTGAGTTTTGTGTAATTGATGCAAATGAAGCATGTAATAATGTTTTGTCAAATGCATGAAAAATGGCTTTAGGACTTTCTAGTTATAGGAGAAATGAGAATGAAGAGAATTTGGGAAGTTAAAGAAGGTTAAGAACATGTTAGGTAATTTCATTCTTCCGATGCGCAAAAATACTCATGCCTTGTTTATCTCCAAGCCTGAATGGATATGCTAACCTTAACTTTTTGCAGATAAAATACCTTTACTTCCTAGATTACCCAACAAATAGACCGAGTATATTAGCAGCTATATGGATGATATCTAGAATAGGTCATGTGCATTTGCTGATGGTTGTGGGCAAAACCCAAAGCACTTCTGGGTGTTAGGCACATATTAACACATCACTATATTAACTAAAAAGTATCCCCAAACACAGAGATTTTAAGTTCTATCCATTTCTTTTTCATTTAATGCATTTACAAAAGAGGCAGCTGCTAAACCTTAAGGTTGAAACTCACAATTCATAAGGTTTCAGAAGTTCAATACAGGTTGGGCCATAAACACTGGGAAAATCTCAGAGTGCAGGGAAGACTGTGTAGAGTCAAAGAGGTAGGACCTGCGGTAATAAAAAGGTTAAAAGACTCGCTGCCTGGAATATCTGACTTCCTCACAAGCAAAACTAACAAAATCAATCTCTCAGGTCCTGGAAATAGAAGACAGCCCTCCTGAGTAGTTCATAATAAAAACATATTTTCTTCTATTTCATTTCACGGCAGACTTGCTTTACAGTGCCAGTAATTCACCTTTCTCAAAGATGATGCAGTTTTGTATGGCAAGTAAAACTTCTTACTTTTTGACCAAGCCATTTCTCCACTCCTCAGGAGGTCCTTCAGCAAACCAGTGGAGTTTTCTGTACAGCACAAGGGAATAAACTGGCTGATAAGCAGGTGCATGATAAAACTGTTTTCCTTCACTCAGTATGGAAGCTGAGGTTGTAGAAACATGAAAGGTGTCTTAATGTGGCAGTCTTCAGATTAACACTCAGCCCCAGGATGCTCAATGCATCTTCCCTCTGCTGCATACCAAGCACCAAAGAAATGGGCAGAGTGATGGTTTGGGAGCTGAACTTTGGAGTGCTGAGGAATGGGACTTTGACCCAAGATGGCACATACTGAAGGCTGTCAGATGTAGAGTGGTATCACAGGCTCTTAATTAATCTGATCTGGAAGCTGAATTTTGTGGCACAGTGTATAATAAATATTGAAATTTACCTGGACCACCTTGATAGGTTCTTTGTGGAGCACTTATAGACCTCCATACAGCATAAGTACAGCAAAAATACTTACAGTTAATCCACATTAATCTCTACAGAAGAGAAGACATGTTGGGCTCTTTCTTCCTTGTGACTGATGACCTATCCTTCTAAAAATCTGATTAATTTTGACCTTATTCAAATAGGCAGGTAGCCAACTAGCCATCTGCATGTACAACTACATGTGAAGTACATGGATGTACACTTGTACATGCAATCAAAGTAGCTGCATGTGCTTTTGGGGTTGTGCACGGATCAAGACCTAGTGTGCGGATTTGGGTTCAAGGTTTAAAAATAAAGGTAAAGCATAAGTCTTCAAAACCCAGTTTACTCCTCTCTAGGGATTGAAAATGAATGACTGTTTTCCTAAAAGTCTCATTTTAGCTATTTTTTGAAGGATACACTTACATATTGTCCAACAGATGTCAAGAAATCCTTTTTGTCTATAACTGATCTACATTCTGTGACTTCATGCACTAATACATATCTTTCTATGCTGTCTTCTGAACTGTAGAGGCATCAGATCACCTCCTCGTTAGCCAGAAAGTTGTATTTCTGAGTACAGAAGCAGCTCTTTACTCTATTTGAAATCTACTCATCCCTAGGATTTCTGTGTCCATGTGCGAGTAGAAAGGGGAAGAAAAGCTGACGCACAGTATCTCTCCACTAGGCTTCACCACACCTGTCAAAAACAAAATACAGCTATTTGAGTGTTTTAAAACACTCCATTCAAGTCCTACTGCCATAAACTTGGGGGAGAAGAAGACAGCTGAAGGAAGGTATAAGATGCTGCATAAATGGTCTTGATTGCCTTGGGATCTACTCCAGTCTCTTTTTTGGATTGGAGGACAACCTGTCCATAGCATATAAGGGGGAGAACCTTGCTTAGGGATTACTTGTAATGCCATCAGCATTAGGGGGGACAGTCTCATTCAAAACATGGAAGCTCTTTTATTCTTGAATCTCTGTAACAAAGTTCTTGGTCCAATATGGCTGTACCGTGCAGCCTCCAAATCAAGTGACATGCTGCAAACTTGCATTCCTTGTCCTTTAATTGGTAAATAACTTTATATACCAGCAGTGCATGTGCCTGCTTTTA
This sequence comes from Aptenodytes patagonicus, assembly GCF_965638725.1. Lineage (NCBI taxonomy): Eukaryota > Metazoa > Chordata > Aves > Sphenisciformes > Spheniscidae > Aptenodytes > Aptenodytes patagonicus. The sequence goes on from NC_134949.1 coordinate 24,593,982, forward strand.
CATTGAAGGATGGATTAGGCAAATGTATTGACTTGTTTTCCACTTCAGTGAAAACACTTTCCATGCAATCTCTAGATAACAATGAGCAAAGAGTCAGGCAATGCTGCTTAACAAACCCACTTACTTTAGGTGCACCTATCTGTAAATACCTTATTTCTGAAAAAGTATACTGCCTACATAGATGTATCATGGTGCTTCGATTTTTGAAACTGGAAGGCAGGTGAGCTACCCTCCTTGGCGACCATTTTGCAAAATTACGTGCACTAGGTGCAATCTGGTCCACTCAGTCAAAAAACAAAAGCATTTTCTAAATGCCTGCCTGTGAGCTCCAGGGACGAGTTGGCTCTGGCAGCAAGGATTAGGTATTCAGAGATGACAGAGAAATTGCCTCCCTCTTTTCTCCAACTCATGAGTGCGGAGCTTTGACTCCATTGCAGGATGTGCTGGACACGGCATGAAAAGCCCATGAAAAGCAGAATCATCCAGAGCAGCAGTTCTCAAATGAGGGCTTAGGTGCCCAAAGAAATATTTGAATTGCTATGAGGCCCCATACTTTGTCCGCAGTATCATGGCCTTGGAGACCCATCGTGAAAAGCTATGCAGAGGTAGCTAACCCTTCTGAATGTTTTTTCAATGCAAATTCAAATGCTTATGCTGACACAGCCCCCTCCAGAGGGGCCAAGGCCACCAGTCCACACCCAACAGCAGCAGGGCAGAGCCTGTACCACTGGATGTCACAGGACTGCCTGTCCACTCTCTTAAAAGCTGTGCTTCTTCAAAATCTCTTGGACACAAGCAGTGATCCCAGCCCCTTCCTTCATCAGCCCGAGTGTGCTCCCATGCCAGCAACAGGTGCCTGCAAGGAGAATTACCAAACCATGCCACGAAGATCATAGCACCCAGCTCACCCGGGGGGGGGAATATACAGCAGGGCAATAGCCTTCCTTGTCCTGCTCCCTCCCTCCCTCCCAAGTGAAGAGCAGAGAACCACAGATGGCTGCCGCAAGCTGCACATCTCCTGTCCTTTTGCCTTTTCAAGCCAGCAGGCTTGCAAGGGTCAGCAAGAGTTCAGCCTTGAAGGGCCAGCTGGCCCCAATCCTCTTAGCTGCCATATGGCTGTGGTGGCATCAGCTTTCTTCCCTTCCCCACCGACCAGCAGAGACCTGCTCAGCAGCCACACCTGGACAGGCAAGAGAGCCAGCATCTGCCAGAGCCAGTTGGAATAGAAGACACAATCACACAGGTAGAGAAAAGGCTAAGAAAAGTGGGGGGGGTTTGGACACTGTATGCAGCACACTGGCACTGCCATTGCCAGCTGCTTGGCTTTGCCCCAGCTCTCAGTCTGCTCTTCCCACCCTGCTCCCACTGTTCTCCTTCAGGCCAGAGTTGCTGACAATGCTGGGCACTGGCTACAGAGACCGTGACCATGAACAACCCACACATAAGTGCTCCATTTCCAGTCCAAGTGCTGACTACTTCAGACCACATCGGAAACAAGAGTTTGGAAAACAAACTGGAAAACATTTGGAAAACATTGGAAACAAGCCATCATCAGGGGATGGCTTTATGCCCCTTTTAGAGGAACTCAGGGGATGGGAGCCAGCATAAGGCACCTCTTCACCTCAAACATTCTGCCTGCTGCCTCACACTTACCTCCCACCTGGCTTATCCACATCCCCAGGCTGATTTATGAGAGTCTTCCTCCATGGAAGGTCACTTTCCAAGAAACATTTGGCTACTCAGCTTGCAAATGCTCGCATTGCATGGATAGCTCTTAGAACATATCTTCTCACTCAACTGACCATGCTGGCCAAGGCAAAGGAGACAAAGAAGTGCTTTACATTCAGGCTGAGAACATCCATAATTATCAGTTCATGCCATGGGTCAGCTGTGTTGCTCCTGTTTATCCATTTTGAGATTGTTGTGACACAATAGTGCTACCAAAACAGGATTGGTTGCCTGTCCAATCTTCACATTCTTCCATGTTAGATGTATCTGCAAAACGTTCATGTAACGACCTTTCCAGCATAATGCTCACGTTCTAGGAGAGAGTAAAAATGCTGCAGGCCATGCCATGAGGCATATCAATAGTCTTGGCAGAACTGGGGCTGGTGAAGTGACTGTCTCTGATGGTATACCACAAGCTCATTTTTTCTCACATACCCATACCACTTGGACTGCATTTCCTCTTCAGCATTCCTTGTTAGCCCAGTTCCAAACTCCCTTTTCTTTTTGGGATCCTGTATGTGATGCCACAATGAAGACAGAGTGCCCTCAAGAAGTGGGACATGATGTTTTCTTTCAAGGCGACTTTAGCACTAAGACTCTGTGGACTATGCCCATTTTGCCAGGAAACAGTTAAGTGCAGAGAGAATGGGAACAACACAACAGATGGTTCATTTTGTGCAAAAAACACACAAAAATGAGTCCAAGACCTTCCCAGACCTACCTTGGAATTGACTAAGTCTGAATCTGGCTCTCACACAAGCCAAGACGTGAAATGTGCTAGATTCTGCTAGTACTGCAAACAGCTCCTGAAAAGGGTTAAAGCCAGGACGGACAAGTGTGAGGTCACTTGCCCGAGTTGCAAGAGAAGATGGCTGTCTTGGCAGGGGACCAACCGAGAAAGGCAGAGCTCGGTATTTTTGAGGGTAACACCATTGCTAGCAGGCTTCTGTTGAAAGCTGAAAACAGGACAGCATCCAGTCTGTCCAGACTTGACAGACTGCAGTCTGTCATGGAGTCCATGAGAGACTCCATCTCTCATGGAGACGTTCTGTCTGTGCTGAGGGAGCAGTGTGTGACTCCTCACAGATGTCTCATTTCAGTGTCTTCTGCAGTGGAAGAAGAAAGTTGTTCCATCCTGTCCCATGGTTTTTAGATGACCATAGCTTCCGAGAACCTGGAATACTGTTTTCTTTTTGTTTACCAGTGATGGTCAGTCTATGCCTCTAGCCTGATTGCATGATGACATGAATCATTTGATTCAGACCATAATGCAACACCATCTCTTGCCAGGGATAAAATTTGACCATATCACATTTGATGACACATGATGCTGTTCTCATTCATTGCCTCACAGATCTTAAAACCATCCTTCCCCATAAGTAAGGAGGAAGTAAGGATATCTCTCCTCACACTTCGCTTTCAATATCCTGTCCTGCATCACTCCATGCTGATGACTTCTGGCTCTAGACCAGGTTTGCAGGCACTCCCCATAAGAGAGGGTGTCAGCGTCTTAGGTGCCAAGCACAAAAATATAATGGAGAGATACCACAGCTCCTGTCAGTGTACACCAGGATCTTTGAAGGGAAAGTATAAATGTGTCCTGCCCTTTGAAAGCATTCGAGTAAGACAAATCCACAGGAAGAAGTGCTGCACAGATACGCTGTATAGGCTGCCACATACTGATGCCAAGGCATGGACGGGCCTGGAAACCATGGTGCAGAAAACTAATAGCCAGAAGCCAGCCCTTCACCCATAACCCACTTCCCTTACATGCTTTTAAGCCATGACGTTATGGCCTGAGCTAGGCAGAGTTTGTTATGCAGGCCCCGGCAGGATCGCAGTGTGCATGCTACAGACCAGACTGGGTCATAAGCAAGAGGCAGAAGAGCCTTGTGGGAGTTGCCAGCCAAGGGTACAGTCTGTTCCGTTTCACAAGCTTTAAAGTTTTGGGGTCACTATACACAATTCTTGTGTATGTTCCATCAGCCTGCTCGGAAGTCTCGTGACAGCCACTACGTACACCCTGTCCTAAAGCACAGAACAGAGGCATTCAATTCAGTATGCTGCTCAGGTGACTGAACTACCAGTGGTTTACGAAATAGCTTATTCAGGAACAAATTATGTATGTGTCACTGCTCTCTGCAATAAATGTAGAAAGTTTTATAGTGCATTTGATGAAAAACTCGACTTTGATTTGGGTTTTTTTATATCATTTAACTAAAATTTTATGTTCATGATTGCTTTCTACAATACGCAGTGCAAATGGAAAAGAAATATGGGGAAAATTACATCGCTAGCAGGAAAAAAATTAATAAATGTGCTGGAAGTAAAACAGATGGTTGGCACCTGGTGGTTCTGTACAGCCCTGGGTGACAGTTAAGCTGTTCCTATGGTTGGAGAAGGAAAGGGCAGGGAAACATGTCTGTATCACTGTTGCACTTGTGCTGTTTTAGGGCTCTTGGCGTTGTGGGGTCTGGGGTTGCTAGCTGTGCCTAAACTGAAGGTTAGTTCTAGTTCCTCAACTGTCCACATCCCCCAGCACTGCTCTTTTCCCATAGCCTGGAGGATGTTGTGCACGTAGGCCAGATTACCACCATCACACATGCCTAGGGATCAGGATCTCCAAGCACAGCATGGCATTACCACCTCCGAAGCAAAGCCAGAGCATGACAGCAGCCTCTGCTGCTCTGTCTTGCAGTCAGCTTCTCAGGAGTACTGAGAAGTGGAAAGCAATCACAGTGTAGTTACTCCATGTATCTCCATGCCCTCCCTGCTTCTGAAATACACTTAACGTGGATCCATGCAAGGCACTGCATTATATATTGCTGTCTGAGCAAGGGGACGCTCCCTGCACAGAGGCTCCTTTGCAGAGAAAGTTTGTGACCTCTCCGAACAACTTTGCTGCAATACCATCTCCAGTGGTCTAGATCTCTGTAACACTTTATGGCCATATACAGTCTCAGAAATAGGATATCAGAGTTGTCAGTCAGCTACAATTCATCCTTCCCACAAAGCTATCGAGTGTGACAGTAAACACTCATCTTCAGCTAAGGCCGTTTTGAAAAATTACTTGAAGGCAAGTTGTTGAAAAACAGACAGGCTGTTTCAAATGGGAACAGTGAGGCCAGCGCCTGTGCTGATTTGCCTTAGGTTCGGATACAAGGTCACACAGTAGGAGAACTGAGAAAAAAAATCAGCATATGCTGTATAATGGGATAATTTTAGTAACAAAATTGCTCATTCTCATCTCTTATTCACAGAGATTCATTCAGCCAACCTGGAACCTAGCCTCCTCCCTCCACAGGTTGTCTTTAGCTTGCATTGGTACCTGGTGATGTGTATACCACATATAGGAAGTTAACTTCTCTGCTTGTCTCCCAAGGAAATACTACATTGAGCAAAGCAAGGGCAGGATAGGAGCTAGCACCGCTTTTCTCACCAGTGCTGTCTTGGAAAACTGGCGGTTCTGAGCAACCTGCATAGAGGTTGCGTCCACTCCCACAAACCTCCTGCAGCAAAGGGGCAAGAGAGGTGCAGATTAAGGAGCGATGCAGTAAGATTTGACATGGGGCTCCTATGCCAGAAGCATGACCTTGCATGCCATGACAGTAGGCTGGAAGGATGAGGCACTACCGTCAAAAAGCACAACTACAGGAAGGATATTGAGAGCACTGGTACAGAAGTGGCTCTTCTCTTGTGTTGTATGCATCATGACTGCAATTCTAGTGCATTCTGCAACGGCTCTATTACTTCAAAAGTCCATGAGCAATAACAGTGTTCAGAATTCATCACCTTAGCCATCTAATGCTGGTTTTTCAGCATACAAAATGTCACGAGATGGATTACATGTCAGATTTTGGAAGGTCATTTCCAACATCCCATTTCAGGAACATCTACTATTTACTTATTTACTGAGCACTCAGCACCTAACACATAGTCTAATCATTTTCATGTAACCGTAGAAAAATTAGCCACTCTGGCCAGACTTCTGCAGGTAATACTGCAAACATTTATGAACAAGTGCTATAACTTGACTATCATGCTTGTAGTAGCATTCCTGTGACACTCAAGAAAGATTTCATCAAGTCTGTGCAGTATATGTTTTAAGCAGCTTATCAGAGCCGCTATCCTAAAAGCATCCTCAAACAGACATGACAAAAATGTTGCTCCTTTTATAGTTCATGTACTTAAGTGCAAGAACTGCATAAATGACTTATAACCTCTTTAATACAATAGCAACCAGTTGATTTACCACATCTTTAGACCAGCATCCCAGAACTTCTCCCTCCTAGATCTGCAAGTGTCCTTGAAACACTTCGTCACTGAGCATCTTGCATAAGTTTTAAGTCTATCTACTATTTCTTGACATGAACTTTCCATATTTAATAGAATTTCCATACTCACAGCAGAATTCCCATCAGAGTGCTTCTAAGTGAAGCACTCAAAAGCAGGTATCTGTAAGATGTTAGCAAAGCATCAAAATTTTAAAAGTGAGCTGCTCCTTTAACCTGTTTCCAAAGAACTAATCCTTCTTCAGAGCCCAGCTATATTAGGCTGTATAGTCGAAAATTCTGCAAGGTTCAGGAATGGAAAGAGTAGTCCAGAAGCACTGTGAAAATTATTTCATTTACAATAAAAATGCTTACGAAATCCATGAATTTTGGGGGTAATAATGACAGAAAGTAAGCACATGATCTCACCTGCTCTCTGTATTTCGTTCTCTGTTTAAGAGAGAAAAACATCAGCTGCAATTCCAGACTCTTTCCTCTCCCAGTAGAGGAGGACAGGATTGTCTAGAATTTGTTTTATTTTTCAATTCCCAAAGAATATTCATACGAATCATTTACACTAGTGACTGGAAAAATTAGATAACTACAGATACACGACTTTGGAAATAAATTCTCGTCAATCGAAGTATTTGAAAGTGTTCTGACTAACAGCATTTGCTTCAAATACGATGCTTTTAATTATGGTTTTAATTGATTATTGATACTTAACTACAGGTGTTTGCAGGGAAAACATTCTGTATGAATAATTATATGATACGTTCAAAAAAACCAGTCATATCTGTTTCCACTGTGCAGTTTATTCAGTTTCAAATTAGAAAAAAATTACTAAGTATTTAACAATTCACATGCATAAACTCAAACATTTCAGCCCCCAAAAGTATTGATTTCTTTCAGTCTTGTATTAAGGCGTTCAGGAATTTCACCTAGGCAGACAAATATCGGATTTTTAAAAAAAGAACCAAAATAGAGAGACAAGCTATAACTCAGTTTTACTTCTGTTAACAAATACGACCAAAGTGAGTCCTGGTAGTACGCAGTTGCATTCTTTATCTTTTCAGTTGTGTAGAGCTGAGAGGAGTCAAAGTGATTGGGAAAGAGTTATCTTCAGCAAAAGTTTTCTTCAGCAGTGTCTTGATTTGGAGTGCTGAATAAGCCATTGTAATGTTATGTCTGCCAGGATAAATAAAACAAAATGAAAAACTCAACAGCCTGTTTGCAGAGTGTAGAAGGACAACAGAACACCAGCAGGCTAATACAAATAAAAAAACCCCAAACAAACAAAACCCAGAAACCACAGGCTCTCATTTACACCTAATTAAAAATTCAGTACTTAAAACTCCAGGTAGGGTTTTTTCCTGTTGTTTTTTGTTTGCTTTTAAATTACGTGCATTTTGTATTCTTGAAATATGACGACTGACATCAAGTTCTCTAAGCCACAGATGAAGAACTGCTGGAAAAGCAAAGATTTAAGATGACCATAAAATGAACTGTAAAATCCAGACTAGAATGAAATGCAGTGTGAGAACAAAGGCAGAAATACACAACCAGAAGGAAAGAGAAGGGCAAACATCTGACAAAGCATTAAGAAGCCACTTAGGCAGGCTGTAGGAGTCCAAGGTCTCTGAAAGGCATGGAACATTGGACTAAAATTTGATAGCTGAAATTGGTAGCCCTCCTGATACAATCTAATGCATTGGGCTGAAAACTGCAGCAGTTCACAAACTGATTCATGAGCAGATTAAGTGTTTTTGCCTCAAGGCAGTAACATCTGTCAGGGAGGTAGGAAGGATGTCAGGGGGCAGCAACAGCTCTAGCCCTCAAACTTAAATTTGTTGCCACATCTGTCCTAAGTTCAAGACAGCACTCCATGAACATCCTGGCAGACCAGCTTAGGCACTGAGACTGCAGACAAAAGCATCCCACGGCATCTAAAACAAAGCTAATAACTATATACTGATCTTCCACAGTCTCTCAGGACACAGAAAGTGGCTGCCTTACACCTACACCTCCTGATGAGACCAGTTAGCTAGGCTGCAGCTTGCACTGAAAAATGACTGTCATCTCATTCAAATGCATTGACATCAATCAAAAATGCAGAAGACGACAGCTCCCAGTCTTCTCCTTAACAGCCTAGTTTCATCACTTTAATAAAGTAAATATATTTTCATTATAGTTTTTCATTATAAATGATATTTTCCAGTCCCTTGATCTCCCTAGGTTCTTGCCCAACCTCTTTTCAGTTTCTCAAGGTCTTCCTCAAAATATGGCACACTGCTCCAGTAATGCCTGCACAGTTCCAAACACACGTGATATACGCAGTCTGCTCCCATTTGTTATTTCTTTGGGCAAATATTCAGGAACCAGGTTAGCCTTTCTTGGCACAATGTTACACTGGAAGATACGTGACTGATTCTCAGTTAGGATTTGAGTCTTTCTCATCACTACTTCCAGGACTTCCACAAGTAAGTGATCTACACGGTTCTCCATTAGTGATCATTCTTTTCATTATTTTCCCATTTGCAAATTTTAGCATGCTTTTTTTGCATGCTTTTCTCCTCCAGGCCATCCATATAAATGAACCAGGATCAAAACCTATTTTCTCCAGGATCCTTTCAGAAATTAAGTTGTTTTTACCGGTTTCTAGTCACAATACCACTTTTGAGATCCTCCACTGCAGCCTTGCCACTTTGATGAGGATCAAGCACTGCATTTCTAAAACCTCAGTCACCTTCACTGCCCTTCACTTATGCAGATAATCCTGACTATGTTGTCTTCCTCAGTCCTTATATCCCAAAGTCTAATCTTCCCCAGAGTAACACTACGTTCCGTGTATTTCCCTCACTCAGAGGTAACCGTTGCACCCCAAGCTGCAGCAAACCTGGCTCTGGTCTCCTTCAAACCAACGTACCCAAATCGTGTACACCATTTCCAAGAGAAGCCCTCACTGCCTAACACATCCCTGCACGCAGCCGAAATCTCCCCTGGCTCTCTGAAGCCCAGGTGTCATGGCATAGTCTCCTCACCACCTCCACGACCTGATCTTCTCTGCCTAGGATGGAAATTTCCCCTGCTGGCTTTCCTCCCATTCCCGCTCCCACCATCTCTCATTCAGCTGAGCCCTACGGAGCTGCCCAGCTCTTCTAACAAGTCTGTCTTCCTCAAAAAGCAGCTATAAATACCTACCCAGGCTGTATCCCTCCCATCCAGCACCACTTGCCTTAGCAGCGTGCAGGGAAGAAGGGTGGCACAGAGGCAGCATGCCCCCAGGCAACTGCTGCTGCTGGCTCAGCCTGTGCTTCACCCCTTTCTCCTGCCCTGTGAAGGGAAGGGGACAACATGACAGAGGAAAGGGACAGGAAAGTGGAAGAAAGGGGGGAGAGAGGAAAGGGCAAAAAGCAAAGGCAGATGGAAGACAACTTCATGGGGTTTTTATAGGTCCTCACTGACTTCAGGATACACTCTTTGCGTCTCCAGCAGGAGAAAAGCACTAGTCCCTCAGTTTGAGGAACACCGCCATGCAGCCGGACGCATGTAAGGCCTGCTTACAAAGTAAAATCATGTATGGAGCGAAACACTTACCAAAACTTTTTAAGTATCACCTAATAATTGGAAGGCCTTCATATCCAGTTACTATTTTTTCAAAAGTAACACAGTTTTTGTGAGGGATTCAATTACTTTGAGTTTTAAATATGCTTTTCCAAGGCCCCTATCAAATTAATTTCTTAAATTCTCATGGAACTAAGTAATTCTACAAGTGATTTTTAAATTACACATAATTCTATGTTCAAACAAATACAATTTGCATGCAATATTTGCAACAAAATCTTTCGAAGTAAATTGAGATTTTCAGTTATATATTGGAGTTAGATATTCAAATCTCATTAACATTTTTAACATCTGATCCAAAGTACAAAGCATACACTGATAATGCTGTAAGAAAAAGAAGCTTACCGATGTTATCCTTCTCTTTACAGGAAATAGAATAGCAACAGATTTCTCTGTCTTGAATAGCTGAAAGGTTTCTACAGAAACAAAAATAATAAAATAAGTAGTGTCATAACTCCACAAAAACTGACAAAAGAAACTTCCATTAAATTATACGTTTTCTGCTTTTTATTCAGTGGGTTCAATTCTATCCTCAGATATTAAATTTTTAAAATATGCTACTGCACACCCCCCCCCATTTCTTAAATTATAAAGATTAAAAGGTTATAAAGTCATTTCACAAAAATTCAAATTTCTCATTAAGTCAGTGCAATAGTGAATAATAAAAACACAGAAGTCCATGAGCTGAAAATAACATTTTGTAGCAGCGACCAAGTAACATTACCCTTAGCATTCACCTTTTACTCTTTTCACTTAGAATTCAGAGTTTTTATCTCTAATAACTCTTAGAATCAAGTAAGAGCACTCAAATGATCACACCATTAATCTTCAGGATGTTTATTATATCATACTTAAATATATCAGATCTGATTCCTACTGAAACGATGCCTCTACATTTAGGAAGAAACTGACTCTTAATTAACTTCTGTTTCTTTCTGGTAAATTCCAGAATGAGCACTTCGTTATTTTTTCATTTATTTATCCTCACACAAGTGACACAGACATGCAGGAAACAGATTACGTTCCTGGAGCAGATGGGGAGTGGAGGCACCAAGGAGGAGAGTCTTGAGATCACACAAGAGACTCAAATATAGAAGAGAGCTAAATAGTGACCTCCCTGGACTTCAGGAGAGCAGACTTGGCCTCTTCAGGGATCTGCTTGGAAGAGTCCCATGGGATAAGGCCCTGTAGCGAAGAAGGGCCCAAGAAAGCTGGATAATATTCAAGGATCATCTCCAAGCTCAAGAGCAGCCCATCCTAATGAGTCCGGAAAAAAAGCCAGGAGGCATAAGTGGATGAACGATGGGCTCCTGGCAAAACCAAATCACAAAAAGGAAGCATACAGAAGGCGGAAGCAGGGACAGGTAACCTGGGAGGAATACAGAAACATTGTCCAAGCATGCAGAGACACAGTTAGGACAGCCAAAGCCCAACTGAAATTGGATCTTGTGAGGGATGTCAAAGGCAACAAGAAGGGCTTCTATAAGTATGTAAGTGACAAATGGAAGACAAGAGAAAATGTGGGCCCATTGCTCAATGAGACGGGGGACCTGGTTACACATGACATGGAAAAAGCAGAAGTACTGACTGCCACCTTTGCTAGTGAGATTAGCCTTCAGGAATCCCAGGCTCCAGAGACCAGGGGGAAAGTCTGGAGCAAGGAAGTTGTACCCTTGATGGAAGAGGATCAGGTCAGGGAATACATAAGCAGACTGGACATACAGAAGTCCATGGGCCCTGGTGGGATGCACCTACAAGTGATGAGGGAGCTGGCTGATGTCATTGTGAGGCCACTCTTGATAACCTTTGAACTATCATGGCGACTGGGAAAGGTGCCTGAAGAGTAGAGGAAAGCAAATGTCACTCATCTTCAGAAAGAGCAGGAAGGAGGACCCAGGGAACTACATAACAGGCAGCCTCACCTTGATCCCTGGGAAGGTGATGGAGCAACTAATCCTGGAAACCATTTCCAGGAATGTGACGGACAAGAAGGTGATCAGGAGTAGTCAGCATGGATTCACAAAGGGGAAATCATGCTTGACCAACTCGATAACCTTCTACAATGAAATCTACAGCTTGGTAGATGAGGGGAGAGTAGTGGATATTGTGTACCTTGACTGTCTCCCATAATATCCTCATAGACAAGCTGAGGAAGTACGGGCTGGATGAGCAGACAGTGAGGTGGAGTGAAAACTGGTTGAACAGTCGGGCCCAGAGGGTGGCACTCAGTGGCACGAAGACTAGTTGGAGGCCAGTAACTAGCGGTGTACCCCAGGGATCAATACTGGGTCCAATCCTGTTCAACATTTTCATCAATGATCTGGATGATGGGGCAGAACGTACCCTCAGCCAGCTTGCTGATGACACAAAACTGGGAGGAGTGGCTAATACACCAGAGGGTCATGCTGCCATTCAGAGGGACCTCCACAGGCTGAAGAAATGGGCTGACAGGAACCTCCTGCAGTTCAACAAGGGGAAGTGCAAAGTCCTGCCCTTGGGGAGGAACAACCCCAGGCACCAGTACATGCCGGGGGCCAACTGTCTGGGAAAGCAGCTTTGCAGAAAAGGACATGGGGGTCCTGGTGGACACCAAGTTGAACATGATCTAGCAACATGGAAAAAAAGGCTAATGGTATCCTGGGCTGCATTAGGAGGAGTGTTGCCAGCAGGTTGAGGAAGATGATCCTTCCCCTCTACTCAGCACTGGTAAGGCCATACCTGGAGTGCTGTATCCAGTTCTGGGCTCCCCAGTACAAGAGGGATGTGAAGCTACTGGAGACAGTCCAGTGAAGGGCCACTAAAATCATTAAGAGACTGGAGCATCTCACATATTCCGAAAGGCTGAGAGAGCTGGGACTGTTTAGCCTAGAGAAGAAAAGGCTCAGGGGGGATCTTATTAATGTGTACAAATATCTGAAGGGAGGTTGTAAAGAAGATGGACCCCAGTGACAGGACAAGAGGCAATGGGCACAAATTGAAGCACAGGAGAACCCCTCTGAACATAAAGAAAACACTTTTTACTTCTGGGGGTGACCGAGCACTAGCACAGGTTGCCCAGAGAGGTTGCAGAGTCTCCATCCTTGGAGATACTCAAAAGCCGTCTGGACACGGTCCAGGACAATCAGCTCTAGGTGGCTCTGCTTCAGCAGGTGGGTGGACAAGATGACCTCCAGAGGTTCCTTCCAACCTCAGCCATTCTGTGTTTCCTAAGTCCGAGTTTAGTTGCTTAGCTTTTGGATCATCCTTCTATACTGAAACTTCACTTCACTTTCTACTGATTAAAATTATGTGATTTGAGACATAGAATCCTATTCTGCAAAATGAGTGCTATACTGGCCACTTTTACAAAATTGTATATTTTCTTTACAATTATCCTTACAATGCATCAATTTAAGTTAGTTTCAGCAATCCATAAGTATATGCTTTGGATACATGCCAAAAATATCTGAATTGCTTAAATTTACAGACAGTAGTTTGAAATTGTTCTGTTCTAATGCCATTCGAGCATTAAACTGCCACTACAATGTACCCTGAAAAGTGTAAGTGAGCCTATTACTATCTATAGCAGTTGTATCTTCGGTGATGGGAAAACAGGATTATCTGAAACAACTTTATACAACCAAAATAATAATCAAGAGAGGTTCAAATCTACTGCAGTCAGTTATCAGCCTAGATTGCTGTTTCAGCTGCTAGCAGAGCTTGAAGTGGAGTATCTGAGAATGTAAAAAGGAATCTGTTATAGCTGGTTATTGCCATAGATTTTCTCTTACATATCAAATTTCACAGTGTCTCAGCTTTTTAGAGGCCAGCTACTTACAATTTCTCAATTAACTGCTTTTCATCCAGTGCACCTGGGAGGTCTCTTTTATTTCCAAGGACTAACACCTGAAAGAAATCATTCATATTCATGTTAAATCCAGGAGCAATAAAAGTTTATTTTTGTCTTTAACCATTTGTTCGCATTAAGTTGGCATCTAAGTATTTAGAATGCAATAGCGGACATATTCAAAATGACCAATGACTGTGGGAGCATCACGGAAATCCCGCTCCTAGTCAGGGTCAGATGCTGGATGCACACCCACTGAAAACTGGATCCAGTTATTTCTGGGTGTATCAGTATCAGGAGTCTCTGGAAGTGAATGTCTCCATTCTGGATGGCAGTATGGGATGACGTCAGATTGCATGCAACTAAACCTGGAGGAGAGGATGCACCAGGTGCACTCAAGCCACCGACAGACATTCAACTCACAGGACCAGACAGATGTTAATCAAAAGTAGGGCCCCAGCAGTAGAGGCTGGGTCCTCAAGACCCAGACATGATTCTCTCTACAGTTTTGCTCCCCTGCTTCTTAACATTGACATACTAAACAGCCAGGCATCCAAACCATGTATCACCCAAGCACCAGCCAAATGACTGATTCCTCTCCCTCCACTTTGAGCATCCACAGTAGAAATCAGAAAGACGGCCATTAGGAATTAAGTCTGAGAAATGCAGAAAACCTACTGAATAGATGCTGGAACTTAAGAGTTCCTACGCAATACTTAAGGCTTCAAGTATAAATTAAGGTCAGATAAATGGGTTGAGCACATTCTAAGATAAAGTAAGCAATGGAAAGTTTTTCTAATTATGATTGCATTATTGTTTTCCAGATGCGTTACAATTCTGAGTCAAGACTGTCCCATTATTTCCAATGAATCTGGAACACATTAAAACTCATTACTTGCAGTCTCAGATTAATAAAGCTACCTTAAAATCTATAATGCCAAAGCCTGAGTACAATAAATTGAAGGACGTTCAATACTAGTTATTACCTATGAAATAAAAGCAAGTAAAAAATACATTGGACCTTGGAAATTACCGTGCTAATCAGGCTGGGCAATTCGAATGTGGTATTATAACATGTAAAAGGAAAGGAACTTAATTAAATGCTTCTGAAGATATGAGAGACCTCTCATTTCAGGAAGGAAAACTGAGAAGTAAAATAGGATCTGAAGACAGTACAAAGGACAATGTCACTCGCCATGAATAGCATGACTATAGATTTCTGTAGGATTTGTTCAACATGTACTTAACATATAAAAACGCAACAATAATAGCAAACGTTATAAAAAAGAAGGGGAGTCACTTGAAAAATTCTCTTTCAAGAATGGATGTGTGTCACAATGATTTTATGTTGGCTGCCTGTCTACTCATCCTCAGATGACTTCGACCACTTGCACTGGCCAAGTGTCCAAATATTTGCTTACAAAAATGGGGCCAAGCAAGAACCATCAAGTTGTGAGTAACTTCTTTCTGATTTGTATGTACCATTGTTCTCTCTCTTGTGATCAAAGGCATGAACTCTTGCTTGGTGATGTCAGCACCAAAGATCAATACTAACCTGATAGATTCCTACTAGGTCCAAATTGGCAGATTACATTTAATTAAACAACATTAGTCTCCACCTCCATTATTCCTCACTAGAATTTCAGCAGAATATACTATTCTTTGACACTTCCTACTGGAGAACAGATGCATATTTGCATTTTTTCCACACAGTTTAGTTTGAAAAACTAAAAAAATCAAGAAAAAGAAAGAGTCAGGACACATAAAAAGTCAAGCTCCTCCACAATCTCTGGAAGCAGAGGACTATTTGATGTTAGTGTCTGCCAACCTTCAGAAAGACAAATCTCACATGCCTTAAGATACTGCCAGAAACGTATCTGGGTCACTAGTTTAAACCCAGCCAACAAGGAGACTGACTGGAAGTAATTACTGTCTGATAATGCCACATGTGAAAATGAATTTTTTCCGAATCTATTCTGACCTTCAGATGAGAAAACGAACACACTACTGTAGCACTGATAAGATGCTGAGTCCTCTGAAAAAATGTCACAATGATTTTTGTAAGAGCGCTCAATGTATCAAGGCTGCATCGTATTTAAGCTAGTGTTTCAAGAGTCCAGAGGAACCAATTCATGAGGATTTAGGCTACACTGTCTACATTCAGGTAAGAATAATAATCAAAATACTTACTGGAATTCCATGCAATTGTGGCTTATCTATCAAACTGTGTAGCTCATTCTTTGAAGCTTCTACTTTTTCTACGTCTGCTGCATCCACCATGTAACTGCAATGGGAATATAGTTATTTATGGTATTGTCCATTACTTGCAGAAAGTCTCATTAAAACATCTGAAATGTGACAAATGCGTTCACATTGACAACAGCATTAGAACAATCTTGAGTTGTGTCAGTCCTGCATTTATTAATAGAGGAAGATACAAAATTAAATATGGGCTGTGAGGAAAAAATGGCCTGGAACATGCAATTACTTATATATCTGGGTTGCTGAATGTGCAAAAACACACTACTTTTACCGTGTTGGGTCTTCTCATGTGATGGAGGTGGACAGGAAGAAAAGCGTATCTATATTAATAATATATATTGTAAAATACATTTTGTATGGGCATACACAAGAAAACTTACACAACTGCATTGACTCCTCTGCAATAACGCTCCCACATGCTTCGAAACCTTGGCTGCCCTCCAATGTCCCATACCTGGAAAAGGTAAGAACACCCCAACCCCAAAATGTTTTTGAACTACACAGTACTAACAGGACAGAAGAACTCTTACATGCAGCATGCAGGTTGTATTGACGATGCCTAAATGTAGGCAGTTTTTTAAGTGACCTTCCTCAAGAGACTGGTCTTCTCAGTCCCTTCCAGTCAGTGGAGGGGGATAGGCACATTCACAGGGCAAGTCAGTCCTGTGACATTAAGAGCTCCAAATGTCCATTTGGAGAACACTACCCTTTCCCACTCACTGCAAGTCTTAGATACGAAAGTGAATTCTTGCAAATACACAGTCTAAAACCCAGAAAAAATAGCATCATTGTATGAAAACAGGTATGAAGTTGCATTTTTAATGGGGCTAGGGACACCTGAGTTAAGAATGCATCAGGCCTTCAGCAGAATAAAGACAGGTATTAAGTAAATGAAGAGTTGGTCGGAGAGCAGACCGAGTCCACGTAAAGGATGATATACTCTAGGGAGCTCCAATACCTCCACAGCTCTCCCATTTATTCATCAAATGTGCTTTAAAAGACACATGGATTAACTGATCAGAACCAGAAAGGAAACAGTAGTGTAGGGTAGACCTGAAGTGATTAATCAGTGAATCTTAAGGAAAGGAAGCTCAAATTCTGCTTGGGATTTTATAAAGCTCCAATCCTGCAAATACTTATGCATGCTATTAGTGTCCAGCAATCCCACTGAATTCCTTATCATTAAAAAGCTAGCACATTATTTTTCTGTACAGGAGTTACTCTTTCTGCTTTGCTTGCAAAAATTCAGTATTTTTGGTGGATGGCAATAATCTTGTTTCAAAACCATTTCCAAGATCAAAATACTAAGGAAAGGATCTAAATCATGCAGGCAAGGGCTGTGTGATGATGTAGCTATTGCAGCTACATCCAAAGACAGTTGTGTTACAAGTGACACACCTATTATAATAGTGCTGAACACTGAAAAGTAGAAGGAATGGATTTGTTCCTATGTCAAGGACAAAGAGAAGTAATTATTTCTTATTTTAATCAGATTTAGCTATCAAAGCAATACGTACCGTACACCAGACCTAGGAGGCATATCCATTACAGCACAAACTACATTTGGAAGTAACATACACAGAAGCAAAATTTTCTTAAGAGTTTTTTTCATATTTATACTTTATAAATCCAAACATATTCAACCTGTTGTGGCAACAAAGACTTGCACAAAAGAGCAAGACTTAATAGACCCTTGGAATAAGGCCTTTTTCAACTAATGTGGACTGTATTTTTAATTCCACAATCCATAAATCATATTTATGTATCAGTTTCTCTATCATTTTCAACACCTTATGTTCATATTTTAGATAGAAATATTTCCCAATTCACCATTAAAATCATTCCCTGATTGATATCTTACCATTCCTTCTGGCATAAAATTATTGTATCACCTAAATGTAGATTGCCTTTGATCCCCTTTACAAGATCAAGAATTTTACATATGAAAGAGAGTTGCGTGAACTTCTGACCATGAACTGGGTATCAATTATTATCTGCAATGACATTTTAAGCACTGTTTCAAAAGTCTTAATAAAATAAACCTTTTATTTTAAAAGCTTGAAAGAGATGAGTACACAGTTCAGTATTATAGTTAGATGACAAACCTCACACCAACACTTAATTATTCCAATAACTCATCAGGACCTTGAAACTATCAGTAACCATCTGGTGCACATCTGTGTGTCTGGAAAAAGAAACTAAATTATTTTCTTGGTAGATCAGAGAAGAAAGAAGGGGAAAGAGGACAGGGAAGGCCAGTAGTAAGATTAGATTTTTGGAGACTGACAGCGATTATTCCTGGTAGCCGCAAAAATCTACAAGATGATGTAGCCTGGACTAATCACAAAATAAATAATACAAGATAAAGAAATACTGGTTTTGTCCTTGTTTGATGATATACGATATCTATACTATATTAAATTGCACTGCAGAACAAGTATTATTCTCATTAGGAGAAAAAGTCACCTTGAAACAACGGAAAGGTAAGTCATTTCCAGTCAGTTTCCCTAATAAGGCTTACAGCTATTCATTAAAGTACAACATGAAGGACACAAGATAGACTAGGTGTTTTTAACAGTGCTTGGGAACCCAGTTTAGGTCAATATATTAAGTTATAATTATCTGAAATAGGGAAAGAAAATAAATGCATAAAATAAAAAAAAAAAATCCTCACCTCTTTGCCTATGAAATTAAAATGGTGCTAGTAGTAACTTTCTAATACTCTTTATTATATTGAATAGCCAATGACAGAGTTAACTATTCAAAACACAAATCTCTGCCCCAAACCATTTCTACTGTACGTGACTGAACAGGCAGAACTATGACAATACAAGAGGCGCCCAGGAAGGAAAGGGGAGAGGTCTTAGCACGAAAGAAGTTTTCTTCCATGAGCCTTGTGTGTTTTGTACATCACCTATTTTTGTATCCCAGTATTTAATACACAGGTAAAAAGTATATTCTGGGTGTGAACTGGGAGAGGCAGGAGACTATACCTCAACAGCAGAATATACGGCTAGCTATGAAAGAAGTTTATTTTGTCTGGGTGTTTTTAAAAAGAGACTGGGCTTCAAATTGCTCCCATGGCTTTCATTGGTCTCTCAGGAATAAAATTTTCATAATATTTAAGAGGTAATTTTATCCCTAGAAGACCAGCTGATTTTAAGAATCAGAAAATGCCTACAGAATGACCAAACCAAACAGAGAAAAAGTTTCTTTGATACCCAGTACCATTGCCTCACAGGAAATTAAAATCTCAAGTTCGTGTTGTTTAGGCTCAATCTCAAAGGCATACATCTTATTTCTACTGCATTTTACAAATCACTATTTTACTTGTTCCTGTCTACTCCTATAGAGTAGTAATACTTATCGTGCTTGCAGGTCTACATTCTCATAAAATAATGCAATGTTTTAATTTGTATACTAGATTAATCAGCATACTTTGGAATCATCATTTACCATAGTGCTTATACTTACCTGTTAAATCAAATTCTTCCAAAACAGGAATCTCTCTGGGTATGTCTCTTGTACAACTTCTTCATGTGGATCTAAAGGTCCTTCTGAAGACCACAGCTACCAGCTATGTTTAAGGAGCAAGTCCTTTTTTTTTTTTTTTTTTTGCACAGAGGTATCATGACAGTTGAGCAAAAATGCAGCTGGGGAATAGGTTCAAAGGTTTTCGAAAGCTTTCAGTTACAGGAAAGCTCATTAACACTCTAGTTGTGTTTCTTTTAATTAGCTTATATTGTGGGAAGGCTTGACGGTTAATGAAAATGTTGCAGGAAAATTATTTTCTAGATGTCAGTTTCACATGGCTTTTTTTCAGACATGCTGGATAGGATATTTCTTGTGGACAGAGATGTGTACAATGACACATTTGTATCTCGATGTCAATGCATGGGTTCAGTACCTACGAACTCACAGTAGTCAGTGAAGCCTGTTCAGCTGACCACACGTAACATCTTCTTTAGGATGACAGAATTACGCTCTAGGCTTGACAGTACTGACTAGAGCTCCTCTGACTATCATTAAAGGAGCTTAACCGTCATTGCAGACATATAGCTGTTTACATTCAGGCATCTTAATTTGCAAGCTGAATCTGACACTACAAATACTTGAACTCAGAAATATACCTTTCTGCTTGGAAGTATTCAGAAAATGTCAGCCATAAAACCTAACCTGAACAAACAGGTGAGGCAATTCTAAACACAGAAGAGTATTTGGGCAAAATAAGGTAGCACCAGCAACATCCAAAACTACATTGTACACAGACAAGTCCACGTATACTGAGATGTGCCTAATGAGCTCATGCATACACAGCAAGCAGTCACAGCATTCATAGCCAACTCAATGCGTAATGACAGGGAGTAACTGGAAAGCATGGGATTCATTTCCCTCAACTTCAGCCATCTTAAATGTAGGCATCTAATCCAAGTGACTAAAATTCCCCTGTGGCTACTGAAGAGCTCAGAGAGCACCCACAGCAGGAAACGACTGCATCTGTCTTACCCACCTTGCCCACCAGGTGAACCATTCTTGCAAAGCACCCACTGCTCTCCATTGAGTTTAGACAACAGGCTCAAGCTGGCTTCCTCCTTTTCACCTGGCTAAGCTCAGGGGAAACAAATCCTAAATAATCACCTATTCTAGGCTGGAATCTTCAACCAGTAATGTTCAGCTTCTCCGTCTAATAAACGGGAAGAACAAAAAGAGCTAAATCAAATAACCTTAAAATTTTTAATAAATTGCCCTGTGGATACAAAACTACAGAGCCTTACTTGTAGTACTAGCCATGTAACCTATTATGGAAGTTAGAATACTGTACTACCTTAGAATACTTACTACCTATTATCCTATATTTCAGAAATGCCTTTACAGTTGCTCTTAAAGCTGAAAAACATATGCCACGTGGCTGCACTTTCTGCAGGCAATACTTCCCAGAACACCATGTTCTTTGAAATCAGTCTTAGTCCTTTAAAGAACCCTGTTGTCACTCCTCACTGGCGATAAAGCCCAACTTTTAAACATTTTTTGCAACTAGGTATTTTATTTTAGTCACGTCAGACAGAAAAAACGCTATATGCATAGTTTATAATTCTTTAATTTAATCATAGCACTTTCACTGAAGAACTGGAAATGGACTTAGACTTGCAACACAAAATGGCTGCATATCTTCAACTCCTGAAAACAAGCACAGAGGCATTTTAATGGGAGGGGGTATTTCTCAATGATCAGGGTATATTTGCCATTTTATCAGAGACACAAGGTACAATGTTGGAAGCATCAACAGGTAGATTTTAAACAGGACACACAAGCAAAGTCTGTTCTCAGAAACCATTTTCTGAACCTCGTGCTGCTTACCTCCACGTTGTCTTCTAAGGCAGGAGAGTACCAGGGAACCCAGCTTTAGAGATAAGACTGTAATCCTCTCAATCAAGACATAGCACACCTCTAAACAGAAGGAGCCAATCTATCCTAGCCTCAGTAGTGTGTTCTCCCCAACGTAGAAAGCCCTGATTCTGTACAATCCTTTGTACTCTCTTTTCACATGATCATGAATCAGTCTCTAGTCATCAAAATCCAAGAGATTCTGGTGAAAGTAGGCATATAGAAGTTATAAAGCTGTAGGCAGAACTTGCATTTGGAAGACTGAGAGCAAAGAGACCAGAGGCAAGGACACTGATAGCTCAAAACAGCTGATCAATAACTACTGTAGTGATTATTAATTTTGCTTCTCCTTGAAGAACATATAACCATGAAAGCAAAAATGAGTATTTGCTCAATAGTAGCAAAAAGCCAGGAGGATATGCAACAGTGTGTATGCTGGGAAAAGGTAATCTAATATTGGTAGATGAGACAAGAAAAGGACATTCTCCCATGACAGATTTAACCCCACAGAGCAGCTCCCTGGCACTCTCCTCATTTGTCCCCCTTGCTCTCTACCTCTCAAGTCTGAGCAATCCTGACAGATTCCCAGCATTTATCAATGAACCAAAGCTGCTGAGGACAGAGCTAACCAGGGGCAGCATTTATGGTTCCCAGGTGTCCCAACAGGATGTTAGAACAGAACATATGTTTATGTAAGCTGCAGATAACTTCAAGCTGAGAGAGGATAAAAAGAAAAGATCAGAATCCTAAAGTATCCAGACCAACTAGAGGGATGGTCTGAAATAAGACAGCTGGTATTTAACACACACAAGTTCAGAATGCTACATTTGGACAGAGGGAACCAAATGCACTAGCACAAAACGGATAAAAACCAGGTAGAGGTGCGGGACAAAAAGCTTGAGCAGTTCACAAACTAAGTATGCGTTTCAACAGTGTTGCAAATCTTAAATCAGCATGTACTAGCAGAAACATCTTATGTACGATTTTGGAAGTATGTACTGCCCTGTCCTCAGTGTCAGGGAGGCTCCTATATTGGTTTTGAGCATCAGTCTATAGAACAGACACACAAATTTGAAAAAGTCCTGATGAGTAAAGAAAGGGTGAGAAGAGATTTTGAAAATATGACCTATGAAGAGGGGGGAGGGAAGCAAAACCATAATGTTTCCCAGGAAATGGCTGCCAGATATAGAAGAGAAGAAAAAAGCAGCTCAATTTGTGATGACAGCAACTCATGTTAGATACTAGGAAAAAAGCTTTCTAACACTTAGAGTGAAAGAACATTGTACAAAACAAGGGATATTGTAGAACCTTCTTCATGGAAGAACAAATTCTAAGAAACAATTACCTAAGATATTTGAGTAAATATCTGATTCACCTCAGAGCACAAGTTTGGTTTAGATGATTCCTTGAGATAGAATCATAGAATCATAGAATCATTGAGGTTGGAAAAGACCTCTAAGATCATCGAGTCCAACCATCGACCCAACACCACCATGCCCACTAAACCATGTCCCTAAGTGCCACATCTACTCGTCTTTTAAATACTTCCAGGGATGGGGACTCAACCACTTCCCTGGGCAGCCTGTGCCAATGTTTCACCACTCTTTCAGTAAAGACGTTTTTCCTCACGTCCAATTTAAACCTCCCCTGGCGCAACTTGAGGCCATTTCCTCTCGTCCTATCGCTAGTTACTTGGGAGAAGAGACCAACACCCACCTCGCTACAACCTCCTGTCAGGTAGTTGTAGAGAGCAATGAGGTCTCCCCTCAGCCTCCTCTTCTCCAGGCTGAACAACCCCAGTTCCCTCAGCCGCTCCTCATAACACTTGTTCTTCAGACCCCTCACCAGCCTCGTTGCCCTTCTCTGGACACGCTCTAACACCTCAACGTCCTTCTTATAGTGAGGGGCCCAAAACTGAACACAGTATTCGAGGTGCGGCCTCACCAGTGCCGAGTACAGGGGCACAATCACTTCCCTACTCAAGATCAACAACAAGATCAACTCTTGGTCCTCATTTTTAGGAGTCCGAATGGTTACTCTGAATGACTGGTGAGACATTCAACGCTGCCTGTTCTGACTCAGGACACTGGCTTCTAGCCCCACGTGTTTGTCCCAACCACTGTAGAGGTTCCTATCTAATGCATGATCCTGTCTCACACTCTGCAGCGCACAACTCCCAGCACAGATACAGTCTCCAAGGCTTCTCTTCCCAAATTATCAGATGGGAGAGTGTTTTCATACTTTTCCTTCTTAGTTGATTATTGAGTAATTCTGAGTATGCTCCATGCTTATTCTCTGAGCCACTCTCTAACCCTCATTTAACTCCTTTTCACAGCATCACAGAACCACCGAGGCTAGCGGGGGCCTTTGGAGATTGTATAGTCCAACTTGCCCTGGTCAAAGCAGGGTCACCTAGAGCAGACTGCTCCAAGGATGGAGACTCCAGAACCTGCCTGGTCAACCTGTTCCAATGTTCAATCACCCTCACAGTAAAAACACTATTTTCTTATGGCTTAAATGGAATTTCTCATATTTTAGTTTGTGCCCATCGCCAGTTGTCCTGTCACTAGGCACCACTGAGAAAAGTTTGGCTACATCTTCTGGCTACATTGATGAGATGTCCCTGAGCCTTCTCTTCTCTAGGCTAAACAGTCTCAGATATCTCAGCATCTCCTCATATGAGAGATGCTCCAGGCCCTTAATCATCTTCATGGCCCTTCGCTGGACTCTCTCCAGTAGCTTCACATCCCTCTTGTACTGGGGAGCCCAGAACTGGACACAGTACTCCAGGTATGGCCTTACCAGTGCTGAGTAAAAGGGAGGGGTTACCTTCCTTGACCTGCTGTCAAAGCTCTTCCTAATGCAGCCCAGGATGCCATTGGTCTCTCTGCTGCAAAGGTACACTGCTCACCAATGGTCAATTTGGCGTCCACCAGGACCCCCAGGTCCCCTTCTGCAAAGCTGCTTTCCAGCCAGTCAGCCTGTAGTGGTGCCTGGGGTTGATCCTTCTCAGGTGCAGGACTTTGTACTTTCCTTTCTTTAACTTCATAAGGGTGCTGTCAGCCCATTTCTCCAGCCTGTCGAGGTCCCTCTGGATGGCAGCATAACCCTCTGCTGTATCAGCCACTCTTCCCAGTTTTGTATTACCAGCAAACTTGTTGAGGGTGCACCCTGTCCCATCATCCAGGTTACTAATGAAGACGCTAAACAATCCCCGGGGTATATCACTAGTAACTGGACATCCTGCTGTGGCTCACAGCCCTTTTGAATCCAGCAGTACAGCTTTTTCTTACACATAACTATCATAAATCACTGGGACATGCCACAAAAATTCTTCTTTATAGAAATAATAGAAATAGAAATAGAAATCAGCCCAGATACGGCACGGCCTTTTCAGAGTGACCCTAGCCATACGTAATAGCCAGTACTTGCTGAAACACTGCTGGAGCTATACAGGCAGCACACACAGAGGCTTGTATTACTGCATGACACGTGAGATGGTGAAATGACAGGTGAGATATTTTTTAGTTGCTGCTGAATAGCAGGATGAAGCATTACAAAGCAGAAGGATTCTAAGAGGATGTTTGGAGACTTGGAAACTCTACTATCCAGAGGAGGGAGGAGTGCTGCAACGAAGAAAGCTGGGAGAGGAACACACAGAGCTGGGATACTCCTCCTCCTCCTCCCTCTCTGCCACATCAGAGCAAATAGCAAGTAGCAAGAAGCTTGGCTTTGCCCCCCAGCAGACTGGCCTGCACCAGCCCGGGCTGCAGCTCCCGTGGAAGGACGCTGGCCTCTAGTGGTGACAGCTGGGGTGACCGCAGTCCAACCTCCGCAGCTCCAGTCCCCCGAGCAGCTCCTCACTGCTCCCTCCGGACTGCAATATCCAAGGGGGTTGCAGAAACTGGCTGGCAGTGCTATTTTGAGAGTAAGCTTAAACAAAGTCCAAGAGCAAGGAAAATTTAGCTGCTGCATTTCCTGTGTGTATGCACGTCTTGTGTTGCTCTTTCATTTTGATACCTGAGACTATTCTAAGACCATCACTGTGAGAATCAAAGGTTGATTAGTTGGAGCTTCACAATCATTTAAAATAACAGTTCATGATCCATGTATTCTGAGGCTCTCAAAATTTGGTTAAAAGAATTTTTTTAGCTACTGTCTAGCTTATTGAACAGTAATCTTTTTGCTTTGGTGAGATTTACTAATACTGAGCTAATCCACGAAATTCCATCAAAATCAAATCACTCAGCAAACAACAAAACTTGCTTGGAATTAAAACCCCAAATTAATTCCGTCATAGATTTTTTTTTTTGTCAGGAAAAAAGTAATAGCCATCAGTTTTGTTATTAACTTCATCAAAAAAGTTTTAACAGATCCCTAAGTTGTAGTACATTAGGTATTCTGATGCTGGAAATCATCCTGTAATTTAATACCTCAACCACAACCTCAAAATCCATAAAGCTTCCTGCTTAGATTTCAAATACTGCCTGGTAAAATCTTTCCTCTTTGCCTCCTCTTTTTTTTGAAATAATAGGTGACAGGTTTCATTAAATACATTGACAAGCCAAAATTTGACAATTCATGGTTAAAGCTGACAGCTTTACATTTCTGATCATGCTCAATTTCAATTAAAGAGCACATGAAATTGGCCTCTTCCTACAAAATGTTTCGGCTTGCATAGATCCGTGTTTTTCTTTCAGTATGGTTCAGATAAATACTCATACACAGAGGCATGCCAGTGATCATACTTTTATACTCTAGGATTAGAGACTAAATAAGAGAATAAATCTGCTGCCTTCTGGAAATGACTGTCAAAATCAGAAGAAAGTCAAGAAGACCGTGGGCTCCTTAGTTCTTGTTGCCTTCTGGAACTGTATGGAATCTAGAGATAGAACTGTAGTCAGGAAACCAGGCAGTGACACTGCACTAGCATAGCATGTCCTTCTTAGTGGCCTACCCCAAAATACGGCAAAGAACACATAAAGGATTAGTATCGCCTACTACTTGGTGTTGCAACTTTCTTTGCCTAAGATGATCGGTCTTAGCCTTCGGGAATGCCATTTTTTCACTTGATGACTTTTTGACCCAGATGGTTTCTCAGCCTCACTCCTATAGTAAGTTTAATTGATTCTGTTTTGCAGTGTCCCCTGAGACCTTTGAAAAAGGTCAGACGCAAGACCTACCTGCTTACCATGAAGATCACTCCTGCCATGTTTGAAGGACTTCACAGGTTTAGTAAAAAACCACTTTATCCAGGAATTTTAACAATAGCTGACAGTTGGATATCATAAGGTTTCTGTGAGAAAGGTAACTTGCTTTGTTGGGATAAAAAAGTTAAAGAAATTTTCACTCTGAATCCTTGTTGACTAGGCTGCAAATAGCTCATCAAAGGATTCCAGCAAGAAGCATCCCCCTCGCCATTCTTCAGTCATCAACTTACCAACAAATGATGTCATCCTTCTCACAGTAAAATAATTTTGAAAACTT
This sequence comes from Aptenodytes patagonicus, assembly GCF_965638725.1. Classification (NCBI taxonomy): domain Eukaryota; kingdom Metazoa; phylum Chordata; class Aves; order Sphenisciformes; family Spheniscidae; genus Aptenodytes; species Aptenodytes patagonicus. Next base: position 24,620,565 of record NC_134949.1, read on the forward strand.
TATCTAGCAATTAGGCTGTAAGATTTTAACAGCTTACCTAGATAGAGAAATAGTGACATACAAGTACTTCATCTTGACAGGCTTTTAAGGAAATAAGCATCTATACGTAAGAGCCATATTCACCTACACCTCTTACTTTCACTGTATGCTGTTGTAGCAGAGACACCATGAGAACTGGTTAAGATAAATTATTTTCCTGTGCAGACTGGCTTCCAAACCAAGTACCATTTTTGAAACTAATAAACATATTAACAATGTTAGCATTATCCCCTTAATGTTAGCATTATCCCCTTATTCTTAACAACTCTGTTGTAACAACTATATACAACATGACTTTTGAGATCAAAGTGTAAAACAAGGCAGTTCCACAGAAACTCACACACCTCCTCCCTGCATGAACTCGATCTTGCGATATCATCTGTGCAGACAACTCCAGTACAAACTTATTAGTGACTTCCTTCATCTACTTTAACTATCCTGGCTCAAAAAATACTTTATTTTGAAGACTCTACTTGTAAATGGCTTTTGTTTGTCTAGTTGAATGAACCATCAACAGCTTTCTCATTTTCTTTCATGTCTGACAGTTCTGTAGCAGCATCAGTATAGCACTCCAACTATCCTTATGCTTTCTCTACATGAACTCTAAATCATGGCCTTATTGTTCCTATGCAAAAGACAGAAAACAAGGGAACTGAAAGGAAATTCTTATTCCTGTGGATTATTTATGAACTATGGTTGAATACGGTTAATTTTTTTATTGACTGTGGCATCTGTGGACTTCTTTGATCAGTGGTAAAGCAAGGCAGATGCGATGAAAAGTGCATGAAACTGATGTTTAGGAATAATTAAAATAGAATCCTCTCCTGGATGAATTGGGAAGCATCGCTAAAGCTCAAGTGGAAGGTACTGCTTCAGTACAGATGTAATCTTCTGAAAGAGAAGGGAAGGCTCAGGCAGGAGGACAAAGAACACCTGCATGCCTGAAAGAACAATAAGAAAAAAATACCTCTGAATAAGTGAAAACTTAAGACAGTTTGACCACTTATACGGAAACAAACAGCTTTTCCTTGTGAATCTGCATTTGCTGCTTCGTATCACGATGCTTATCACAATTTTGCCACTGGTCCCATTCTCCTACACATCTGCCATTGATGTATAAGAGGTCAAGAAAGCATAGGATAGCCTTAGGATGCATTTGCACTTGTAAAGAAGTACCTCTGATGTTCCTGTTGTAAATACATTATTCGATTTGCTGTCATAGCTAGTGTACATGTTCATTTGTGTAGAATAAACAGAATCTTGGGGGAGAAAATCTATACAATTAGCACATCAATCAGACTGTTCTTCTGGTATCCATGCCCATTGACTTCTCCATAAATTCTCTTCCATAACTAATATGAATCATGAATTAATCATAAGGACTAGAAAATTTAACACCATCCAATGTTCATAAATCCTAACAATATAGCATTAAACATTTATTTTTTTTAAATATTGTCACTGGTCCATCTGAATCCACAATCAGTCTATGCGTGCATACTGAACACATAATTCTAGCAGCCCTCTAGCAACAGGCTGCGTTAGTTGTGCTTAAAAGTTTTTAGCTACCAGAGTGGAAGGATGAAGGAAAACTTTGTTTGTCTCACCAAATGGAGAGACTGCTTTCTTCCTGTTCAGATTCTGTGCTCTAAATATGGTGTTTTGCAGCTATCTAAGTCAATCTATCCAGGCTGCCCCCAAAACACATTGTTTTGCCTGTGTCTGTATCCTGCTTTCCCACACTGTGGTGGCACCAGCAATCACGCAGCTGTTTGCAGAGCACACTACTTAGGTAATTTGACTGGGGAGAAACTAGCATGGGGACAGGTTTGGTTTGGTTGGTTGGTGGGTTTTTTTAGAGGCTGCTTTTATCTAGATCAGTTGGCTGATCTGACTACCATTTTGCCATGTGGTCACTGGTACTGATGGAAAAGGGGTCCAAGGGTGTACGGCCAGGCTTAAAGTAGAATGTAAAACCTCACACCATGATCTACTTAAGATGATTGTAAAAGCTGACCTTTAATCTCTGCCACCCTCCCTAGGCTGGCCTGATTTCCTCTTAGATTTCCCAGAAGGTAAGTCTAGTTTGACCCTAGCATGAGGAACATCATACTGAGGTTTAGAAGTGCTACCACAGGCAGAAAAGCAAGTGTATTAAAAGGTTATTTTGTAACTTTGTGGGTTTTTTTAAGAGGGGCTGGTTTTATTTCCCTTTACAAGAAAGATTCTGTTTGGAAAGCAGAATTTGGACCCCAAAAGAAAAAATATTCAGAAGTTCTGATCTGGTTAAAAAGGCACTCTTTTGGGAGAAGATAAACAGGAATGTACCAAGCTGCTGTTAGGCTGAAGTATGTTCTTTCTATAGCAGAGTTCAGCTCTTTGCTCAGCAACACATGGATGGTTGTTGAGACACATTCAACAGAGGGACCCAAGACTAGAACTTCTTTATTTTTCTCATTCACTGACAAACTCACTCCTGGACTAAGCGAGGACATTTGTTGCTTTCTCTTTAAGGGATAGGAGCGGTACTTTGAGGTATGAGGTGTTTAGGGTTCGGCCTTTGTGTGTATATGCGAAGGGGTGAGGCACAAAGAAACCAGGCAGTGGAAGAGGGGAACACGTTTGATGAGGACACGCTAACGGGCATGAGGAGAGTTGGAGGGAAACTCCATAGCAAGGAAAGAGAGGAAACAGCTCTCTGCCAATCAGTATACCTTCTTGTTATGCAGCATGAATACTGCCCTACTGCAATCAAAGTAGATGTTCCTGTAAATTGAAATTTCCCCTTACCAGCCTTACCTTACATGTAGTGTACGCACTACCACAAGCAGAGCTGGCCACAGAGAAATGAACCAGCAGAGATGAGGGAGAGCTTGGATGATTTTGTATATACTAAGAATAGAGGTGAAGAAGGGCCAAGACCAGAAGTTAAAGACCTCATCATCAATGAAATTCTGTGGTTTTTCACCAGTTTCAAACATAGCATTCCTAAGAACTAACAGAAAGCATCATGAAATAACAGCCTCCATTAACAAGAAAAAGCTGCGTAACGGTTACTCAGCAGAATGTGCCCCTTGTGCGCTACTTCTGTCTCCTGAAAAAACAGTTCAATTACCTGTTACCCTTTCTGATTCGTGGGTCTGCAAAATAAACTGAGCATACAGGGTTGGCTGCAAGAATAAGTGCTGAGAGGCTTTTGATTCTGGTCACCTATGTTTTCCCCAGATAAAGTCCAACTGATGCAGGCTTACTCATATTGCCATATAAATTTCTCTGTGTTTTCAGAGAGCTGCCCACTGTGTAAAGTAATGCTAGTCTTGACTACCTATTCCAGTAGACAAACTCCAAAGTTTAAATGGATTTCATTACCATGATGCCATTAGTTCCTACATATTTACCTTACACTAGGCAGCAGCACACAAATATAAGGGTTTGCTAGACACACTACTAACAGTGAATTCCATGAAAACAATGCTGAAAATTTTGATCTTTGGGAATAAACTGTAAAATGAGAGACACTGCACACTCACATTTGTATGTGTTAGCAATTCAAGCAGCTCTCAACTGATCCCTGAAGAATTTATAAGAAGTAAGAAATCAAGACAAAAATTCTTTCTGCTTCCATTATCTGTGCAGAGTGAGGGTGTTCTCTCAAAATTTCAGAAGTTTCACTCCTGTAACTCTTGCAGTATGTGCTTTTCTTGCAACAATATATTTTAATTAAAAAAATAATAAAGGTGTAATAATCTGTATTTATTTTAGAACATTAAATTGGACATTTTCTCCTACTATCACACAAAAGCTGGTTGTTCAAGGCTACAGACAGGCACTCCCTACTGAAAAAATTCTCTACTGAAATTCTTGTATCCTGGAAGAACACACTTTTTACTTCAAAAAAGAGTTTGGCCACGTTGCATTTAGTATTGCAGTGCTCATCGTGTGACAGTTTGGTTTTTTTAAACTCACAAACACACACACACACCATCTACATTAAAAAAAAGCTTAGGCTTCTATCTATCATTTACCTTTCAGGAAATGCGTGAATTAAAAATGCTTATATGATGCTACTTTGTCTTCTTGCTCAACTGCTCTGTGATATGAGCGAGGTCAGATTCTCTCCCAAAGGCGGCTCTAATCATGTCCTTATCATAATGATCATGCACAAAGTCACAAAGTTGAGGTTACCATGGCAATAATTATTCTCCTCCACTTTACTTTTACTCCATTTTACATTTTACTCCATTTTCCTTTTAAGCCTTTTACAGTCTTTACTGTGGATGTAATTTTAAGATACTCACCATAATTTATTTTTGGCAATCCGCCAAAATTTCCTGGGAAATTAAAATCAGACCGACTCATGGGTAATGTTAAGAGTTTTTATTTCAGCCAAACCTGACGTGAATTTCAGGAGGGTATACAGGAAGGAGAGTTGAGGTGATGAGAAGAAATAGTTGGGTGACATTAGATTTTCCATTTGAATAGATTTCAAAAGACCGTCTTATTAGGCACTGTAACATACAAGCAGTTGTAGAGGAACCTATTGATTATTCTGCAAGCTTATAACAGAGAAGTAGATACACAAGTGAAATGTACAGCTGAAGGCCCTACGGTCATGTGAAATTTTTAAGAAGTATAGCAAGATACTAAGACCAGAAACAGACAGGCAGTCATGTTTCTATATCCCTATGGTCATTTTAGGTTTGGGGTTTTTTAGTTCAGGTTTAATATCTCCCAAACAACAGAAGTCAATTATCCCTTTTACCACCCTTTATCTGCTCACTGTTTAGAGTGAGTGGGTAGACAGTTAACAACTGCTTATATTCACATTACAGGTCATTTCAGAAAATCCTCCCTAGGCTTAGGAGTCATACCAAACCAGAGGAAAAAGAGTATCTTTAGAACTGAGGGAGAAAGGAGAGGAAATGAAGGAAAAGGAGGGAAAAGTCAAGGTAAACACAAAAACCTATATCCCCTTCACCTAATTTTAGATAGAATTTATGAATTTGATCTAGACTAATCAACCAGGCTCCGTTCATAATCAAACAAGAGAGAGAGCCTTAATGCTACTGGAGTGATTTATCTCTATTTTGATACCTATGGCATGAATCACAACCCAACTGGCATCATCTATACTTCTCTATAGGCCTAAGAGATGGTTCCCTGACAACTGACTTATATTACATGCTCTATTTCTGTATAGCTTACGTTATGCGAGCTAAACCGCACTCTCCACTGAGATGCATAAGTTAGGAGTGAAGTTGTTGCAGATTTCACTTACAGTTGTGAGAGGGGGAGAGAGAGAAGAGAAGAGAGAGGCACCTTCAGGAGTCATAGAATAGAATCATAGAATCATTGAGGTTGGAAAAGACCTCTAAGATCATCGAGTCCAACCATCAACCCAACACCACCATGCCCACTAAACCATGTCCCTAAGTGCCTCATCTACTCGTCTTTTAAATACTTCCAGGGATGGGGACTCCACCACTTCCCTGGGAAGCCTGTGCCAATGTTTCACCACTCTTTCAGTAAAGACATTTTTCCTTACATCCAATCTAAACCTCCCCTGGCGCAACTTGAGGCCATTTCCTCTCGTCCTATCGCTAGTTACTTGGGAGAAGAGACCAACACCCACCTCGCTACAACCTCCTTTCAGGTAGTTGTAGAGAGCGATGAGGTCTCCCCTCAGCCTCCTTTTCTCCAGGCTAAACAACCCCAGTTCCCTCAGCCGCTCCGCATAAGACTTGTTTTCCAGACCCCTCACCAGCCTCGTTGCCCCTTGTTGCTGAGTCAACTCAGCTCCCTTAATATCTCAGAATTTTATGACCTTTCTAACCCAAAAGAGTGCAACAAAGCTTCTGCCTGGCATGGATATCATGAAATCAAACAGATTAATGTAACAGGGAAATATACAACTATATGCTTTAAAAAAGTTATTTTTGAGCTAGAAAAACAGATAAATGATTATCTGTTTTATTATCATCTTAAAATTATTATTTAAAATTATCATCTTAAAAAGACATTTCCTACACTTTCACATTACAAGTTGAAATCACTTTGTCTATCAGTTATTCACTCTGCATTAATTCAAATATGCACACCTACCTTTATGGTAACGTTTCCTTTTGTTATTTTTCTCATATTGAAGCCTACTGTAGGAATCATATCTTCTGTGAACTGCCCTGACTAGAATACAAACAAAAAAAATATATATTTATTACAAAATAGTTGATACACAGCAGATGACTTTCTCTTTTGCAATCTAAAATTTTTATTTTACAACACTGTAAAATATCACATTAATTTTCTACAAGAGCACTGGCCAGCACTTCAATTAATGCATTGTCACACCAAGGAAGACTGTTCATTTCAGTCCCTTTAAACGATCTTTTATTCTCCTCAGCGACAAAGATCACCCCAGAAACCACGAGACTTCAGATAATTCTTCACCTGATCCCTAAGCAAACCAGAAAGCAGCACTATCAAAATACAGAATCATAGAATGGTTTGGGTTGGAACGGACCTTTAAAGGTCATCTAGTCCAACCTCCAATATGATAAAATACGATAAAACTGACTATACCAGAATTTTTCCCTGTAGTTTCTCACTACTGTTACCAATGGTTTAACTCCAAATGTAATAAACATTGAAAGAGTACTCATGTAGAGAGTACTACATGCAGACCCTTTCCTTCTGAGTAGGTGACAGCAGAGGAGTCCTTCTGTGGAAGCTAAAAGAACACCATTAAGACAGAAAAATACAAGGTACTAACTCAGCACGCCATAAACCCAAAACGTAAAACCAAAGTGCTGCCTCCTCGCCCAGTTCAGAGAAATATTTTTACAAGACAGACGCTTGTCATCATGCCAACAGGAACCTTACACACATCTACCCACTACAGAAGACAGCTTTTGAGGAGAAAGGTGAAACTCAGACCTAAGTAGTTAACTCATTACTCATTCTTCCTTTTCAAAGTGTATCATTAATGTGGTATCATGTCTCCTAGGAGTGGTGCATTAAGATATGCAGATGGTTATTTAAAACCTGGAGGCCCAGGTGCTCTCTGCAACATACACAGTAGTCCCGGTTTTCCGGTCATCCAGAAAGGAGAGCAGGACCTTCTGGACTTGCCATTGCCCTTGCATATCTATCTGCCCATATTCCTTTCACCCATCTCATCATCCCATGTGTCCTGGGGTTTTTTTGAAAGAAAGTATGGATATGTGGACAAGGATTGAAGCAGGCATGCTCCAACAGGTCCCTCCCCTCTGAGAAGTGGATGATCAGAGCTTCAGGGTGCACCAGAGCAGCTACGTGCCTCACAGTGCACTCATTGCCACCAGCTACCCCTAATGCTATTGCTGGTCTCTGTATGCTTTCTGCAACTTTTCTCTTCACTGTTTGTGGCAGAGTGAGAATACACTATGCCTCCAGTTTGTGTTCACAAACTGAGAATAATTATTTTTAATCTGGGACTTTAAAAGCTGTATAACCTTTGACAGTTACTTGATACTCTCACAAGATTTTGGTGTTTGGAATTAGATCCTTCAGGCAAGAAACAACTTCCATCAATTACTTGTTCAACCTTACTTATGGGAACCTTCTTGCTAAATTCTGTACTATACATCCTCCCCATCTTTTGTTCACGGAATTCTCTTCTTTTCCTCCTCTTTCCTTGCTTCAATGACTTGTCAACAGCAGTAGGAAAAAACAGTGAAGATAAATGCACCTGCTCATACAGATACACGTACCCAGCAGTGACAGAAGTTTTTAATTGGATGGAGTAAGAAAAAGCCAATCAGTAACCATCTCCTGTAGCAGGTACTGGCCTAATTTGTTAAAATATATAGTACATTTATTTGTGGAGGACAGACATATAAACACATATGAACACATAAACCCTGAGAATGTAGCATCATTACTCAAGCACAGGAATGCCTGGAAAAACAGCCAGCCAACTCAGGAGGCTATTGTTTAAACAAACTCATAGAATATGTCAGGATTCCGCTTTTGTTAGCAAATTATACACCATATGTAATATGCTAAACTGGAAGACAAAAATTAAAAAAAAAAATTGTAACTGCTCTGGTATTGGGGATAGAATGCAAAGAATTAGTGTCCCCTTTACTGGTCTTTAGTCTTTTCCTCTAAAAATTTTCCATTCTGGTTGAACGGAACCAGCTACAAAGAAAGTATTATGTTTACAGTTCTTTATTTTCCCACACAATGAAGAAAAGAAAGTGATATGTTGAATCTTTTGCCAGCATTAGTCAAAAAACTCTGATTATTGTGGTTTTTTTCAAGTGCTGTAAGCACCATGAAGTAAAAAATCTGTTCCATTTTGCTTGCTAAGGTAGTTTTACATGACAAATTACCTATTTTTGTGAATATTCAAGACATGCAAACAAGTTTATTGTCGCATCTCAGTAAAAAAGAGCTTACATACTGACACAGATGAAAACAAGTGATACTAAGAAGTTTGTAAAGTCCTCTTTAAGTGTTGCTGAATATTGAACTGATAATTAATACTGCCATAACCCCTTACCATAACAACCATGGGCCAGATTCTACTCCATTACATCAGTGCATATCCATAGTAAAAGGCAGTGACATTATCCACGGTTTCCACTGGTAACAGAGGACTAAATATGGCTTAAGCTCTTCATCAGGCAGAAGACTGTCTCAAAGGGTGTTTATTCAGTGTTAGCATGATACGATCTCTGAATACTATTGCTAAGTGGAAAAAATAGTAATTTCCTACCATTTGCTTTTATGATCCATTGCAGTTTGCATTTTAAGTAGCCACTGTTTTGTGACGGTTATTTTCATCTCGTCACACTCTAGCCACATACAAATGCACATAGAGTTCCCAATCTGTATCTGCCATCCCATATCAACTGTATTCAAGAGTAATATATTATCCATTGCCTTACTCCCAAATTCTTCAGCCACCCTTCTTCAGTGATTATCATGGTGTGTCATCTCCAGAGTGAAAGATCCAAAAGCTACAAAACCTGCAGTCTGTGACACTCCCCAAGCCAGAAAACATGGATGCCTTGTAGAATATTCTTAAGTGATACGTTCGCTGGCAAAAGCAGACCTGCAGTAACAGCAATGCTCTGGTATTCAAGATATTAGCACAAGAGAGACAAACACATATGATGCCCTTCCACTGGTAATGTAATATAAATGAGTGGACAAACATTTACACACACAAAGTCTAATACACACTACTTTTAGAGGTCTCTGAACTGCTGTGTTCTTCTTTGCTCCGTTTATTAAATCAATCCAAGAAGCAATATATTTTGTCATGCCTTTTCCCCCCCTCCTCAGCAAAGCCCACCCTTGGGAGATGAACACTTCCAATGGACATGAAGAGTGCTGAGGCCCGTGCTACCAAGACCACCAGAGTGCCTAACAAACTAACTAAAATACCAGTTCCAGATATTTTATTGATTGCTGATGTCCCCCAACACATACTTTCATTACCTTCTGTACTTTCCCTACCCTATTCCTTTTTCTCCTTCTCTCTCTCTCCACTTCTTCACTCACACTAATCTCCTATTTTTCCCTTAATCCATAATCATATATGAAAGCAAACAACAAATATCATATACTCATGTTCATCATTGTCTCAATCTCTTTGACTTTGGGCCATACACCTCCCAGTCTAGTTTTGATTCTTGATCCAGTAACTTTTCAGGATAAGGACTGAAGAACATCTGGAAGCCCATATCTCATGGCAGGTGAATCTGCAATGCATCTAACAGCAGTGATCACCTCACAGAAAACTGAGAAGTGTCAAGATTAGTACTAACCATTTTTAACATATATATTTGTTTCCATCTTTCGATGGAAAGTAAATCTTCGGGATGGACCCAAATGCAGAAGGGCAGAGAGCATAGCAAACAAAGATGAGGAATGTATTTCAGATGGCAACAAAATGGAAAATGTCATGGTAGGTGTCAGCATTAGAGAGGAACAAGGCTGCAAGGCCATCATCACAGTGGCAAAGGAACACCAAAATCAGACTTAAATGCTGGGGAAGAGCTATCAAGGAATTGTGGGAGGCATTAATATTGATGCAACTGATGGGAGGGGAGAATTCAGTGACAGGGGAGTTGTGGCCTTGGAGGATGCACAATATATTCTGAGTTATTTTGGGATACACTGGCCATGAAAAGCCAACTCTGCATCACGGGCAAGAGTCCGTGCCCAGGAATCTGCTTTGAGATGGGCACGCTTTGCAGTTACAGAAGACATTTTCTTTCTCCCTCTTAAAACAATTTCACGCTCATCTGAGCCTGCTGTGAAATTCTCGAGGCTGCAAAAGCTGCAAGAGCTGCCTCATGCCCGCCCGCCCGCCCCCCCCTCCCTCTGCCGCGCCGCGGGACCTCATGAGAGGACGCGGCTTCGCCGCAGGCCGTGGAGGCAAAGCCCGCACTTGTTGCCGGGGGAAGCGACCTGAAGCGGCCGGCTCGGGGCGGGCGGTCCCCTCCAGCCACGCCAGACCGCCGGGCCGCCGCTCCCCGCCTCACCGCCCCGCGGCGAGCCCCCCCTCCCGCCGGCCGCCGCCCTGAGCGCCCCCCGCCCCCCCCCCCGCCCCTGGCCGGCGGGCGACCGGGCCGCGGCAGCGTACCGCCAGCACGGTGAGCAGCGTGGTCTTGCCCGAGTACTGCAGCCCCACCAGGGTGAGCTCCATCTCCTCCTTCCAGAACAGCGAGCGCAGCCACTCCAGCAGCCGCGCCACCAGCGCCAGCATCCCGGCCAGCGCCCCCGACCTGCGGCAGGCGCCCAGCCCCAGCGGCACCGCCTCGCTGCTGGGCATGGGAGCGCGGGGCGAGGAGAGGCGAAGCGGCGGCGGCGGGGCTCGGGACGGGACCGGGGGTCGGCGGCGGCGAGGCTGCGCGGGGAGCCGGGCGCCAGGCAGGGCCCTCACGTGATGCCGCCACCGCCCTTCTCCCGCTGCCACTTGCTGCAGACAGGGGAGGGGTTTGGTTTGATTTGGTTTGGTTTGGCTTGGCCCGGCGGGGGAGCGGCGGGGCGCTCTGCGGGGGGCCCGGGCGGGCGAGCCTGAGTCAGGGCCGGGCGCTGGCCGGGGGCGGGCGGGGAGGTGCCCGTCGTGTGAGGTGACGGAGCCGCGTCCGCAGCGGGGGGCGGGCGGGGCGGCTCCCACGCGAAATGGCGGGCGGGGCCGGGCCCGGGGCGGGGGCGGCAGGCGGAGGGGCGTCCCACGAGCCCTAAGGGCCTGAGGCGGTCGCATGGAGGCGCCGCAAGGCCAGGGAGGAGCGGGGTGGCTCCGGGCACCGCGATGGACAGATGTGGCACCGCGGGGATCGTGTGAGGTGAACAGCTGGACCCTGGCAGGAGCGGGGCGGGACGGGGCGGCCCGGCGTAGGTCTGCCGCCGTGGGCTGTCTGTCCAGCACCCTGCACCCAACAAGGGATGGCCAAGGGCTGCATTTGCAGCACTGGCTTATGAGAGTTGGTGGACTTAGTCTCCTTGACAGGATCGATTTTGTAGGTCCTTCACCTCTAGTGATGGCGGTTCTCACGCCCCTAGGACCTCCAGTCTTCCCATGAAACTCCTCTTGAATTGTTTGTTGTGTAGGGACAGGCTTGGAGAGCCAGGGCTTACCCTGGTTTTATTTGGGTTCTTCTCTGACAGTTTCTGGGGAGTCCCTTAGCATGCTTCCTTGCCTCAACAAGAGACGCTTGTGACGGTGGTTTTGTATAGTGGGCAATGACAGGACATGCTGCTTCACCAGGAATCTTCCTGCCTGCACTAGATAAGCGACATTTAGCATACAGTCTTGCCACACAGCATTAGAGAAGGGCTTGTTTTCCCTATAAATAAAGAGCTAACACTTAGCCTGTATCCATTTGCCAGTCTCTGAAGTTGTCACTGAAATTATATGTGATGCTTTAGAAGGTTACAATGCTGGTGGCGTTGGTTGATGAAGGACTTTAATACAGGTATAAACAAAGCATTTCAGAAATTTAGTATTGATACTTCTACTATTGAAACAGCAAATTCATCAAAACATTTTGGAATTTGTTTTTCGTGCTCTTTTTAGAGGTGTAATTCAGCATTTTAGAGAATGCAATTTGTGACAAACCTCATTGGTTACGTCAGACGACAAAAACTGGAAGCTCTTGTGACATTGCTGTCAAGAGCAATTGGTTCTGGGCTAGCTGTAAAGGTGAAAAATGTTACGCTTTTTCATGCCCTGGTTGTAGATACAGTCAAAATGACTCATAGTGTAATTCTAAGATTTTTCTAAGAATTTCTCCCATCTCCACTTATCACCCAGCTGGTGATGTGTGGAATAAAGACAGTCCATTTGTGAGAGTGGTTTCTGTGAACGAAGAAGTTCTGATTACTGCACAGGGGAAAACTCACATAAAATAGAGCAGTCTATATTTTTGCAAGAATTTTTGCAGGAATTTTTAAAGGCTCATAGTGATGGAAGCTTAAAGAAACAATATATTGCAGATACAGTAACATATTCTGAAAAAATACATTTCAGTCACATCCTCATAAAAGGCCAGCAGAGGATGGGCAGGTAAATTCTAAAACATTAATTCAGCTGTACACTGACTGAAGTCTTCTACAGTGTCTAGGGGGTCAAAATATACTATATGAAAAAGTCTTGGAGGGTTTGTCCAAGTTCAAAAATCTGTAATATTGTTCTAAAATCTGTTATATCTTTTGCGAAACTATATGATTATGAAAGGCAACTCTTTATTTTTCAGACTGTTTAGTAATAGAATATTGTATGTAAAAATATTGCTACCTTGCTACAATTAGCAGCTCAGAGGACATTCGTTCTTGTAGCTAAAAGCCTGAGCTGGGGCACAGGAGGCCACAATTCATTATCCCATGTGACAGTAGACAAGCCACTTAATCTTTCTGGGAAACATTTAACCACTGATAAAATATTTCACTTTTCTGTCTTGCTATTGAGATTTACACACTTCAGGACCAGTTCAGTAGTGTTATGGGGCCATGTAGCACCTAGCATATTGAGTCTTCCAAGTGCTCTGTGTCTGAAGTGATAGTAAAGCAGCTTACTCCATTGCAGAGACTTATTTGTGCTATAAAAATTTATAACAATGGATCTTACATTTCAGATTACGATGGCGGTGATGCTATAAATACATAGTCAGCAAAACTTGACCTGAACCAACACTGCGTATCCAGGTATTTCCATATTTGGGTAGAGACAAGATGCTTGGGACCCATATCTCTAGTTTGGAGTACTACCAAAGAGATCAGAGCACATTATCTGTAGTTTAAGCATGGATTTTAGTGACAGCTGAAGATCTTAATGAGAAGAAGCCTTCAGCTGAATGAAATCTCCAGGGAGGAGAACACGAGAAGAGGTGATGTCTCACTCTGGTATTTTCAGGTTTGTCCTGATATACCAGATGTTTGGGAAAAAAAACTTGTAGAATAAACCATACATCTTTTCTGATAATGAGGCACTGCATTAGTGAGAGACTAGTCATCTTTTCTGTTTGTAGGCCAGAGTCAAGCAGCTGCTTTGCTAAAGAGAATAGAAAGACTGTATTGAACTTTTCAGTGAAAGCATTGTAATGTACCCGCCAGCATCTATGTGCGTCGTCCGTGCCCTCTGCTGGCTGGAGCATCAGAGACTCATTAGTATGTATCTTAATAATTTTTCTCACATTCCAGTGAAGGAAGGAGTGAAAAAGGATTTCTGTAAGGATTGTTACACCGACAGAATGGGGCAGATGAAGGTTTTTAACTCAAGAACTCTGCATTTTGGATACCTAAGTTTAGTATATGCAGCATGAAAACTGAAGGCATAGGACTTACAGACAGCCTAAGTCTGTGTATTATTAGTCCCAGCAGTAAGGCACTTCGTGCTTTTTTGTGACATTAACAATATTATCGTTATGGGACTGCAGGGTGCCCTTAGCCTCCCTTTAAAAGGGTGGTTGTTAGGTCCCTGCCTCAGGAAATCATCACTTGACACTGGCAAGCTATCATCTTGTCTCAACCTGCTAGTAGCCTGAGGGAGCAGTGTGCTCCAGAAGGAGGCTGCCAACATATGGTGTATTTCTTCTGCAGGATCTTGAAGTTCTGTTGAATAAATATATTTTCCGAGATGAAAACAAAGGCAGAGGAGGGTGACTGCATAGTCTGATGTCCTCATACATATGTGGCTGAACACTACATTCTGGAATTGCATGCACAGAAACAAAATGTTGGCTGAATATATAAAGTAGTGATTCACATTAATTTTCATACTGTCTGTTTGTGTCTGATTACTAATCAATAAATACCTTATCAGTTATAAACTAAGGAGTATACAAGCATACACTGAAAAATGTCATCGAATTACTACTGCCCAAGGAGAACTATAATCAATACACCATGATGGTGGTAACACATTAGTGAACATAATGAAATCCAAAGTTATTCCCTTAAGGATGCTAATATTGATAGGTGCCCTTTACCTCCTTGCCCTTTACTTTCTCATATGTAACAAGGGGACAACAAATGCAGGAAGATTTTGCAGTCCTGAGTACTACTGACAGTGAAGAAAAAAGTAGCTGCGAAAGGTTCAGAACACCTACAATGAATGAACTGTTCCCTAAAGACCCAGATCCTTGACTGGTGTACACAAAAACTTAGGATTGATCTCAAATACTGTATGTTTACATGACTATCATCATTAAGAAAAATACCATGATGCTGGGTTAAATTTCAGTGGAGTCTTTCCAGAAAAATAGACAGAAGGGTCTGGGATAGCCACACATCAGGAAACACTTAGAAGTGTTAAGGGATGAAGTTAGACCAATAAGCTTTTTGAATCTTTCCAGCCACCTATACAATGGCTTTCAATAGGACAGGAAAAAAACTGGCAAGAAAGAACAACAAAAAAGAAATTTCTTTAAGAAAGATGAAGTTACTGTTTAGTAATGCAGTAATTTTTTTTAAGCTATGCAATAAACAGTTTTGTATCAACGTTGTTTTTTGGAATGAAACTTGTGACCCTGTCTTGAAATCTGAGACCCTAATTTTGCAGGCTCTTTTGCTTTGGCAGAATGGGTATCTGCCAGTGCAAAGGGGCCTGCACAAGCACACTGTGAAAACCTTTCAAGTAAGTTTTAAGTGTGTATGCTTGAAGGATGGAATTTAGTTGTCTTCTTAAAAAGGTCATCAATGCTCCATAACTGAATATGTTTTAGAATTATGTAACTCTTTGCTGTCTTGTTGTTTGTATTGAAAAGTGATGGATAGGTAATCTGTGACTGGGAGTTGTCTAGTGCATATTGCACAGGTCTGAAATCTTCCACACAATTCTTTGCTGATATATATACAACAGGGTGTCCCAGTGTCATGCAGGGATTAAAGCAAATTTTGCTGGGCTCCTTGGGATGCTAGTCACATCCTAGGCTGTCTACAAAGTAGTCTTGTTGGCCTGTCTCTCAAAAATCTCTCTCCGTGTTGTTATTTTTAATACAGAGAAGCAAGAAACTGTAAGGCAGGGACTAGACTATGATTTCAATTCTGTTCAGAGTCTGTAGGTGCCAATAGCCATCTCTCTTAAAAGTGCCAATATCTTTGGGTGTCCCAGAAAAAGCAACACAATAAATCAGATCCAGATTCTTCAGATAGAGAAACAGAATTTCAATTAAAATTTTAGCAAAATTTCTAAGCATTGAAGGAGGGCACTAGAGGTACTTAAAAGACTTTCATTTAGACCACTTCATCAAATCCATTTTAGCATTTCCCAGTCCCTAAGTATTGCCAGCCTGAATTCTGCCTAGAAGGGAGAAGTACAAAATAATGAATGGCAATCAAAGTGAAATGAACGTTCCTCTAGTATTTAATCTTTTGAAAAATACAAGAACATAAGAAACTGAAACTATAAGGCTACAGAGACAACTAATGATTACAGGAAATGCAGTGAATGGAAGGTGAATATTTTTGGGGGGGGTCTGCTTTAGGAGAATACAAATTTGGCTTTGAACATGAGACAGTCACCAGCAATGCAAGGCATAGCACCCCTTTTCCTTCTTTTCTCCTTCCTTACTCGCTGACTCCATGGTGACTCTTTAGCATAGAATATAGGCAAGACAAATATAATACAGAGCAAAATAATGTATTTGGAAAATACTGTAATTTTACACAGCACGTAGCTGGCCTTAATCTCACTATGACAAGTTTGTAGGATTTAAAGCATGAATTGCAGAGACATGTAGGTAACATAAATATCCCAGATTATATTTATGGATGGAGCTTAGGAAGACACATTTCTGCGGACAGCTTATTGAAATAGTCTGCTTTCCTCTCACCTTCCTTTTACTTTTCTGGTCCTGGCTGCTCTCAGGAAAAAAGAGATGGGATCGGATGGATAGGTCTAATCTGACATATCAGTTACTGTGCTCCTTTATCTTTACAGTGGGCCTCAGGGAAAGGTGGTCTGTATTAAATACCAGGTAGATAAAAACTGTTGAATGGGAAGAGACTGGTCTGTCCACATTCCCTGTTGCTTCACTCTTTCACTTCTGCAGTTCACTTCCTCTGCATCCACTGGGAGGTCCTGGGTGCTCTGTCTCACCTCTTCTGTGATTTTAACTTCTCATCCCTCCTTTTCTGGTGATTTCACGCTTTCCTCGTCACAAATGGTCTGCTTGCTATTGCTTGGCTGATAGTCAAAAATATTTATGGCAAGACTTGTAGATTTTGTGAACCTGCAAACTCTCTTACCACAAAGTGCTACAGATCCGGCGTCTTCCAGAGCACTAGATACAAACAAGCCTAACCTCAGGAAACTTTGCCACAAAGCAGTGCAGTGTTGGAACTAGAACTCTGGATGTCAACATAAAATTTTAACCATGTTAAAGCATTCTGCTGAAGAAATAAAACTTCATATAAGTCATACAAAATACACTAAGACATAACCAGTTTCCAGTTTTTAGAAACTCTTTGATAGTTATGACAAGTCCAGTGTGAAAGGGAGGGACCTCAGGTACAGGAATTATGCAGAAGTCATACCATGGCTTTTGTTTACTCAAGATCAAATAACCAAAATCAAAGCTGCAGTGAAGAAACTATGTCTTTACAGAGGTGATCAAAACCAGCTGGCTTCTTTTGTGCTGGACAGTCCACTACATATATATATTTTTTGTTCATTATTTTACTTGGAACACTGATGGCAGAAATAGCTTTGACTTGTGGACTCAACACCATAACTGCGATGAGAAAATTGTCACTTCCTCTTGATAACTTGTTGTCCAAAAGCCATAAAACATTATTTCTCCATGTTAAATCTAAAGCCTTTACCTATTTTTCTGCATGTCTGTTACGACTGACAACCTGTAAATTCAAAGGCAGTGGATATAATACATGTTTTCTGCTAAATTTAGGCATTAACTTTTCGTAAATAAGGGGCTACTATATTGAAATCCCAGGTATTTCCATTAGTGAGGCAAGTTGTATCTGTGGGAGGTGGTAATTTATTTATGCAGATCGTGCCTAGCTTTAGGGAGACCTTTTTAATCTATCCATGCCAGCAGCCACTCTTCACCCATCAGAAGTCCAGCCGTCTACTAATCATCTGACATAATAATCTGAAAGGATATTTTATCAAATGAACTACAGTTAATTGCTTCTAAATGCGTAAACTGACTTAATAGCTGCATCTTGCAGCCTCCACTGCTGAGTCTTCCTAAGGAACAAACTGGTTTCCACCAAAGGGACTGCTCAGGAAATAGTCAGACAAAAGCTCACAGGCTTTTGTCCAAATGGCATGGACAGTCCTATCCAGTTGTTAGGGCTGGCTGGACGGAGAAACTAGGACTGGTGACCAGTGCCGGTAGGGAGTGCAGAGGCAGATCAGATGAGTTGTGAGTATTGGCCAGACAAAACAACTGAAAGCCAAGGAGGGGACATCTGAAATAAGGGGGAGGGCTTGGGAGAAGAAGAAGAGAAGAAAGAAAGAAGGATAAACAGCTCCAGCTCAAATTTTAAACAATGAAGCTGTAATATTTGAAGTCAACATTTACATTAAAGTTAGAACCCTTTGAAGAGTTATGAATATATTTAATTACAAGAAAAACCACAGTATCCCTGTAGATATTGTGAAAAGCAGAGAAACATTACATTAATCAGATAAATTTTATGCTGGGAAGTCCCACAGATCTAAAGTTAAGCCAAATATTTTTAAGAGCTAATTTTCATGTGGAATGAAAATAATTCATGCATAGAGCATCAAACCTGTTCACTGCTGAGACTCAATAAAATCCACGTTGAGATGTATTTAACTGGCTTAACTTGAAGTATACAAAACAGCATTATCAACAAATTTTTTTTTTCAAATATAACTGTTAAAAATGTTCCTGTAATAACTGTAAAAAAAAAGTTCCTTATTCTGGATTATCCTTTCATATGCTAAAATCAGTATATACATACCAGTATATCTTTGGCACAAATAGTAGTTTATAGAACTAAACTGAAGAAATACATTCAAGCTGAAGTGTCACCTACGGAATAGAAAAGGTTACCTGATACAGATAAGACCACAGAATTGGAGCTGGTTTATGCCTTTCAGGAATGATTTTTCTGTGTAAATAAAACCTTTGGAATTTCAAACACAGGGAAAAGAATATTCTCACTTTCGTGTGTCATTTATGTTAAGGTTCTCAAAATTAGAATTAAACAAAACAGATTAAACATCCTTATCTTACAGGATGAAGAACTACTGAAAGTACGAGTATCATTTGCTTTTAAATCATATCCAGTGACAGCTGTGACAGTGTTATATTCTGCAGTTGTTACATTGAGTATATTATTTCTGAAGGTAGATTGAAAATCTTCTGTTTCAGGATGCGTAGATAATGTCACCTTACTCTGAGAGGTAAATGAAAATACAGTTCTGTTAGACAGGATCTTTTCTTCAGAGGCTTCTATATTGGAAAGCGAATTTGAAGATATGTGAATGCAAATATCTTCTGAAATGCAAACATGGAGGTAATGGATGTCATTTATATCAACTCTAGGTTCACAACTGTGCCCTGCATAACAGTGGCAGTCAAATTTTTCTATGAATGTTTGCAGATCCTGAAACGCTGGTTGCCCTTGCAGAGTGTATTTTCCATCCTTTGTCATTTGAATGACAATATTCTCAGGGTTCAAGTGAAGATAGTCACTGGAATTCCATTTTTTCCGTGCGCAAGCACCAGAGTCTTGGCATAACACTTGGCTACAGATTCTGGCTGCCATCGTGACGTTGATGAGGTATGGGGTCAAGGTCCTCCTAAGGTAGCTGTCCAGAGTCCTACAGGTGTTCTGTGAAAAGAGCATCATATCTGCAGTGTTTAGTATGGAAACCATTAAAATGCTGTCATTCTAATAACAATACTGTAGTGGATATCTATGAATGTTTCTCCTGAGGTTTTGATAATAGTTATAACTGGTTGTTGGAAGCAAGTTTATCTGAGAAGTTGCTATATAGCTCAAGGATCACAGCAAATTTATATTGGGTGGTTGCTGCAGATGTTATGAAAAGCACTTGGATCAGAAAGCAGATGACTAAGTTTTCATTTTATCTGTATGTTTCATGCAGCATTTTGAAGCAGATGCATTTAAAGAAGTTACATGAAGGATCGAAGTTCCTTTATATGTATCTTGAATGGTTTGAGTGATCTTGAAAAAAATCTCACTTCTTCAGCCTGAACAAATAATTTTTCTATCAAATCATCTCTGTAAGACTCTTCAATTTTCCCCTGACCTGAATAGCTAGGCTGCAGGCATAGGGAGCTTTCACGGCATTTTTTAATGGAAAGCATTTTGGGAGGATGGTCAAATGGAAAGTATACTAAGAGAATTGATCATTCTAGTTGATCATGAAGTTGGCATATATTCTGTGTATGCTTGGCACAGTTTAATAACCAGAGGCTTTGCGAATTCTTTCTTTGTTTCTGATGCTATGTCTCCTTAGGGCATTTGCCTAATACCACACATAGATACAGTTAATATTTACACCCATGGAGATCACTTCAGTGAATCTGAGGTATATGTAGTTTTTTTGTTTTTCTTTTAGGTATATATAAAAACCCTGCCTGAAAATTTTGGTTGATGCAATTCTTGCAGAAGTGAGGCTCACAGTAATATTTCATTGCTGAAAGGCTACTGACTGTGATAGCTATAAAAAAAAGGTGCAATTAGTTCACAAACACATAGTCTGACTGGGCTGTGGAAAATTCTATTTGCTCATAACAAATCTCAAAATTCAAGCAATAACAGTTGTTGCTCCTCTATGTTCTGGTATTGGGGTAATGGGCAAAAAAGCTTCAGGTGCAACTGATACACTTTCTCAAAGACGGACACATACAAAAAAGAGTCAGAAGTGGGATGCTTTTGGGAATTTGACCCTTCCAGAGCTGCAGAGGTTTACTTGGCCATGCTTTCTGTCACAGGAGGCCCAGCAGTGCTGAAGAGTTTCAGTTCTTTGTTCTTAGAAGACTTCAGAAGAGTCTTCCCATACAGTAGTTTATTATATCTAGCTTGCCTGAGTATGAACGAGCTAGTTTGAAAGATTTATTTGAACATCCTTATAACAATATTTCTCAAACTATGTATTTGACCTTCCTAAAACAAACTGGATTTTTTTTCCTCTTCTGACTCAGATCTTTCTTATAATGAAATTAATCAAAGTACTACTTACAACACACAGAACAGGCTAGAGATGAAATTTTACAGACTGACTCCCCTTAGTGCTTTAAATATTATTGCTAAGTGCACCACTTTAAAAAGCAGAAGGGTCTTTTAAAAATTGTTCTGGGCAAGCACAAGTAATTTTTTCTGTACCTCATGACTGGAATGTAATGAAGATATAGGAATCCTTTCCTTAAATTAACTAAACAAGTGCTAACTTGCCTACAGTTATTGTGGTAGCTTGTCCAGTTACTCAGAGCCAACACTGATATTTTAAAAGATTGAATTCTTATTCTGCATAGTCAATGACAATATTCATAAGCCTCAAATGTGCTGGTTTTTTAACTAGAGAAGACTGCCGGCAATATGGAGTCATCATTTTAAAAGTAGAAGATATGATGTAAGTAATCATAATGCCTTATATCCTTTTCACTTTCTTGCTCTTTAAAAATGTCATATAATAATTAATCTGGCATACCTTATTTTGTGTTAAATTCATATCACCCCAGATCACAATTCCAGAAGCACCCAGTGCAGCAGATTCTCCAATGGT
The DNA here is from genome assembly GCF_965638725.1 of Aptenodytes patagonicus. Classification (NCBI taxonomy): domain Eukaryota; kingdom Metazoa; phylum Chordata; class Aves; order Sphenisciformes; family Spheniscidae; genus Aptenodytes; species Aptenodytes patagonicus. Next base: position 24,641,848 of record NC_134949.1, read on the forward strand.
GTGTACCAGGTCATCCTGAGAGGAAATGTGCAAAGAATCATACTAATGTAAGTAAGCTATAACATAAGGGCAAAAGGTATAATGCATATAATAAATTACATATCCAAAATAACTACTTTGAAAACAGCGAGCAATTACACACAATGCAAACATTCTGCGCTCAATTACACTATTTTATTCTGGGATTGGGTTGCACAGGTGATGCCAGAAAATGTTGCCAACTATATCCAATTTATATATGTCATCTGGTTAGAAAAACAAGGCTGTAGAACTGACCCAGCGGTTAGGCATATGACATACACTCCTCTAACCATTTTAAGTTTTATTTTGCTGCGTTGCCTCCCGGCTGCTCAGAGTTGGTAGTAACTGGTTTCAGTAATGCTGCCTGAAGCAGAGGCTGGAAAGCACAGCCTTTTTTTTTTTATTTTTTTAACTTAATTTCACTTACCAGAAAGTGTTAAAGCAGAAAAGTAGCAAGAGAAAGAGCTTTCACCAGCAGGAATCTCTTTTCTCCAGGGAATGGCTCTGGCCTTTTACAGAGATTGATTTGGGAAATTTGTTTCTGTTCAGTTCTCCTTTTAGGGTCAGCTATTAGCCCAGCCCTAACAAAATCTGAAAGCCCATCTGGGATGGGAGAGCTATGGGTAGAAAAAGAACAAGGCAAAAACAACTTACTGCGGGGCACAACACATGAAAAGGAAGAATGTAAGGATTACAGGATTTAAATGATTAACTAGGAGCCCAGCAGGGACCCTAGCAGCACCCTTGCTCCCTGAAGCTATCCACGGAGCTGGGGGACAATGCCTGGTGATGCTCTGTCCAGGATGTGAGAGGACACCAGACACAATGCAGTCACCAGGACCACAACCTCTAACTTCCCCTTCCTCATGGCCTGGATGACCAGGAAGAGATTCCCCAGATTGGTGGTATCTCTCATAGGGTGGGTGTATATGAAAATGTGAAGGGAAGAGTGTAGCCAGAATTGCAATAAGATGGTTAAACCTTAATCAGAGCCTAACCTTGAGTAAGCTATGAGATGCTGAAATACCATTTAGAAAGCTACTCGAGTACAACTAAGGACAGAATTTTCTCACTAGCTTTTAAACCCTTTTTTAAGGAAAAGAAAGACTACCTTTTATTGTTTTTTCTTATAACCTAAAAAGCAGACATTAGGTTAGCCCAGTTTTACTAATTCTCTTTGGAAGAGGTTACTCAGATTTCTTTCCTCCAACTTAATGTACTAAATACGCTTTCTAGCTTTGTAATATTTTGCTACATGTGAGAACTACTTGGAGAATAAAACACTATTTGATAAATAGCATGAGGAAGGTTTGAAAATAGACCTCTTAGTGTTCCATTTGATCAAATTTCTTTGACGGATTAATTTAATTTTTTATACAAAATTTACACACTTTTTTTCTGATATGAGTTAGCATGTTTGCTAAGTAAGTGTCATCTGGTAATTTCCACTTAAATTTGAAATATTTAAGGGCTAGCTCCACTCACCTGGGAGAGATATTCCTCATAGACATCTGTGAATACTGGACGCGTATATACAAAAACTGGAAGGGGATGAGTAGAATTAGAGACATACGAAATTCTAATGGCTTCTTGAACTCTGTTGCGAACAAAGAGTTGGGCATTTCTGGAAGATCTTAAGGCTGTCTCTAGATAGATAGATGGATAAAGTGCTGTGCTTTCCTCCCACAACCATTTAAGCTCATTATTTCTTTCTATTTCAATATCTAAACAGGTTCCCGTATAATTATGTGGGTTTTGTTTGTAATCATAGTTATAACAGTCTGGATAAAGGTAATATCCCCACAGACGATTTGGCTTCATTTCTATGCCCAGCTTTAAAGATTCCAACATAATTGATTTTGCTGCAGCTTCAAATTCCATTTTAGCTATAGTCTTGGCTTCAGCTTCTGATAGACTGAGGTCTCTCTGCTGAACCAGTTCAATGGATTCCTGTCTATAAATGCCTTTTGATCCCCAGTTCCTTATCCACACAGGTCTCCAGTTTTCCCAGTCAATGACAGCCAATCCAAACTGTTCATCTGAAGGAATATAGAACTGGATGTCCTCTTTGGCTTTTTTTAAATGATTCTCCAGCAGCGAGAGTTGGGGAAGTCCTCCATTGAATGTCTCTCCTGTGACTTCATTTTTGTAAGGATAGTAGCCAAGCCTGTCTGGATAGAAGAGAGTGATGTTTTGCCCAATGGATGTCTTCAGTGTGCTTCCAATGAGAGAAAAAAATTTCATGTCCAGCTGCACTCCTGTCCTTTCAGTACAAAGTTCTGTAGGAGCATTCCAGATAGAAAGGAAAGGTGAATTAGAAACAAGTGGACGAGCTCTTATGTTCAGAGATGAGCAGCAGGAAACTAGAAGAGTGGCGAACACCATACTGGATGCTATAGGATACGTACAGGTAACACAGATACCAAAACTTTGTATTTGTCTTAGAGTTTCCATCGTAGCATGTGCAGTGACATTAGGTGCTTCTGATCAGACAAAAATTAAATGCTCTCTGGGTGTTTAGAAGGCTGGTAGTCTGTCAAAAGCTTTACCATACAATATATTTCTTCAGATTAATACCTATTAAGCAATATTCCTTAGGTGTGAAATAGGGGTGTCCTTTATATGAGGCGCTCTGTTATTTCAGACTGCAGGAAACCTTTCAACAACTTCTGAGACCTAATGCAGAAAAAGAAACAAATGTAGATAAAGTAAGAGATGATAAATATTTCATTTCTAACTGTGAAAGAAATACCATTTGTGATTTTGAATACATTGTAATCTTTGAATAAAATTCCCCTTTGAAGGAAAAGCACAATGTACAGTCATAGAGGAAATAAACTCTCTCTATATAAAATTGTATATGTATAAAAAGTAGATATTAAACTGATGGTGGAATGGTATCCAGTGAGTCATGGATCAGAATGAGTATGCTCAGTAGTAGTCCTGATTGTGCCAGTGACTGATATCTGTAAACGTGAGCAGTCTCACAATGTCTTCTCTTAATCAACAGTAATCTGTATGTAATACTTCTCACCTATCTCAAAATAAAGTTCTAGGTCTTAATTCACTAATTTTACAGACCACTTAAGGGAAGATACAAGATAACACAAAACTGAAACCTGGACTGTTGTACACATGCAGGAAAACAATCCATGTACACTCATTTAACTCAGTGAGGTATCTGAAATATTATAGGTACTCTTATCTTCTGTCCAGAGCTCTTTTGAACAGGCTTAAAAGCTGTGTATCATCTTGGTATATGTCCATCCAGATGTTGCTTGAGGCCATTTGAGATCTACAGATTCAGTGACCCCAAGTCCAAGTCTGCCCAGGAGTGTAATTCGTTAAGAAAGCTGAGGTTGTGCATACATCCACAGTGAGCAGTCACACTTTTATTTAAGAACATAATGGTGGTGGTGGTAGTCATGGTGCGGTCAGCAACTTTTACATAGTAGTCCAGTAGTTAAAGCATTCCTCTGTGCAGTAACTCACCTGAATCCACTTTCCTCCTGATTTTGAAATGGTTCAAACCTGGATCTGTCACTTTCCATAGAGACCTCATGATAAGGCCATAGAGCATCTAAGGAGTATGTAAGAGTGTGCATGAAAATCTAGGAGTCACTGTGAAGTGGGCCACAGGGTGGCTGGAAATGTAAAATCTCCGAGGACAGATTAAAAAAAACCAAGATTTTGATTTGCATTTACTGAGTTCAGCTAGGAGTGGAAACCACAAATCTCTGGTTCCTACACCTTGAATTATCTCTCTCCCTGTTTGTCTTTTCTGTGACTACTTAGTGTAAAATTTATAAGCAGTATGGGCACAGAATCGTAGATCTCTCTTCCCCCAACAGTGCATACAGACAACAGGTTGCAGTTATTATCCATTTGCATTTTTTTCATCATCCCTCTGGCTGCATGATTTTTCTTTAATTTGTTTCAATGAAATGGCAGAACGCCTCCATCCATCAAATTGTTCATACCCAAAAAAGCTTGACAGTATAACGAGAGGTTGATGGAGACTTGAACCTTCCTAAATCCAGCCTCAAGCCAGGTTCACAGCAGAGATTGTTGTAGCAGTAGTACAGTGAGATTCCCTGTGTGTTCACTGAGTTTGATCACATCTGAATCTACTGAAAACTCCAGATTTGCTTTGATTGTGGGAGAAAAGCATGTGTGAAAAGAACTATCAGGGGGTGGGGGAGGGAGGGAAGAAGAGGCAGAGCAGTGTGACTTGACAGCATAGCAGCATAGCTTCTGCCAGAATGGTGAAATCTAGACCTCTGGGGGACCGAAACAACGAAAGAACCTATGTCAATGAATGGACTAGATCCTGCCTCTGCTCACAGACGTAACACTGTCTAGAGATGGTTCTGGGATTCTTCATTTGAGAGTAGCTTGCCTCTTCTGAGGACTAGGAGGAAATCAAGGACAAACGGAAAAGTTGTACTGAAGGAGGAGATCTCTAGGAGTCGAGTTTCCCAGAGAAGGGGTTTTGCATTACAGGGCTCTCCAAAAAATGCCAGAACCCAGACACTTAGCTTCCCAGATTAGCAAGTCTATTTAGCAGACACCACTTTGCTGCTTCCTCATCCATCACTTCGGATGCCAACAGGCAGTAGGGATATTTTCCCTTTTATTCTTTTTTATTCTTTTTCTTCCTGGGCATGCTGCCAGCTCTTGGTCATTGTGTCAGTGGAAGAGCACAGAGCTGCTAGCTATTCCTTGTGCTGGGTCCCCAGCCTAGCTGAGGAGGAAACAACAGCCAATTCAATTTTCTTGGCTTAGAGGTGCCAGCCCATGTGAATGAAACTGGCTACTCAAAGACCCAAGCATGCACAGCTGAAAGACTGGCGAACAAGCAGCAATAGCAAGGATTCTTGGAAGAGGGTTTGGCAGCAGAGGAATTTTTTTTTCAAAACAGAAGCTTATAGTCCTAGAGTAGGAAGTGCGAGTGGAAGGAACAGAAAGTACAACCGTGCAGTATCAGACATCCCTTCAGAACTCATCTGCAGGTATATGAAAGACAAGTAAGGAAGGGAAGTAAAATACAGCATAGACGGTGAGGTGCAACATACAGCAGAGCTAGAACGGCCAACAGCTTCCTCCCACCAGCCGTGACAGCACCTCTGTCTCCTCAGTCACACTGCCCCTGAGCCCCTAGAGCCCAGTTTCTGACCATTAGTCAAGGAACTTAAAGCACATTCTACATCCTCTACCAGGAATGCCATCAGCACCTCTATTCCACAGAGCAGCACAAACTTTCAGCTAGGATTGTGGCTCTGTCATCCTCATTCCCTCAACATGCTAATACAAATTGCTTTTGCACCACACTTGAGTGTCCACAGTGTTATGCACATATCTGCAAGGAGTTCTCCATGGCCTTTCACAAATAGCTGAGCTCTGGTCAAATGTAGTTCTGCACTTTTTTGTTTGGTTTAGCTTCCCCCCCTTCTCCTTTACAGTAATAATTTTCACTCTTTCTTCAATGGACAAATTTTCGTCAACATTTTGGAAGAAATGGAAACCAATGGTTTGAAGGCTAACCTACTAGTCAGAAAAGCCAAGAGCCGTAAAGGAAAAGTGAAACTGCAGATACCTGAGACCCTAGGATCAAGAGGTGTGCATGATGACGGCTTATTGCTTTCATATTAATTAAAAAAAAAAAAAGTTGGATCCTCTTTCATGATCAAGTTCTTTGGTTCTCTTGGGATGACGAACAGCAGTAGACAGGAGTTCTTACAATTCTGTTTAGGATTCCCTCACCTAGCCTTCTATGGTCCATTTCACTTTTATCTCACAAAAGTCTTATCAGTCACAGGAGGCAAACAAGTTCTCATTAAAGAAGCAGCAGCTGGACTGAAGTCTAAACATCCATACAGATATTTCACCATTCCACAGCTGCTGATGTGATAACTAAAGAAAGAAGATATGCTCTGTTCATTTAAATTGCTCCAAGAGCAATACCTCATTTGCATGGCATCTGCTTGATGAGACTTGTAGAAAATAGGGCTTCATGCACTTCCCCCAACTGCCCAGAGATGACAGCAGGAAAAAGCCATCTCTCCTCTGAGCAAAACAATCTCAGCTCTCTCAGCCTCTCCTCATGTGACAAATGCTATAATCCCTTATTCATCTTTGTAGCAATTTGCTGGACTTGCTGCAGTATGTCCATTTCTTTCTTGTACTGGGGAGCCCAGAGGTGGACACAGCACTCCAGGAATGGCATCACCAGTGCTAAACAGAAGGGAATAAACACATTCCTTGACCTGTTGGTGATGGATACTCTTGTTAATGCCACCCAGGAGGCTGTTAGTCTTCGTTGCTGCAACAACGCATTGCTCACTGTAGTCAACTTGGTGTCCACCACGACCTCCTAGAGCCTTTTCTGCAACTGCCTTCCAGCCAGTCGGCCCACAAGCCTGTACTGGTGCATGGGGTCATTCCTTTCCAGGTGCAGGACTTTGCATTTGCTTTTGTTGAACTTCATGAGGTTCCTGTCAGCCTGTTTCTCCAGCCTGTGGAGGTCCCTCTAAATGGCAGCATGATCTTCTGGCATATCAGCTACTCCTCCTAAGTTTGCATTGTTAGTAGACTTGCGAAGGGAGCACTCTGTCCCATTGTTCAGATAATTAATCAAGATGTTAAATAGTATTGGACCCAGTATGAACCCTTGCGCTGGTGTTGCCACTAGATCTCCTGCCCCATTCAGCACTGGGCTCACATTTTCCCTGGTCTTCTGCTGCCGATAGACCTGTAGAAGCCCTTCATATCTCTTGCCAGATTCAACTCCAGGTGGGCTTTAGGCTTTCTTAACCCCATCCTTACATGCTCAGACAGTGTCTCGGTATTCTTCCCAGTTCACTTGTCCCTGCTTCCACCTCATGTGTGCTTCCTTTTTATGTCTGAATTTTGTCAGGAGTTCCTCCTGCCTTTGCTTGATTTCCTGCATGTGGAGATGGACCATTTTTGAGCTTGGAAAAGGGGATTCTTGAAAATCAACCAGCTCCTGGACCCCCCTTCTCTCCAGGGTTGTCTCCCATGGGATTCTTCTAAGCTGATCCCTGACTGAAGACGCCAAAGTGTGCTCTCCTGAAGTCTGTGGTTGTGATCCTGCCATTTGCCTTGTTCCCTCTTTTCAGGATCCTGAACTCTACCATCTCATAGTCACTGCAGCCAAGACTGCCCCCAGCCTTCACCTTCCCTGTTTGTAACTATGAGGTCCAACAGAACATCTCCCCTTGCTGGCTCCTATGTTATCCAAAGTGATATTTCCTGAGATGGTACAGACTGAGACTTCCAGGACAAACTAAAAGAATTCCATACAGAAATTCGGGGGGAAAATATTTTCCACTTATGCAAATACAGCTTGTTAAAATGAAATAAAATTATCACACATAAAGAGCTGAGATACACTGACATTTGCCAGGACAGTGATCCTTTATGTAACTGGTTTTGTCATAACAAAATGGGATCACCTCAGAAAGGAGTTGTAGGAGTAGTTCAGCTTTTACTATGCCTCTCGCTCTGGTTATGAAAGATTTTTTGCCTCCAAAGTCAGAAAACTACAGGATACAAATTTTATTCTTTGTAAGCTTTTTTAATAAGTGGATTTCAGTAATAGGCTCATTTGATGTAGAAGAAAAGAGGAAAGCATTGTTTTGAATACTATATTTACTGCTTTAGCTAGAACTCATTTATTACTGGCTAATCTTGAAAAGTTTGGTTTAACTGATTGTTGGGAAATGGTTCTCCAAATCTTGCTGTAATGTACTCTGCTAGGTATAAGTTAATAGATTATTTTACTTGATAGTTTCCAGTTAAAAGGATTGCCTTTGGCCCAGCCTACCGATGACAGCTCTGATAAATGTTACTCCTTTCAGTCTCCTTGAATGTCAGTGTAAGTGAGCTGTGTCATAAAGCTGCCCTTGTCTTTGTCAAAAAGTCAGTATCTTTGCAATATATTAACACTAATTGCTCTGGGGCTACCTGACTAGAAGTACATACTGATGGATCCAAATGCTCTTAGTCTAGGGAAATAGCTTATGCTTTACATTTTCCCAAATTTGGCATTTGTAAAGGTTGCCTATTAAAGGAAATAATGAATTTTCTTGGTTTAATTATTTAATCATTTTTCACAACATAAACTGGACTGCAGAAACACACGATTGAAAATGCAAGTATTCTCCTGTATTTTGGTAGCTACACAGTCACAGATCTGGGCCATGCCACATGACCCTAGAAAAAAATGCCCCACTTGGCCAAAGACAGTTAGAAAATAAAAGGGAGAGGAGTACTATACATATGCTTGAACTTCATAAAATATGATGCATCACAACCAGATGATGTGTCCCATCAAAAATCATTGATTATGATGTTTGACTTATATTCAAAAGTGCCACTAAACATTAGAAGAATTCAGCTTTGGGGTTTTTATGACAATTAGACATGAGAGTCCATGTTTAGCCTTGAAATAATTAGACATCGCTTAGTGAAGTCAGATCTGCTAACATTAAAAATAAACTTAAGCCAGTAAGCGCAACCAGTATCTGACATTCTTATGTTAATAGTCTTAACCCCACTTCTCAAATTTCAAGCAAAAGTCCATAAAACTTCACGCTTTTCCTGTTTTAGTTTGAACCCTGAGAAAGCAGGGGTGCCCTTTGTGACTTCCAAGGGACAAGACGAGTGTTACTGAGCTGTGGTATCTGGTTGAACAGCAGCACGTAAGAACACTTCTAAGCCTGAGATCACCAATATAATTATCATTTTAGATGACACAGTTTTCAAGTGTTTATTAACTGTTTCTTGCATTGCAAACAATGTATGTTACTGCCTGTTAATTAACGACATAAAATAATAACAGAAAATACTGATGTGAAAATTGGTTGGTCTTTTCCCTGTGCTGAGGAAAACATGGATACAGAAGTTTGCATGTGGAACTGCTTTTTTTGATGGGGCAGAATAATCTAGCTCTTTAAATTTAAGCCTTTAAATCCCTGGAAAGCTGTGGTGTAAGATACGTGGTCAAATATGCAGATGGGACCGGAATATTGAGGATTTGGTCCCTATTCTTTCATTTTCGTATTTTTACACTTACATAGCTAGTGTTTATAACTCCCAACATTGCAGACAACATATGGTACTGGACAGTGTAACTTTGTAAGTTCTTGGGACAAGTTGCTTTGTATCTTCCTTTATGAGGGCTATGAAAATGTAAAGTTGTGAAAGGTGTCTAAAGACTCAACTCCAGCTTCTGTGAAGAGATCAGCACTGATCAAGTCCTAAGAAGAAACAGAATAGACTCCTAAGGAGCAGAGGAACAGACTAAGGATATGTTTAGTTAAGTGTTATCATACTTAAACTTGGAACCTGAAGCAGAATCCAAAGGGTTTGTTTTTTTTTTTAAAAAAAAAAAGGTACCAGCAATACACAGTCCATTGATCCTATTCAGAGAAACTAAGTCTAAGTGGCCCACACTGCTAGCAAAGAGCTGTCTGAGGTCAACATTTGTATTTTTCATGGATTAGTGGAAAATACTTAATGTATCTGACATCCCTCCTGCCTGGTCCTTGGGTGCCTCAGGTGGTGCTGTTGTGAGAAATGGCCCCATTCTCTTACATTCTGTTCTGGAGGGGTCCTTCTTCTGGATGAGGGGAATAGTATCACTGCTGGAACTTCAACTTAGAGAGAATTTAAACCCTCCTGCTCTTTTTAGAGGTGCATGTCCTGGGCTAGAGGCTGTTTGTTCATTATGAACAGGTACCAGAGTCATGAAACAGCCACAGAAGAAAGGGAAGAGTAACATTGTAGTTACATTGCATTCCCCACTTGGGTCATTTTGGCATTTCTAAAAGAGAAGGCAATGATACTCAATTAACACAAACACACGGGTTTTACGAGGATAACATTAACATTTGTGAGGAATAGGAAGCTCTGCAGAAAGAAGGTCCATCTCTGGAAGTATGAACCATCTGTGCTTCACAGCTGATGGCAAGTGTAACCTGATTAAACATCAAGCGTGAAGGATGCTCTTTGCATAGCAGGATTTAGCCTTGTTGTTACCAATGCGTTAAGCTGCACTTGTCTGTGGTGGTTTAACCCCAGTCAGCCGCCAAGCACCACACAGCCACTTGCTCACCCTCCCCTCCCCAGCGGGATGGGGGAGAGACTGGGAAGAGCAAAAGTAAGAAAACTTGTGGGTTGAGATAAGAACAGTTTAATACTTGGATTAAAATAATAATAAAAATTGTAATGAAAAGTAAAACGGGGGGGGGGGGGGGAGAGGAACAAAACTGGGGGGGGGGGAGGGCGGGATCACAACAAAACAAGAGGTGATGCAAACGCTCACCACCCTCCAACCGATGCCCAGCCAGTCCCCGAGCAGCACTCGCTGCCCACCGGCCAACTCCCCCCAGTTTATACACTGAGCATGACATCATATGGTATGGAATACCCCTTTGGCCAGTTTGGGTCAGCTGTCCTGGCTGTGCCCCCTCCCAGCTCTTATGCACCTCTTCTCTGGCAGAGCATGGGAAGCTGAGAAGTCCTTGACTTAATATAAACACTGCTTAGCAACAACTAAAACGTCAGTGTGTTATCACATTATTCTCATGCTAAATCCAAAACACAGCACTGTACCAGCTACCAGGAAGAAAATTAACTCTATCCCAGCTGAAACCAGGACATCTGTAAAGTCAGAATTTGGTAAGCACTTATTTTGACAGTGGTTTCTAAAACTCCACCCTGACTTCAGTATAATCTTCTTAATTGAGCTAGGGCAACTGTTTATGAGGCCACATAATGAATTGTTCAGGTTAAAAATACCTCAGCCAAAAGAAAAGAGAGGAAGGGGTTTTTTTATGACTAAGTACATGAACCAGCAGAACTGGCTAGTTTAGCCAGCATGTCTGATTCAAGAAATGCTTGTCAAACTACACCCCGGTGCTGTGGCTGTCCTTATCATCAAGAACTGTCAAACCATCTCTCATCATCACTTACTCCCATTCTTGAGTTCTGTTTCTGAGTACAGGGCAATGAGTGCATGAGGACCTGAAGCCTGAAAAAAACTCCAAATAAATTTCTGTGCTGGCATTCCTGACTGTTGCCTGTGGAAAAAATCAAAATATGCCAATGATATAAAGGTCAGGAGCTGAGCTTCCAGGTTGTAGACAGCCCCCCTTAAAAATGTGTATGCAAAAGATTTAGTCAAGCTACTGTTCAATTATTTAAATGTGAGTCCGCTATATGTTTTTACTAATACGTCCCAATTATTTTTTATAGTGTTACGATGACTACTGCAGTGTTCCATGACTAGTTTCAAATGTTAGGAAAAATTCTATGCTCTTCATTCTCATTTTTTTCCTCTTGCAAGTTCTAATTCTCAATTTTATAAAAATTCTTAATATCCTAAAAGCCTGTTTACTGATGTTCTAATTTGTTTTTTAGAGAGTTAGCCAAATAAGCTGTCTGAATGCATTTCCAAAAGTATTTGGAAAATTTCCTTTGCTGTATTGTATATAGTTAGGCTTGACAGAACTCAGATTCTGTAATGACGGTTTCCATTGCAGAGGAATCAGGGACAAGATAAAGAGTCCATCACGTGTCACTTTGCAGAGTATTCCATCTTGCTAAGGTTATTCTGCAAAGTGTTCACTGTCTGCTGAATCTCTAGTGCTTCATGGCAAAACGAGTCCAAACATACTCTCTATAGCAAGATTAGAAATCATTAAAAAGTATGCATTACTAGTTAATATCATATAAAAATATATCTACCACTAATATCGATTAGTATACAGCTAATTAAAGCACAGATCAACCTGTGAATATATTTGGATCATATTTGTGTGCTACACTACTGCCCTAATGGAGGATATTAAGCAAATCACAGCCCAATTTTTAAAAGCAACTAGTGATTTTCTTTGATTTGTTTTTAGTCTAATATTTTTCACTGTATCACACTGAACCCTCTTGAATAATTCTAACTAGAAGCCTTAAAAAAAAAAAAACCAAACCACCCCTATTTTCTCAGGTTTAGCCTGTGTATTCAACCTGTTCTTTCTTCTGACTACCTGACAAAGTTGTAGGCAAAATTTTCATTGATTCCCCTATTCTATTGAGACATCAACTGAGTAAATTAAATAATCTTTGAATGGTTTCATCAAGATAATGCTTTGAAATTCCACCTAAGATGCCCTGTGTGGTGGGTTTTTTTGCAACAGTATCTTGTATTCCAGTACCATTTTAAACTCCTGTGGACAGCAATTTTTACAAAGAGCTGTAGTGCAGATCACTGTGCGCCTGGAGTTACGGTACAAAAACAGGCTTCCTAAGATTTTTAGGAAGAAACAGGCTTTACTAGCTCTTCTCAGTGAGCTCTTCCAAACAAGACAATGGTACTGTCTACACACTTGTAGGTATAACAAAGGGAGCCTGTAATATGGAGGATTATAATACTCTATTAATGAGCATGTATGTTCATCGTTCCCCACAGGAGTATTATTTTGAAAAACAGAAGTCTGAACTGAACATAAAAATATACGATATTCTTTCCTTCTAAGCCTTCACGCAGCACAGAAATAACTGCAATACATTTGTGGTCAAAGCAGATGGCATTTCACATCTGTGTTAAAAATATGGTTTTTTCTCCCAGCAAATCATTATCCTGTTTAGGGATTAATATGAAAAAGTGATCTATGCTATATAAAAGTAGCTGTGCCTGTGAAAGAAGTGACTGTTCTAGAGGACGTCTGCGGAAGAGACACAACTGGTTTTTGCTTAATCCTTGGAAGTAATGCAGTTTTAAAATTAACATAGCAGCCAATTCCAAACGTGAAACTGTTTCAGTCACAAAATTATGCTCTCTTATTTTGAAAAAAGAAGATCTTTCAAGAAAGATGATAGTGATATTCCCTTTTAAAAGTAGGGGAGCGGATGTACCCCTGGAGTAAACCCAACCTGCACAGATGAAATTGTTCCTGGATTTTCAGTAGCAACACTTCATAGCCAGAGCAACAGGAGGCGGGGGGGGGGGGGAGTCCTCAAAGGGAATTGTCCTTGGAAATAAATATGTATTATTAACCTCAGTACGAGTTTATATATTAACATCTGTCTTCACAGTATGCGGTTTCAAGTTCTCTTGTGCTATACCTGAATGCTCTCTCTTTAAACTTCCTCTCCTGGGACTGTAATTCATTCCATATTCCTTTCTCCCACATGACTGTATATAAATAAATACAATCTGAGGAAAATATGAAACTGCAGTAAAGAAGCGAACCTTCCCTCAAGAATAATTTCTCTTTCCTACTGTGTCCCTTTTCACCTGCCGTTTCTTCACAATCGTCATAGTCTTTTGTTATTTTGATAAACCTACTAATACTGAGGAGCCAATGTAATTGCCACCCATCCCTGGAGATAAGCAAGGGAGATGGGTAAGCAGATGTCAAAGTCTCAGAACAAAGGTGAGTACAAAGCTATGCAGAATGCTGATGATTTATAAAGGAGGCATTAGCATTAATCGAGCACTGTTTTGGGAAACGGTTATGCAAAGAATTAACAGTTTCAACTGAAAAGAAGAAAGGAGTGCAGTTGGACCTGCCTGAGCAAGCACGTTACCATAACCCTTGGAGAAAGCCTAAGGAAAAGGATTTACAGCAAGGGAGTTGGAAAGCAGAGGCTGGCAGCTCTGAGCGAACAGCAATTTCTGTTTGTTTGGACCTGCCACTGCTAGGGAGGCAAAGCTGGTGCAGTCCTTACAAACAAACAGCCAGGGTACTCGACCTCACCACCATGTCTTCTTCTAACTGAGATAACCTGCAAGCCCTCACAAATTTTGGCTAAACAGCGAAGTTGAGAGACACAATGAAGTCGTCTATTTCTAAGGATAAAAGCCCTTAATGTCTTGCATGCTGAGAGAGTGAGTTTGGACCACTTGCCATGGGAGCTGGGACTCGGACAGCGTGTGCCATTCAGGCCTGGCACTTCTCCTCCTTGGAGGCTTCAGTAGAGACCCACACCAACCCACACCTGTGCAGGGACTGCCCAGCATGCACTTGATTGTTTTGTTTCTGAGCAACTCTGACTCAGACCTCTTGCCTCAGATATTTTGTGGATTGCTTTGCCCATCTGTAGCTTCATATAAAAAAAATAACTATTACACTGCAACATATAATTTACCTGAGTTGAAAGGCTGAAAACATTCAGGTGTCTTTTCTTTCACCCCTGACTAGAAGTATTCACTAGGGACAAATAACTTCTTATTAAACTTCCCCAAGCATAAGTTCATTCCTGTAGACTCCTAAAGAAACAAAAATCCAGATTAGACTACTCTCCCCTATTCCCACCCCCAGAGAAAAATTGCCTAGACTAACAACTTAACCTAAAAAGCTTGAAACAAGTGTTATTTGAAGCAAGATTGTTTTAGCGATTTTGTTGATATGGAGACATAGCGTTTACTCAATACCTATGACAGCTATATAGTTACAGTTTATAAGTAATCTTTTGTGTGTGTAATAGTTCAATGAATCACTTGGAATGAAAAAAAGTTAAAACATGCTGAGAGAGAAATAGGTGATAGTATCACACATGGTTCGTAACAGTGGTTGTTACACCTTATGATTCCTGACAATCTTTCTGGAAAGCCCCACCACAATTTACCTTCCCTCTCTGAGATTTAAATTTCAAAATAGTAAAAATTTAAGGAACATAAAGATAAGCAGTGAATACTCACCTACATGATTCCACAGGTCAGGGCTTGCTGGAGTGAATGAACAGGTGAGTGGACAAAATAATTAGCCTTGTCTGGAAAGGCAGGGCTCTGACCCAGCCAATTGGGATTTGTCATTTGGTGAAAACCTTAGCATAATTACAGGGTAGCTGGTTAAAGGTGTCTCCTGTCACAGCTGATTGCAGTAAGCAGTATAACAACACATTACCTGTGAGAGATCCTGCACCATGTTTTATAGTCTACTGAACAAATGCTTTGAAAGAGATCTCTTTTTTCTAAAGTAAGAAATATTTTATAGTTTGACTTAATTTTGCTTTTTGATGCAGCAGTGGTTTGACCGATGGAGGTAAAAGGTTTTTTCATGGCAATGCAAAACTGCATTCTGCAGTGCCAAAGCATAGAGTACCCCCAGGCGGTGCATCCACGCTGGGTGGGAAGCAAAGTCGCAGGAGGAGATCCTCCACTGGAGTGGATACTGAGGTTGCTAAGCTTGGAGATCACTGAACTGAGCACCACATTTGGCCCTCTGGTTACTCGCATAGAGATTCAGGCAAGACCACAGGAGTATCCCTAGCAGATGCTGATGTAGGGTTTGTTAACACCCACATTAGAATAGAATAGAATAGAATAGAATAGAATAGAATAGAATAGAATAGAATAGAATATTTTCAGTTGGAAGGGACCTACAACGATCATCTAGTCCAACTGCCTGATCAATTCAGGGCTGACCAAAAGTTAAAGCATGTCATTAAGGGCATTGTCCAAATGCCTCTTAAACACGGACAGGCCTGGGGTATTGACCACCTCTCTAGGAAGCCTGTT
Source organism: Aptenodytes patagonicus (assembly GCF_965638725.1). NCBI lineage: Eukaryota > Metazoa > Chordata > Aves > Sphenisciformes > Spheniscidae > Aptenodytes > Aptenodytes patagonicus. Next base: position 24,657,413 of record NC_134949.1, read on the forward strand.
CCAGTGTTTGACCACCCTCTCAGTAAAGAAATGCTTCCTAATGTCCAGTCTAAACCTCCCCTGGTGCAGCTTTGAACCATTCCCACACAACCTATCACTGGATACCAGGGAGAAGAGATCAGCACCTCCTTTTCGGCTTCCCTCCTCAGGAAGCTGTAGGGAGCAATGAGGTCGCCCCTCAGCCTCCTTTTCTCCAAACTAGCCAAGCCCAAAGTCCTTAGAGCTCCTCATAGGACATTCCTTCCAGCCCTTTCACCAGCTTTGTTGCCCTCCTCTGGATGCATTCGAGAAATAAAGGTAATTAAACAACCTTCCACTATCTGTCATTAAACTCCTAGCTCTGATTACACTCAGCACTTTGAGTTGAGGGCTTCCCACAGCAATGGGATGGCAGGAGGTGCCACGGGTTAGAGCCATTTTGACCTGTTAGACTTGCAATATGGCAATTTAAAAACTGTTCCTTTTCTCCCTCGCCATAAAAACAATTTTGTCTTTGGAGCTGATTTCAGTCTCGAGACTTTCATTTCAATATTGAAACATTTTTGTCATTTTAAATGTTATACATCGTGTTTTCTTTGTGTAATATTTTTACTAAGTTTTTGGTACTCCATGACATAACCTTCTTAAATGTATATAATGATAAATCCCAAAAATTACAAAATAGTCAAAATATTGTTATATTATTTTTTAAGGTCAGCTGTAGAACAATGACTTTAAATAATTATTTAGAATAAAAATTTAGAAAAAATGGTTTAAAAAATAATAGTTTATAAAACTATTCTAAAATTATGAGAAAAAATACTTTAAAGCAGTTTGCTATGATGAAGAAAGAAGATGGAATAGAAACTTTCAAAATATATATTTTCACATTCTCATTCCTCAGCAATACGCTACTGTACGTTACTCTTATTTTACATAAGAATTTTAAAACAATATTGATAGGTAAAAGTCTAGAAACAATGAAAATAAAGCTTTGGAATAATGTTAATGCTAAAATTTGGTTTTCTCTGGGTTGCATTCTTCCACCTGCTAGTTTTGTAAAAGAAAATACTATCCTTCTTCATGGAAAATATGGAGCCAGCTTTATGTGTCAGAAGAACAGGGAAAATAAGATACACAATAATGAGACTATGTAGGTCAAGTTACTGTTGAGAGACTCATGGTAGTTAGCAAAGGCAATTGCTGTTTCAGCCCAAGATATAGACTACAAGGCTTTTCCACTTGACCGGTAGCAGCAGTTCTCTCTCCTGTAACATTGCATCTTTATGGTGCAGGATCTACTCCACAGGAGTCTTGCAGCCAGAATCCCATCCGGCATCTTTACCACTCATTTTGTGGGCTAGCATCCACTTCCCTAGTCAAGTAGGAATTTCCTCCCAGAATAAGCCAGCTCTTGCTGGCTGCCATATTAAATAAGTGAAATAATTCTCAACATTTGAAGGAAGCATTACTGTGCTTGGCGGAAGTGATGGTGTGGAATAAGAATGAAGTCAAGGAGCCTGAGGAGATACGGAAATGGGTCTGCAGAAGTATGGGAAACAAAAGAAAAAGAAGAGGTGCAGAGAACTATGACTAAATCATTCTTCACACCTCATTAACCTACTAGTTTGTCTCAGACATACAGCAACATCCCCTCTGGCTTCTATCATCAAACTATTTCTTTCAAAACAAGACTTGTAATCGCTGGTACAGAAGGTTCCCATCCCCAGAACAAGCCCAACAGGGGGGTGATCTGCAAATTGTTCACTCCAGTACTCTTGGGCTTCTCTGTGGGCATTGCCCTGCGTTAAGAACAGCCTCGCTACCCGCTGAATGTGTCCCCTGCTGAGGCTACCAGCAAAAGCATTAATTTTGTTTGTGTTTTTATGATGTGGACATCTGGCCATTAGCAACTGGAGAAGAGCCACCAGTGTCACGCCCCACAGCTGCCAGCCCATCAGCAGACACTAACAATTTCCAGTTGCTACTGAATGAGATGGATTCAACCCAATAACCTGACACTAAATGTTTCTGTGATCCTCCAAATCATAAGGGTATGGCTGTTGGGTGGCTCCTGATTTCACTTTGATATAACACAAATTGGAAGGTGTTCCTGCTGCCTGTGGGGCAGCAGAAGATGGAAAAACAGAAAAGACACAGCTGGCAGCTAATAAGAGAGGAGATGTCTGAAGCCAGATGGGAAGAGAAGCTGGTAAAGATATGCAAATACCACCCAGTTTATATCACTGAACACTACAAATAAAAAAATAGGGTGTGTAATGTGCAAAGGTAGAGGTGGCCCAAAGCTTCTAAGCGGTGTAGGCAAAAACTGAACTCTTGCTGCCCCAGGAATGAAGCATGGAGGAATTGATCCCATTATTAATCAGTGGCAAAACTCAACATTTTCATTTTGGCAGAATGGGTCACAAGGCTAAGGGCACTCGGTGGAGTGAACGGAGGCAGGGGGCTGAGCTGAGGATGTGGTGTCTCCCTTCCCATCTCTCCACACTTCCCCTGCTCTCCAGCCGCTCTGATTCCACTGAGATGAATCCCGCCTCCCTGGCACTTCATCTCTCAGCAGAGCAAGGCTGTAACCTGTTTCTCAGCAGCTGTCCTCTGAGCCTCAGTCACACATGTCAGATCCTACCCTACACACGCGATATCCCCTTCTCCTAAGCCCACCCTTCACTGAGGTCCCCATCTCTTTCTCTATTCCAGCACGGTTTGGGACTCTGCACCTCCAACCTTCATTTCTCCAAAGTGCCCACCTTAACCTCCACATCCCCCAGGCAGAAGGCCCTACTCTATAGTATGCTCACTCACCATGTCTGTGGGACAGAGCCTGTCCTCAATTCACATCTCTCAGGATGCTCTTTTCCTTCAGCCCTTCACAATATGGGGCTGACTCCCCTAACTCACTCCCAGGATTCTTGATGTTGGTGTGCATTGCCCTCACCCAGACCCGGGCAGTGTTGTATCCCTCGCAGGCAAGCTATGGGAGCTTAGGTCGCACTGGTAGTTTTGGTTAGCACCATGTGTTTGGCATGCCCTGTGCGCGTCTGGGATTTGTTTTCCCCATTTAGACATGCCTTTGTCATGTGCCTTTGTCACGATTTACCACTTGTTTCTCTTTAGTCAAGATTTTCTAGATATTTTCCACAGTACTTTGTTAGCTCCAGCCTAAAGAATTCTAACTGCTTTTTGGAGAACTATGGCTTAACTCACCCAGACCCCCCATCTGGTACAGGGTTCAGCTATCCACAGAGGTGGGCCATCATAAGCAACTATCACCTGTGTTCTCTTTTGCTTCAAGGAGCCACTTTAGGTGCTAGTGAAGCTGTAAGTCTTACTTTTTCTAGGACTGAGGTCTGCATGAGATCTGATCAACAAGTATGTACTACGGACATCCTCAAATCTTACTCTCTGAGCATCTGCGTCAGGGATCTGACCTGAATTCACATGGTCTCATTCTGGCCTTTGTCACCAGGTTTCCCTACCATAGAAAACAGGGCACTGGGGAAGAGACATGAAATCAGTGCACTCCCATGCCTTGCCCCAGGATGTAGGTTAAGCATGTAACAAAACCAGGGAGCTTGGGAGCATACTGTGGTTTAATCTGAGTGAATATTTTCCTTCCTACGTGTGCATAAACTTTCCAGTTGGAAGTACCGCCCGAACGCTGGCAAGACAGGGCATCTAAGCGCCAGAGCCCCCTACTGTATTACATCAGTTAACGCCATTCTGAAAACTCCCCTTGTCCACTGTGGCATTTGACTACTCTGTGGGTATGTCTCTATCATGTAATGGAGCCCAAAGAAGAGTCTCCTCTTATTTCTAATAAAGTAGTTTACCTGCATGGTACAATGCAATGCAGAGACATCAGCCTGGGTCCTGAAAGTGGTAAAGCATGAAAAACTGCAGCGTATTTATTCAGCACAGAACATTTTTAGTTTGTCTGGACTACTTTTAGGACCTGAGCTGGTCTGTTTGTGGAATAGTTCTGCACTGCACCTTCTAAGCCCAAAAGCCCACGTGGATCAAACTGGCATGTTTCAGTCCCATGCAGAGGGGCTGTAGAGCAGCTATGCTGTTGCTGTCTCTGCAGAGCTTTTAGTTTGAACACAGCACCACACTCCTGCAGTTCTGATTTTTCCTGTTCTGGCATATTTGCATATGCAAGGCTACCTCTGACCTGTGCTCCTCTGTGCAGGCTAAAGAAATCCTATGATAGGCAGCATGGCTCTCCCCAGGGAGGCCTCCTACAATGTGGCTTGCACTCAGTGCCTTCCAGGACTCAGATCTAAGCAAGGCATCATAGAAGGCTCTTTTGTCTTTTCTTTTCTCCCCCCCCCCCCCCCCCCCAATTTTGAATAACTAACTCATTTTAGTTTTGAGAATACCTTATCTAATTTACATTTAAATCTTTCTAATCCCTTGCCAAGCTACCATGACAACAGGCCCTGTAAAAATTAGTAAATAAGAATTTTCTTATTTACCTGATTGCCTTTCATGTCTCATTGTCTTTTATGTCAATCTATGCTAAGGCACTTCCAAGTTATATCTTCAAATGTGAAAGCTAAAAGCAATCTGAGTGAAATGGTTTTATGTCAAGAAAGATATATTCCCGTGTGTCATGTGTACACATTGAAAGCAGCAGCTTTAATAAAGGAGTAAAGAAAGAGACACCCTTCTCTCACCCAGCCCAAGTGCAAAAAGGTTTGGGAAACTGAACTCCAGCTTAAACCAATGGCAATAACACAGGATGCTTCTGAAGCTTACCTAGTCCCAAATTCTCACTGATGAAAACCCATGCAGTGCAGGTAGCTCTGGTGCATCTGTGCAAATTTATACCAATGAGTCCACATTCATTAATATAGTGGACATTCGGGATCGTGCCTTTAGCAAGGGTAAGCCCACTGGCCTATTCGTGTGCACTGATGTGGGTGTCAGGAAAGTGATCCTTTCCACATGGACAGGTTCAAAGCACATGTGGGGAGAAGAGAAGCACACATCCTCACCACAACGGCATAGAAAAGGAGCTAAACCACTCTGCGTCCTTGCCGTTGGAGAGTACAAGGAGCACTTACCAGTCTTCCCTGCACTCCTAAATTCTTGCCATTTAGGATACCAGGACCACTGGATCCCAGGAAATCCTGCTTCTCGCTCTCAGCTGCCAGACTTTACTTTTTTTGTGCCAGAATGTGTCTTAGGGGCCAGAACCTTTCTCCTGTTATGGAAATATAACCCACCTGGAAGTCATTTGTGTGGAAGACATGCAAAATCCACATTAATGATCTCCACCCACATTTTTCTAAAATACTGATGTTTCTATTAACCATGCCATAGTCACAGAGAATAATATGGGGTAGAAAATATCACATATGATACTGACCAGGAATAAACTATCTTTGGTAAATAATATTGACCTTCACCCCAAACACAGAGACATATCACTGCCCCAAGCAAAGACACATGCAAGGCTCACGAGGGAGGAGGCTTTGTTTCCTGGCTATTGCTTTGCGACAGGTTGTGTACGTGTGTAAAAGGAGGCAGACAAGAGAGGAGGAAGGAGAGTGCCTGGAAATAAGCTCACAGCTCTGGCTGGGATGACTGAAGGTGTTAGTCCCCCGCCACCCTCCTGTCTCTCAGCTGGAAGCTCTCTACTGTGCAGCAGAGGCAGGTAACACAGATGTAGGCAGCATGCCTCAGCCAAAATCATCTTCAGCTGTATCTTACCCGAACAGAGCAGGCCCTGGACTGCAGCAGCCTGGAGCAGGCACACTAGTGCCTCTTGTGCTGCAACTACACAGTTCCAACTATGAGAAACAGTATTTGACTAGTCAGTGTGGACTTGCGTGAATTTCTTTGAGAAGCCTATATTCCCTACTAGTTTCTCTTTGGTCCTCTGCTTTTTTTTCTTTTTAAAAACGTATTGGCATTTTCTGTCCAAAAAAAAAAAGTTTCATCGAACAGTTCCCATCCAGCAGTACTTTACAGTGTGTTTGATTGGTAAGTTTTTGTTCTCTTCACCTTTGCGTGTATTGAACTTGATTTGGACTTTGACCTCAAGGATTTTCTTTTGAGACCTTCTTGCAGTTAAATTAGCTCTTTTTTCCTGAGCATTCAAAACTTCCCTGCTGAGTCTGCCCCCCCGACTCGTGAAGTCAAGGAGGGTGAAAACTCATTACAGCTTTCCTGTAACTATTCGTACACTGGAAGGAAGTTCTGAAATGTAGGTACTAAAAGGTTATGATCAATCTTTGCCCTGTTTTACAAGAAGTTCAAGGGTTCCAGAGGCCTCTCTCTTAACTTTTCTGTTTTATTTACCTGTTGCTGGCTTACATACCACTTCTGCAGAAATCAGAAATAGATTAGTACCCATTTCTAACTAGATGTATCTAGAAATGGTCTGTCCATCTTGCACAAACTACCAGAGGGTATTCCTTATTTGTTTCTGCCAGAACAACAAAGGAATCGGACCCAAGGAATTTTCCTTGTAATTTCCATGTTAAGAACAATAATACAAGTAATTGTAAATCCAATCTGACAAAGCCTTTATGCACTTGTAAAATAACTTTTAAAAAATTACTTATTTAAAAAAACAGGAATCTCAGTTTATTAGAATGCTTGAAGAAACAGATCCACCTGTCTGTTACCTTCAAAAAAATGAGTCCAATTTACTAAGCCTGCTGAGAAAAGTGCTAATTAAAGTAGGTTATAAATATTCTGTGTGAAGATGACTACCTGAATTTGAACTAAAACCAAAAAAGTCAAGGCTTGTCACAGGGGCTGGGATAGAAGGTTGCTTACTAGCTAGCTCTTATACCAGTAGGTTTCCATACCTAAAACAGCTGAAATGTGGCCTTAAAGAAAATCTGCATTATAAACTGCCTCTGAACTGCTTCACCTGCTTGTGAAACGAATTTAAATGACTTCTGAAAGCTGCAGAGGTAGCAGTTCATTTGGATTGCAAAGCAGTATAGAAAAGGTAAGTGTCTTCCTAGGCTAGCAATCTACATATTAAAGACATAAAAAGAACTACTTGGAGTCATAAAGACCAGTGCCAAAACAAATTCAGGAAGACCCATAGCAAATAAAATGGTGATTCTAGGCAGCAGTGTCAGTGTTCATGGGTTATTTACCTTACATAGTCTTAAAATGTTGTTGTACATTATAAAAATTACACTATGCTTCAACATAGCATTGCCCAGTATTTTTAGGGTCTAAAGGAATAGCTTTGGGAAATGGCAATTTCCATGAGAATTTCATGTCTAGACTACACTTGATTTTTAATAGTTTAATTCTTTGCAATATAGAAATAGAATTTCTGGAGGGTATTTTTTATACTCTTCAACTAGTCATTTGAGAACCATTACAGTTTCTTCTATGCTTGACTCCATGTGGAACCTGTCTATATAAAGATGATATATGAACTTCTGGAATGCCTGTATAAGCCAGAGTGAATCATTTATTTCCAATTCTGTCTTTCAGATCCCAATTACAGTTATTTGACCTTGCTAACAAAACCACCTGTGATTAGATCATTATGCAACAAACAGAACATGACAGCGAGATAGAGATTAAAAAGTTCAAAAGTTTTATGTAGGTTTGTTTTAAATGGTGGGGGTTTTTTGCTATTTTCTTGCTTCTGTGTTGAGAAAACTTAGAGTAAATCATCTAGGACAGATGTTTCTCTGAACATAAAGGAAATTATCAGTTTACTGAAAAAGGCTAAAGATCTTGCAAGCTGGGGAAATCCTACAAATGTAGGAACTCCACTCCGAGTGTTATATCAGCAATGCAAGAATGTTAAGAAGCATCTCTTTCTCTCCTGTCGTATTACTTCTGAATTCACGTGCTCCCAGATAAAAGAGGAACTTAATAATGAATTAGAGAATAGTTAGTCTCTTATTTCTTAAACTAGGATTTTATCATACTAATTCTTCAAAGAAAGATTAAGGAAATAATAATTCATTTTCAAAATCAATTTTCAAAGTCAGTCACTTCCAACTTCTGCAGGATACACAACCATTTTGCTACTGTATTTAGTAGATCACCTTTTATTTGCTACTTCAAACAGTTTTATAACACATAATTATCTATAACCCAGTGCTGGATATCTTGGGGATAGATTTAGTGTCAATTAATACACATCTTGCTCTGATCCTGCCTTAAATACCTGCTGCAGCTTTGCACAGGAGGAAGTGTTTACGTGATTAATGCTAAAGCATGCAGCACCTATCCATAGCAGAGAGTCAAAGCTGAGTCTTGCCTCGTGGCCATTTTATTAGAACTTGTCCAGAGCTACTGATTCATTTTCTGTAAACCCAGTCTGTGTCAGCTTCTTTGGGCCAGAGTAATTGTTGTGAATCCAAAACATGCCACTCAATTGAATTATGCGACTATTAATTTATAGCTTTCCTTTGGCCTAAAACAGCTGCTTCTTGCTTGTAAATGTTTCCATACTGGTTAGATATGAGCAGAAAGATTATGCTGAAGTAATTTGTTGCCAAGAAAATCAGAAAAATGATCAAGAAAATACACTGGTATCAGAAAGATGTGAAAAAGCCCCCAGATGGGAATGCCCAATTCCCCAATTGGTAGCTGTTGTTTGTTAGGGGCATGCAGCAATAGGACTCTAGTTAGTGTGACATGTACACATACGCATCACAGGTAAAACTGCAGAAAGGTGTGTATGTTCATAAGCGTCTGTATTGGTGTGTACTGATGCACACTAAAATTGCTTGCCAGCTCAGCATGCACAGCCTCTTCAAAATCCTACTAGAGGCCTACCTGTATCTTCAGACAAGTGTTTATTTTTTGCTTAGCGTGGCCTACAACACGGATGGCCTACAGGTCTGCCAGAGGTCTGGCCTAGGATGCAAAAAAGAAAAAATATTCTCAAATGGAAGGAATGACCGGGAAAATGTTGGATTCAACTCAGTACAGACGTATGCAAAAATTTATACTTGGGTAAAAGAAATCAACCAAGTAGAATACCAAAGATGCAGCAGAACATGGAAATTAATAGATATCTAGGGAATACAGCATGGTAAGACTGAAGGAATGAAGGACATTTCTTTAGTCTTTAGAGGAGATTATCAGGAAAACATGGTAATAGTTTTAATAGGCAAGGGGAATGGATTAAAAAGGGATGAAGGAACGCTCACGTTCTCCACATCCACTTGGGGTTAGACAGGGACTAATGAATCTCGATCACGTTAACAAAGACTTAAATTGAATATTAGAAAAATTTGTAGCAGTAAGAGCGGCTAAACAGTAGAGTACCTTGTCTAGGAGAGTTGGGAAATCTTTCAAGGAAGTTATAGGTATAATTAATCCTAACTTTGGAAAGCAAGGGATAATCAGATGATCTCCAGAGGACCCTTTCGGGACTGTAGTCTGAATTCTGCAGCATTTAAACATCTCTTTGACTTAGAATTCTTTTCTTTAGTTTGGTTGATACATAATACCTCTTGGCTTCAGATATGTCAGACAACATTATAATTCAAGAGATGAGACACATTGCAGGATTGTTTGCTGTATAAAGCCTTTAAAGGCTGCTCACGTTTTCATTGCAAACCAGTGTAGAAATACGAGAACCAAAGTCCCCATTTCGAAAGCTCCTTCCAGTTTCTGGTGCCACGTATTTTTCTCCAGAAGCATTAAAAGCTCCTTATGCTGCCTTAGCCAGTGTAAGGCTTATTCAGAAATTTTAACTAGTAGAGTCTCAAGATAGGTACTTAGACATTGGACCACCCATTTAAAAATATAGGCCCGTATTTTTTTCCCAATTGCCCAGATGAAAACATCAGTTTTAGGGTCATTTATTTCCTCCTTGAGCAAAACCAAACTTTGAATTTCTGCACACTGCAGCCAGGAACACTAGAATGACCTAAACTTCAAACTCACACTTGATCTTGCTTCTGCGCTGCAGAATTCATCCAAGACCGCACAAGCCAACACTAAGCAACTTGTCCAAGGCTGGTCTGTGTAGCCTTGTGAGGAATTTTAGAGTGTAGCAGCCAGTTGTTCATGCTTGCATGCAATATGGTTACAGAATTATTAGGAATTTTAAAGTACTTTAAACGCTATAAACATAAGATATAAAAACCACTAAGAATTCATCACAGGCATTGTTACCAAAAATAGATGATCAGGACTTGAGAACATTAAAATCTTTCTGAAACCTATAATCTTTATCCCATACGTAAACAACACTGGTCCTTTCTCCATCCCTTCTCTTAATGGATTTAAAGTATCTACAGTTAAATCTATTTTTTTCCCCTCTATTACGGCCTCACAACTAAGTTGAAAGTTCAGTTCCAATCTATCCAGTTAATATCTTAGCTACCTGCTGCATGACATAAAATTGGTATGGTGACTGTTCAGTGCTCCGTCATAAAATCTGCGGTACAGCTGAAAGTAATTGAGTTAATGGCAACGAAGACTAAGCTATTTCCCCACTCTTCAGGCAAGTCAGAGCCTAATAACCTTGAATGATACTCACAGAATGTTACAGGGAAGTTTGCATCCTGCTGCCTATTTTATCCTACTGGATAAGCTAAAAGATGACTATTGAGCTGCCAAACTGATACTTTTCTTTATCACTTAGGGTGGGATTTCTCTCAGCCATCTAAAAGTTAGATCCCTGCTCCAAGGTAGTTATTCCAGACGCTCTTTATCATTGACAGAAAAAGACAGAAACCCCTAGAGCATGACTCATCCCATCTATGTACAACATCTATCTAGTAGATTTATCCTTGCCAGGAGACACCTTCTCCCTCTAATGACTGAGTAAATCATGGATACAAAGCTGGGTCCACAGACCTTAACACATAAATGGTTAAAATGGTAAGAATTGAATGCTACAGTGGCGTTTACCCAGGTAACTTCAGGCATTTCGCTGAGGTGCCTACTTTAGGATAGGAATGCAGTCGTCATAGACTCGCTCTGCAGGAACCTCTCAAGTTCATCTCAAAACCTGAACGGTGGGTGAGGGGGAGGAATCACCCTGCAGAAGTGCCTGTCTCTCTCTATTGCCTGCAGATGGTACCTAAGGAGAGGAGGCCTCTAATTAGCGCATGAAAGGTAAGGTATGTAGATGAATTCAAGACCTAAATAGTTATTGACATAGAAAATGAAAAGTAATTTCTCTCCCTAGGAGATGGAAGCACTTTCTGTACTATATTGCACTACTCAGGATGTGATAAAGGACAATGTGAATATCATCATAGAAAATTATTCAATTTGAGAGTCAGTGCACAGTCTGAAGGCGTGCTAGGGACCCACTGGGGCAGCAACTGTCTGGTTTAGAGGCTCATCTACATTTTCTCCAAGATACTGCATAACTGAATACTTCATGTTTAGCCTAATTTTCAATAAAATTATATAAAGATAAATTCTAATAATTAACTACTTGAAAAAAAAGACAAAAAGTAAAATGAAAACATGGGTATCGATAACTTTTCCAAAGAGTATACAGCATTAGACAGTTTAATCAAAGCTTTGCCTGTACCAAGTTAGCTCTAAAGATATAAACAATTATCATCAAATTGCTGCAGTAATACACTGTAAAGGTTATTTTTATAAAGAACAAATATAGGGCATCAGCACGGTCATCAATAGGGCCTGAGCAGCAACTGGGCTGGATTCAATAATGAATAACTCAAAGAAAACAAATGCAGACACCACTACAAGCGTGCACATGTACAAACCCTTTGGTTTTATTAGTTACACTAGTGGGGCTAGAAATCTAGTTTTAGAAAATCAGGAATGCTAACAAATCTGGAGTGTTTCATGAGTGCCATCGCCAAGCACTCGGTCATCTACCTGTAACATAAACTACAGGAAACAGCTCAAAATTGGTTTGTGTAACAGATTGATTACCCAAAGATGGGCCTAAAATACTTTGCAAGCAAAGGAACCATCCTCTTAAATTAATTTACTTTCAAAAACAGATGCTAAAACAAACCAATGTAAAGGAAATGCCAAGTAGAAACCCAGCAGCAGATACCATCCTGACCTTGAGAGGTGCGCCCATGCGAACCTCAGGAAGTTCAACAAGGCCAAGTGTAAGATACTGCATCAGGGTCAGGGCAATCCCGAGCACAAATACAGGCTGGGCGGAGAATGGATTGAGAGCAGCCATGAGGAGAAGGACTTGGGGGTGTTGGTTGATGAGAAGCTCAACATGACCCGGCAATGTGCGCTTGCAGCCCAAAAAGCCAACCATATCCTGGGCTGCATCAAAAGAAGTCTGGCCAGCAGGTCAAGGGAGGTGATTCTGCCCCTCTGCTCTGGTGAGACCCCACCTGGAGTACTGCGTCCAGCTCTGGGGCCCCCAGCATAAGAAGGACATGGACCTGCTGCAGCAAGTCCAGAGGAGGGCCACAAAGATGATCAGGGGGCTGGAGCGCCTCTCCTATGAAGACAGGCTGAAAGAGTTGGGGTTGTTCAGCCTGGAGAAGAGAAGGCTCCAGGGAGACCTTATAGCAGCCTTCCAGTACCTGAAGGGGGCCTACAAGAAAGCTGGAGAGGGACTTTTCACAAGGGCATGTAGTGAGAGGACAAGGGGTAACGGCTTTAAACTGAAAGAGGGTAGATTTAGATTAGATATAGGGAAGAAATTCTTCACTATGAGGGTGGTGAGGCCCTGGAACAGGCTGCCCAGAGAAGCTGTAGATGCCCCATCCCTGGAATTGTTCAAGGCCAGGTTGGACGGGGCTTTGAGCAACCTGGTGTAGTGGAGGGTGCCCCTGCCCATGGCAGCAGGGGTGGAACTGGATGATATTTAAGGTCCCTTCCAACCCAAACCATTCTATGATTCTATATGGGGTTGCTGCCCTTCCATATAATCATGGCCGTGGCATGTGAATGAATGTGTGATATCAGCCAGTCATAAAGCAGGAGGAGGAAGAAAGGAGCTGGCATTTCTTCAGTCTCTTCTCTGCGCCATAGGTAAAAATGTGCCTGGGAAAAATCACCCTAGTGTACTGCCCATGCCTTTTCAGCAGCACTTCAAAACACAATATACATTTGCTGTGATATACACTGTATATCACAGTGAAAGAATATATCTGCAAAACAGGGAGAAAAATTACCTTTTTTTTTTTTAAATTCAGTAAAGCTATAAATTGCCATCTGGAAGCAGGAGCCATAAAATGTAGCAAAATAGATAACGACAACAGATAAGCTCAGGAAGAAAAATTATTTGCACCACCCTCGCCATTGCTCCCAGACTGGCTTCCATATCCCAGCAAGGCGCAGTCCGTTTGGGAGCTGTGGGAGCATGCACGACTCTCTTATGGCAAATTCTTCCATTAAAAATTAACTCACTACCTTGGATTAACAGCTGGCACTTAGCAAATAGCGTCTATGCTCTACTGATTTTACCTCCTTTAGAGCTTTCTCTGTGACTGCCCTTGAGTTAATGGTTACATCATGCATTAGTAGGGTAGTGTTGGTCATTCATTTCCCGACATAGTGAGCGTTGTCACATGCTGGATCCTAAGCAGGTCTAAGCCAGCCTAAGTCCTGTGTAATTAACTTCGGCCCAGCACATGCAAGTGTGTTTGACAATAAGCATCATTCTCCCCATCAGTTCGGCAAAGGGAGGATGGGGGAATTCGGATGGGTGATATGAAACAACCTGGCATCTTTTCGCAGATCATAGCACTGTGGTTGCAAGTGAATGTCTCTGCATCGCACTGCAGGGATTAGAAAACTGCAGAATGAGTTGTGATGGCCTAAAATGCTCCAGTTCTTTTTGTTCTCATCCAAAATAATTCAGACAATGATAATTTGCATATTAAATATTTTCTATTTTTCTTATACAGGAACAAGGTGCCAGATTACTTTCTTTTACTGAAAGTATCAATGATATTGATGTTAATGACATTTCATTCTCTGAATACAGCTGTCAGAATCTTACAAGTGAGATAAAGTTTAATAGGTCACCTGGTCTGTTCTTTAACAATTCACATACTCTTTTCAAATACTTCCCATAGAACAAAATAATCTTACAATTTTCATTTTACCCTAATATTCACCAGACTTTCCCTCCTTTCCTAGGTTTAGTCCATTGTTTTTATTTATAACCTTTGACATCACACAAGATAGATCCTCCCTTTCCTTGTATCTATAGGACTTTTTATTATAGCCTATGATTTTGTCCTCTTTTACCACGAATCATTGTGTAATCAGTAACTTTTATCTTTTTTAATGTATATGGTGGTCTCTTCAATGCCTGTTCATGTTCTTTTTCCCTAAATTGCTTATAATGCTTACCATATTTTTGGGGTAGGGTCCTGCTCAGATCAGTGTGCAATATTGCAAATGCAGGGATACTGTTTCATGATGTCACACCGCTACATAAAATTTGATTTTTTTTTTTCCCCCCAGATAGATGAAGCCACTAGTTAGTCAGCCACTGATATTTGTTACTCTCTTTTAGCATTTCTTTTCCTAGATACAACTCTTTCACTGAGAAAATGCTTTATATTATTTTTCTCCAACTATCTTTCTTTCCTTGAGGGAGAAAGATTTTTCCTCCTCTGATGGCCACCGCTAAGTTTACCCTATGCCCACTGGCCTATGAAACTTGAGCAATTTACTACAACTAATTCCCTGAGAACTGCTGCTAACTCAGAAAATGAACTCTGGTTCCTAGCGAATACAATTTACTTAATCAGTGGCTCTTCTTGTCTCCGAGGGAAAAATCAAGCAGAGACAGATCTTTTCTTGCTTTTATTTGTGAGTAACTCTGAGTTTGTTCATGCAAGGTAAAGCTAAAACACTGCAGAATGGAAATACAGCTTGAAAAGAATCAGCACCCTCTTATACCACAAATTTTCTTGATAAAGGGAAGAAAGGAAGAGAACTTGGCCTTTCATGGGAGAATTAAGGAGCAATTCAGAAATAGGATGGGAGGGTAAAAAAGGCAACCAACTGCTAAAAAATTGTATGTTGCTAATAGAAGGGAACAAAGAAAAGAGAATAAATGTATATTGACTGAGGAGGTCAAGTAAATATATTTATTTACTGCATTCGTTACCAGTTCTATAAAAAAGCTGATAAAATGTCTTGCCTAAGGATCTGATTCTGTGCCATCAAAATTAACGTACTTTTTTTTTTCATTGACTGTACTATGAGTGGGACCAGGCTTTAGAGTTACCTAAAGATTTAGAATGAAAATAATTTAGTGGAATAGGGCTGTTAAATTGCCATGAGCTGAGGGAGAGGATTACTTTGTAAATGGATCACAGGAATAACTGCTCTGCAGTGATGCATTTTTATAGTGAAACTTGGAGTGAAAATATTTTCAGGAGCCACAGGAAGGCAGTGTGTAACAACTTCATTGTAGTTTTGAAAGCTTCGTGTCCGATATCTGAGGAAAGGACGTGTGATATCTATCAATCATTCTACCTGAGCTCAGCTTAGAGTTGGTCGAATATTTTTCAGTGGCACATTATTTTCAGGCAGAACATGCTGACTTTTGACCTTTTGCTTAATTCTGAGCTTATCGTTTTGATTGCTATAATGTAAATGACTGATACAGTGTAAATTTGCATGTAAATAATCACAGGGGTGTTTGTTTGACATTTATAACATTTACATCTTCAAAGTGGAGTCAGCCTTCCGTGAATGCCCTGAAGCGACTGCAAAAATGTGAATTTAGGTCAGTAAAAGATGAGATGTGTCAGGCAGGAAAATGCCTAAAGCCACAAACATTCAAGTGTCTTTCACAGTCCATGCTGGCCAGCTGCCCCTGGGTGGGGAGACAGGATGCTCTTTGAAGTTTCTTTACCACAACGAGGAGGCTACCCAGGACCCATGAGTACCAATTTCAGAGACAACGAATGCAGGCAGTAGGCGAAGAGCCCCTCACTCTCCTTTTTAGCTGCCATGTTTTAATGGCCCAGATGCTCAGATCAGGTAGCCAGGGCATACGGTGCGATCCACCCTGTAATTGCATTCCTTTGTGTCCCTTCAGAGGAACTGGCAGGCAGAGTGGGTGAACCCACACCTCCTCACATGTTCACATACAAAAGGGCTGCAGACAAAATCCCTGCTCTTTCCTGCCCTTTCAGGGTCCAAAGTGTAAGATATTTTGAAGGGAATCACTCCAAACCTGCTTGAACCCCTCCTTTCTGGTTCCACTCCTTCTCTAATCTTGTCATTATTCCATCTTTGTCCTTGCGGACAACTGCAAGAGTAATAGCAACTGTTAATCCACTGGTGAATAGTGCGTGATTTACGTTTGTGGAGGGAAGTGATGGGGCATTGGTGTGTAAAATCCCCCAAATATAGGTACTGAGTGGCTGGCATGTGTCCTGGTGCAAGGGATTAATCTAGTTGTCCTGTCCCCAGTGCTCACTCTGTGCTCTCTCCATCCTTAGAAATCCGGCCATACCGGCCTGCGGTCCTGGGTGAGCTGAATTCCCTGCACAGTTGATAACCATGTCTCTGACATGTCTGTATGGAAAATAACAGTTTAAAGATTTCTGCCCAAAAAATTCACAATATTACTGGATCCGTTGTAAAATTTTCCTAACATTTGACCTACATTTTTTCTTTTGGATCACCATATTTTATAATACAATAATATTATTTTTCTCCCCCACCTTTAGCCTGATACTCAGCCTTTTTGGCAATAAAGTGATCATATGAACTTTCCACATATTTTACTGTTTTCCAAAGGGAAGAATGTGTTTTCTGTCAAGCGTCATTTTTCCAAGTTAATTAGTTAATATTAATACAGATTTTTCATTATGCAAATCCGCTTACAAGCCCATTAGCTATTGCGGCTGTTGTTGGTATTCTTAACTAGCTTAGTGCTGCAGGACGACGTGGAACAGACTCACACAAAGGTTTCGCTACAACAAAGAAAACCTTATTATCCCGCTCACCTCACAGGGATGTATTTCAGCCAAGCAGAATTTCAGAAGCAGCTGTGTTTGCCGATGGGTGAATGTCTATCACTGAACTCGGCTGGATATAACCTCTTGATAGGGGACATAGAGAATTCTTGCAGAAGTAAAGCAGAAAATTGAGGTGGAAGAATAGTTTTGCTGAAGCAATAGCAAATGCAACAGTAGCAGGGGATAGCAATGTTTTCTTGAGTTTTGCAGCTTATATGTGGTAGAAAGGAACAGCCGGCTTGTGACCCTTAGAGGAGAAGTTTTTTGAGGTATTTGCTCTTTGCAGTGCGGAAAACTAACAGCATTCAAGTCCCAAAGGGAAGAACCTTCAATTCTGCCCAAAGCCAGTAAACTCAGTGTCTGGTTTTGTGACCTTTATACATGCTAGACTTTCTATGTTGCCTAAATTGTTGGTTAAAGTATAAAATCTGATTTTATATACATAAGTATAAATACTAAAAACAATGTTTTCATAAATAAGGCGAAATTCAGAGACCTGAATATTCAGAAGCTTTGTTCAGCTTGCAAAAAGCTGTCCAGCTGTAACTGAAACTCATCTAAGTTTCCTGAACCAGGCAACTTTCCTAGGTGAGGTTTTCTAATGCAATTTCCAGTAATTTCTCTGTTCTTGATTTTGGTAGGATGATCGGAGTAGGATATCTTGTGGCATTTTTTGCTATTTCTATTTCCAGTTTAAAAAAATGAAATTATTGCAAGGATCATGGACTGTGACAGGCTGAAAGAAAACTTTCTCCTTTTTTTCCTAAGACTTCAAACTTAATTTTCTTTAGGCTTTGGATAAGGATCACAGAAAGGTGCAGGTGACTGTTACTGAACCTTCTTCTCTAGCCCCAGTTCCTACCTGAATTTGGGTGGTATTTCTTGTTCCTATTTTCAGTGCTGTAATCCCTGAATTACCATTATCAATATACATTAGACCGGAGGGAGTAAGGTTTAGGCCCACAGAGCCGCTTAGGTATATAAAGCATTTCAAAGCCTGAATTCTATTTAAATCGGTTGGAGCTGGTTGGTAAAATACATTCTTAAACACAGATCGTAGAAATGTTAGAAAAAAAATCCCCATTGCCTGTTTATTTGCATTCTAAATATCTCAGGCTTTGAGATGTTGAACACCCTCTGCACGGTGGAAATGAGCAAATGATACTAGTGTTCTGCAGAATGCATCGAGCAAATGTTTTAAAGAGTAGTTTGACTTTAGTATTTAAAGTGCAGGCGGTAGAGCTGCTAGAAAAGCTGTTTTGCATTAAAAAAGGGCACTACTTTTAATTAAACACATTTCTGAGATGTATGAAATTGTTTACTTTTTCTCCAAAATAAAATCTCAGTGAAAAGGGGAGAGAAAGTTGCAACGATATCAAAATATTCTGGGAAAAAAGTTTGTCATTTGAAATGACTTTTCATTTTCATTTTGATTTTGTATTTAGTTAGGAGTTAAAAAGATGAAGGAAAAATCATTTGTTGAAATGAACCAGCTATAAAAGGATTTTTTCATTTCCTGACTGAAAAAACCTTTGGAGTCTTTAAAGTGATAGCCAGAGAAGCATCTGGGTTGCATTATCTGAATCCCTTGGAAATAAGAGGACATAACTGCTGGAAAATGCAGTTGAAAATAAAGATCTCTCACAGTTGTTCCAAATCTTTTCTTTTTTTTTTTCCCCAAGCCTTGCCTTTCACCTGCAGGTTTCTTTCAGAAGCCCTGGTGCTGCCCTGGCTCTGAAGGTCAAACCTGACACCTCACCCTTAGCAGGAGCAAGATTAGCTCCTCCTCTGGGTTGCTCCTCTGCAGCTGGTGGGTGCTCAGAGCTGGGGTCAAGCCATGGCCGGAGCCTTTCCCTTCGGAGCATTAATCCGAGGGAAAAGCAACTGAATTCCTAACCCATTGCCTGCATTTCTGCCCTACCTGTTGCACTTTTCTCTTTTTGCTACTCATCTCTTTAGGAAAAGGAAAAGGAGGAGATATATTTTGACAGGTGAAACTTTATTTATGATTTAATTAAAAAAAAAAACCTTTGCATTCTCACTTCTAAAATCTTGCTTTGTTGATTTGTCTTATGGGCTGCATTATGCTGCTTACTAGTTGAACTAATGGTAAAACCAGATTTATCGTAACGTATGCCCCCCCCAATGTGCAGATAAATGGGAATACAGCAGGCCCTGCTCAGGCTGTAAGGTGTTCTTTTACATCAAAAATAGGTGGTGTAATAACAGGTGAAAACCGATTCTATTTCGTACATTGCTCAACTGCATAAAAGATGATTGTAGTACCTTGATATAAATACTTCCAAGTGACAGCACTTTCTTTATTGCCATTAGCATGTGCAAACACAATGAACTGGCAAAGATTAACAGGCTCTACCATTCTGTACCGACGGAGTTTGTCTACCTGCCAGCATCACGTTCCTTCCCTAACTGTGTCTCTCTAAGAGAAGAATGCGACTTTTTGAAATCTCGCTACCATTACTATTGTCATTAATTTAGTAGGAAGACAACATCTTGAGTATGTGTCAATTCTGAGAGTTATTTTTGATATTGTATCCCCAATTTATGTCTGTTAGGTAGATATTTTACTGTATACAATGCCAGACTTGTGGGAATTAATGTACACAATAAAACTCAAACACACGGTCTTGTTATCAACGCTAACGCTGTTGAGAGCAGTAACCAATGCTGTAATGTTTATAGCAGGCCTGTCTGTGTGTGTGTAAATAAATTTGACAGATTGAGCAATATATTTATGAAATGATGCTCAGTATCCTCCAAGAACAGCTTTTAGTAGATACTTCTCACAGAGTTCAGCTATTTTTTTCCCAAAGGAAGCAATGTGTATTTCAAGTTACTTGCTATTTCTGTGCAAAAAGCTCTTTTTTTTTTTTTTTTTTTCCCCCTGGCTAGTTAGGATATTAGAAGCTTTGTGCTAAAATGTGCTAAAAATGAGGGGACTGTGCATTTTAGATGCTAAGTGATTTGGAGGGGTTTCCAAGCTTGTCAGCAGAGAATCTGTGTAGTAGAGCTACTCTTTTGCTTAATTTAGCTTGTTACAAAAGCAGGTTCCCTCAAATCTGTTTTCATTTTCCTTGTATTTCTATTTCTCTACATTCCTGACCTCTCTCTATTCAATCCTAAGGTTAAATGAGGCAGACAATGCTTTAATAAATATGTAAATTCCAGTCAGAAAAAGAAATTGTATTAGGAGTAATTGGTGCTAGTATTTCCACAGCAGATCTCATGAAGAGGATGAATTACGAAACTTTTTGAAGGTGAAAAACAATCACAGACTTTTGTATGGCCACAAAATATGTTAAGGACAGAAGCCAGAGTAGTTCCAAGAGGTCTTAATCCAGGCTTCATCCATGGCCTGCAGAGCTCTCACCTTACAGGGAGGGATCTATTTTTACATTTACTACTTGTAGGCTTCAAAAAACTCTCTTGCCCTTCCTTTCTCAAAATAAACACCCAGCTAGGGCACGTCGCTGGGAGTTCAGGGAACTTGAGCCTTCTTCCTGCTGCACCAAGATGTTAGGAGAGGTACCTATGTCACAGCGTCCAAAGCTTCTCATGGATATGGCTCATCTCATGCCTGGAGCCCTTATCTTCCATGTCTTGTTAATTGTTGGACAAAAGGGGTTCAAACACTTCTCTGCCATGGCCCTGAAGGCACTGATGGCCTTTCTGTCCCTGCCCAGCCTCCCCTGAGGCCTCCCTCCACCCCAGCCCATGGCCCAGGAGCCCCATTTCAGTTCAGCCTGGGGCTGTTGGTCCTTGCCCCAGCAACGTTGCAGGGGTGCCTGTCTCCAGCCCTGTCTCTGGCCCTGTCTCCTAGGTTGATGCCTTGGACCCATGCTGTCATCTCGTCTCCGGTCCCATCTCCTGCTGCTCCTTACTGGGCTTTCTGGACAGCCCCTGGTCCTGGCTCATCACTTGCTTCATCTGGGGCTGTCAATGGGCCCCGTTGCCAGCACCTGGCTCTGCCCGCTGTGTCCAGCCCCCATGGGACTGTGCCTTTTGGTGAGGGCATGGCCCATGCTGGGGTCACCCTCAGCTGCACATCCCTCCTGGAGCAGCCAGCCCACACAGCCCCAACACCCTCATCTTTGGCTTTCCGTTCTGAGAAAATAATCATATTATATGTACAAAGAACAAAAGCTCCCTGTTTTTTCCACTGTAACGTTTCAGCAAAAGTACTTCTTATTTTTTGTATCACTACCTAAAGATTCACCAAGGCTAATCAGAAGTGCAGGAGGCCTGGGTTTAAGTCTCTGCTCCCAAACAAGATCGGCAAACAGGTCTTTCAAACACACTTCCTACAATACTAGGCTGTTGAATAAAATGTGATAGAGTTGGGGTTTATCAGTATCAGCTGGCTCTCCCTCTGATATCCAGGAGATGTGTTCTAAGGACACCTAGCAAATCACTCTCTGCTGGTCAGATGGATGAGACTTCCATAAAATCCCACCAAATCATAAATATGAAATAGGTCTCCAAGCAGCCAGGCAGCAAGAGGGGTCAGGTGGTGATGACACGTTACTAGGAAAGCCTGATGTGCTGAAGGAATGTAGCAGTCTAGAGTGCTAGGAAATACCTGAGCAGAGGTTTTTTAGGGGTTTGGCAACATCTGCATGCTAGGTGTAAGCATCTTGTCTCATTGTGGTTGCTACCAGACCACATCTATTAGTAAGCATAACAAAACAAACCATCTTTGTGAGTGTCCCCATGCAGTAGGACACAGCCATTTCTTTTCTAAACGCAAATTTATGCAGACTAAAACCCAAAAACCCCAGTGCAAACAGTTGTAAAAACAGTTGGTGATGATTTACTTGTCTATATACAGTACATTATAACTACCCTGTTCTATCCCAGGTATCTCCATGGTGTTGGCAGGTATGACACAGGATGCACAGGAGTCCCATGTCCCTCTGGGGCAGCAGCTGGAGGCCAGGTGGGATATACCTGAATCCCACCCTTAGCTTAGGAATGACCCAGCTCAGACAGTAGCAGGCTTAAACCAAAATAAGCAAATTCATGCAGAGTTTTTTTACCTGGTTCTGATGAGATCTGCTGCTTACAAGGCTCTGCAGGAGAGAGCTACCAGAACTGCCTGTTCCCAGGCTACCTTACCTTTATACTGGCTGGCAGAAATCCAGTTCTTCCAGTCCTTCCCTAAGTGGCACGAAGTGAAGTTTGTGGCACACCACTTATGCCCACATTCACTTGTTACAGCATGTACTCTTTGGCACGGTAAACAAAGCGATCCCAACCTCCTCCCAGCGTTTGAAATCAGGAGGGGTGAGGGCTCTTGGTATGCAGACGGAAGCACTTGGTGCTTTGTAAATACTGAAGTCCCTGATCAGAGATGTAAAGAGAATGAACACCAGCCATTGGTAAATCTGCAAGGTTCTGAAATGCCGGCACAAGTCAGAAGTGTGACGGACAGACGGAGGCTTGAAGTGAGTGTGTTTGTACTTTTTACTGGACTCCTCTTGAACTACTGCACCAGACCTCCTTAGTCAAGCTAGACATAACTCACCGGCAAGCAACGATACATAACAGCAGGCTATGGGGATGCTTGGGCAGCCCTAGCACATTTATGAAAGCTCTGCCTATATGCCAGTATGCTGCTGCAGACCCAGAAATGTTCTTTTCTGATTACTCTGAAACCCCGTCCAGCAGAAGCAGGGCAGAGCTGCCAAGGAGCTGTACAAATCCTGCTCATGAGCAGGAGCGAAGCAAACGTGTGCCCACCTCTGCCAGTGTAAATGGGCTGCATTTCTGATTCCCTCTCCCTGCGTGGCTGGCCTAATCACACAGAGGAGTTTGGTTTGTTGACCCTGTTGCTGTGCTGCTTCACCAGCTGCCGGGGCTCCTGCCCGCAGCGCCGCGGTGCAGGAAGGCACTCGGAGCCGTTCAGAAAGCAGAGCCCTGGAAGCCAGCAGCAGGACGCAGAGTTACCGAGGCAAGCACAGTCAGAAAACAATTTTTTTTTCCTATCTCTTGAGTCATCCTGAAAAAAGATTTGGATTGCATTGTGTAAAAATATATACTCCATAGCAGAGTCTGGAATAAGGAAAGGCGATGCCACTCTTCTATTTTCAATCACCAGAAAGGTTTGCCTTATTTTGGAAGTGGTCCTTTCCCAGGAAATAATATGAAAAAGTCATAACTCTCGCTATATTTGTTCATTTCTACACCATCAAATCTTTCGCTGAGCAAAGAGAAGATTAGAAAGGTTATCTTGCCATGTTTTTCAATGCAATGAATGGATCAATGCTACAAAGTCTATTTGAGAAAGTAGGTAATCACATTCCTCTAGGCAGATTTCAATAGATATGTGACTCTGTTCATGACCCTTTTCTGTCTGTTTCCAATTAATATTTTAATGAGCAAGTTTTCTTCGAAGAACCTCTTGAGGAAACAACAAATTTTATTTGAAAGGAGAGAAAATTTCTAAAAAGTAAATTTTACATTTTTCCCCATTGACACTTGCCTTGAAGCTTGATTGAAAGAATTTGATTGATCTGGTCAGAAAAATCAAGTCACTCAGAAAACACGATAAAATTGTGGGTATCATTCAGGGTATTATTCATTAACTTATCCTGAAAAAGGGCAGAACATAAAATTTTAAAGATTTTAATGTATAATTCGGGTACTGGGTTATACTCAAGAAAGAGGCAAACCATGTAAATAAAGCTAATCTGCTACAGCTAAAGGAGATTTCTATTTCATAGGTTTGGTGGCACCATAAGGAAATACTTTTTCATAGGCCATAGTTCTTTCTGTTGATTTCTGTATATGCAATAACATTTTCAGCAAGTGGATGAGGCAGTTCTCAGTGCTTATTTGTCTATAACTCGGGGTTTAATACTGTGAACTAAATAATCATTAACGAGGGACTACATGGGAGATTCACAGCTCTTCTCCCAGTGGTGCCGTACACCCGAAGGTGTGTGCCCAGGGAGGCTTTGACCCCACCGCTACAGACCAGGCTGACCAAGAGCAGCGCTGGTCCTCGTGAACAGCCTGTGACAGCAAGGCAGGCCACCAAAGCCACTCACTTTGCAGAGATTTGAGAGATGCTTTTCAGTCGAGTGCCTCCTTGCTTTCCAGATCTTGAGGCTGAGGACCATGTTTTGAGGCTTGCTTCCACAGGCTCAGGAGTCAGTAATTTAGGACTTTTCTATTCAGCAGCTGGAACTGGGAGCGGACGGATGGGGAGAGCTGGGAATGCTGCTTTGGGCTTGCTAAAGGTGTGCATTTAAAGTGAGTGGGACCGACTATATTAAAACACTCGTGTGGCACTTTTATTCAAAAGTAAAGGGCTTTTGCTCAAGTTGCTTTAAGTCACTCTAGGAGTAAAGGGAGACAGGTTGAATTAAAGCTACTTTTACCAGTTAAAAAGCATTCAAGAAAGGATACAATGTAGTTTAGCTAAACCAGTTAAGACAGATAAACTGCTCACACCTTCACTGCAGGGTTTTAGTTCTTTTTATGCAAGTCTGTATGTGATTTTTTTTTTTGAATGAATGAATGAAAGCGCCCAGTACAGATAGACCATAGGTCATTTCTGGTTCCTTTCCTTGTGTTTAGCTGCTTTTGGTGAGAACAGATAGGATCAGGAGTTCAACAGATGTACTCTGCCATAACTGCACTGACTTGTCAAGAACTATGCCAGTGCTTTTAACAGCAAGCACTGAAAAAAGCATGAGAAAGACCCCAGAGGAATCATTATAGATTTCAGAGGCAAAGAAAGGACCATTTGTCCACTGGGCCGTCCCTGTGCTCTGCTCGGGGATGTCTTATTTTGCAGGATGTACAGCTGCAGTAGTTTGTGATGAGGAGGGATCCTGTTCATCCTTTGGCTTTGGGGGCAGCACATTCATTTGGGGTCCAGGGGCTCTTGTCCTGTTCTTGGCTCAGCTACCAGCCAGATGCAAGATGAGCCAAGATAATTTTTCTCTTTGGACTACAGTTTGATTATCTGTAAAATGGTTGTTTATGGCCTTTGTAAAGCATTTCAAGATTCACAGGCTGGATGTACTATAAAAGAGCAGGTATTTATAGGAATTGTTACGCAAGTGACTTAAAAGCCACCAACTATTAAAAACAATAGGCATTAAGATCTTCTGACATTTGGCTTTATGAGTTTTCAGTCGTTTCTCCATACCACTGTCCTGGTTTCGACTGGGATAGAGTTAATTTTCTTCCTAGTAGCTGGTACAGTGCTGTGTTTTGGATTTAGGATGAGAACAATGTTGATAACACACCGATGTTTTAGTTGTTGCTAAGCAGTGCTTACACTAGTCAAGGACTTTTCAGCTTCTCATGCCCTGCCAGAGAGAAGCTGGGAGGGGGCACAGCCAGGACAGCTGACCCAAACTGGCCAAAGGGATATTCCACACCATACGACGTCATGCTTAGTATATAAATTGGGGGGAGTTGGCAGGGGGGCGGTGACCGCTGCTCGGGAACTGGCTGGGCATCGGTCAGTGGATGGTGAGCAATTGCATTGTGCATCACTTACTTTGTATATTTTTTTATCATCATCATCATCATCATCATCATCATTATTATTATTATTATTTTCCCTTCCTTTTCTGTCCTATTAAACTGTGTTTATCTCAACCCACAATTTTTACTTTTTTTTTCCCGATTCTCTCCCCCATCTCACTGGGGAAGGGGGGGAGTGAGCGAACAGCTGTGTGGTGTTTAGCTGCCTGCCGGGTTAAACCACAACAGTGCTTTTGGCACCCAACATGGGGCACGAAGGGTTGAGATAACGACAGATCTGACCAGAGCATGTTAAGGCAAACCAGGACAACCACATGGATTAAACCTAGTGTGGCTTGAGCAGTGGTCCAGCGCCTCTGGGAAGTGTTGGCCTTCTGGGGCAGAAGTTTTATAGCTGATCTGCAGAGAACATCAACTGTGTTTGAGATACATTGGATCTGCAGTATGCATGAAAGAAATGTGCTCTATCTTGAGAGGGTCAGATTCAATGCTCAGATGTCACTTATCTGATCTCATCTGTAGCCATAAACGTGAATAGAAATCCCAGACAAAATTTTCAGGCAGAAAAAGAAAGCATGCTTGGAGAAGCCTGTCTGTAAGCTAACCCCAGCCAAATGCTCACCTTCATAAATGAAAGCTATTATTTCTTCTGTACTCTATATTTTGCCAGCCAGCAGTGGAAGAAATCCTCCAGGTATTGAAAAACACTGGTAAATGTGCAGAGTTAGCAAAGCTGGCTGCCAATAAGTTATCTTATGCCAAGGAGTTATCTGATGGCCTCCACCAAGTAGCCCAGCAACTCACCTACTAGTGCTTCACCCCACTGCAGAGCAGATGGGGCCGCAGACCCCAGCAGTCACATCTCACCTTCCCCTTTCCTCCAAAGCTTTGTACCATTCAGCCACTCTATCTGGACACAGCTCAGGTGCATGTCATGGCCATTCCTTTCCTTGCCCAGGGGCTCACTGGCACGTGGAGGGTGGTAGTGTCACAGACCAGGGTGCAGGCAGCCCAGGGTGCAGGCAGCCCCGGAGAGCACAGCCTGCTTGCAGCACTGCGCCTGATGCCTGGCTCCACGGCGATGCTTGCCACTGCCCTTGCCACTCTGCTTTCAAATCCCACCACAGAGTACAGTCCCAGCGCTACAAAGCTGTGAAGTGGACGTGTTCCTCTGTCTGCCAAGATTGCACAGGAGCAATCAGGCTGATAGTTCATTATAAAGCCCTAATATGTATTTAATGACACCAAATTTTCTGCAATGCCAGTTGGTATTTTAATAGCCTTAATAATAGCACATATTAGTAGCATTATTACTTGCTTGTGTAACACTCTCTACCTTCACTGTGCTATGCCAGCAGTAACTAATGAATGTACATTCTAGGAAATTCATCCACCTGGAGCTGATTTCTCTGAGTAAAGCTTTAACCTCAGGGAAATGGGATGTGAGCTTGGTGTGGGAGTGGGTATGAGAGAGATTTGATGCTCTTTTGGAGTTATATATCAGCTTCCAATTTCTGCTGATGTAGAAATCAGTTTAAAAATAGATAATTCCACCTCGGCCATTTCTGTGCCTGCTGCTCCAGACCCAGCCAAGAACAGCAGACCTGCTGCACAAGCCAAACTGCTGAGAGGTAGTGTGCCGGTTTTGGCTGGGATAGAGTTAATTTTCTTCATAGTAGCTAGTATGGGGCTATGTTTTGGATTTGTGCTGGAAACAGTGTTGACAATACAGGGGTGTTTTAGTTACTGCTGAGCAGTGCTTACACACAGTCAAGGCCTTTTCTGCTCCTCACACCACCCCACCAGCAAGTAGGCTGGGGGTGCACAAGAAGTTGGGAGGGGACATGGCTGGAACAGCTGACCCCAACTGACCAAAGGGATATTCCACACCATATGACGTCATGCTCAGCATATAAAGCTGGGGGAAGAAGAAGAAGGGGGGGACATTCGGAGTGATGGCGTTTGTCTTCCCAAGTAACCGTTAGGTGTGATGGAGCCCTGCTTTCCTGGAGATGGCTGAACACCTGCCTGCCGATGGGAAGGAGTGAATTAATTCCTTGTTTTGCTTTGCTTGCGTGCGTGGCTTTTGCTTTACTTATTAAACTGTCTTTATCTCAACCCACGAGTTTTCTCACTTTTACTCTTCCGATTCTCTCCCCAGTCCCACCCCAGGGGGAGAGAGTGAGCGGCTGCGTGGTGCTTAGTTGCTGGCTGGGGTTAAACCACAACGGGTAGGAATCCAAGATGGGGAGATGCCAATATGCCATCTTTCAAATGGTATTTTCCATCCATCCTCCATATGACTAAAAAAATTATGAACAAGAACAGATGACATGAACAATATTACTGGGTTACTGTATCAGTTTTGGGGTGTCTGATGAGAGCAGCTCACCAAGCAGCCTCATATATGCAAGCATTGGCGAAAAGTAGAAAACCAGGCCTAAGATTATTTTAGGTCTTCTGTTTGGCCTTGAACATTCTGCTTTACCCGAAATACCATACAATCATAGGCCTGATCTATCAAGTCAGCAAGATAAAATGTTAGGACTATAGACAGCAGGAGCAAGAAGAAAGCTAAATTCTACAGCTTGCTGCTGCGATCGGCCCCAGCCCCTGGGCAAATGCTCTAACCATTTATAGCAAATGCTATAAATGCTTCTGAGGCCGTTACTCAAAAGGTGGTTGTCGGCAGCTCTGGTAGAAGCCCATACTCGGGTGATGCTGTGGACCCTCAGTGCGGGCAGATGTTGGCCAGACTTGTGCCAACTTGTTCAGGTTGGGTATTTGACTTTTGCTATCTATTTGTTATATACTTGGTCCACACTGAGCATCAATACCTCTGCATCTTACACAGATCATCCTTTACTGGTGCTATCCTTCCTGTGCCTATTTAGGAATCTGGTTAGCATCAGAGAGCTGGTGCTAATTTTAGGCACACTGTTATGCTAAGACCTGTTTTGATTCATAGCAGCTCCCAGGATGACATGGGTGGGATAGCAGTTTGACACAGTCATCCGGGCTCCTTCCTTTGGTTCCATGTTGATAGTCAATCCTTTGCCTTTCCCCACCCATCTGCTGAGACAAATGATCCCAGCACAAGTCCCATATGGCTGTATTCCCATTTCTCCCCCTTTCATGTACTTCCTGGCTCCTTCCCTCCCTGCCCCAAAAGCATGTGAGGCCATAGCAGCTGCTTTGAGCAGGACCTGTAACCGCTACCTGGGCAGCCACTGAAACTGTGGAGACAATTCTCATTGCAAAAATTCCACCAGAAAAGCCAGGGACTGAACTGGCAGTTGAATGCTATTTTTCACATACCGACTGAAAGTTTTCCTATTGATTGGCAATTAGCCTGTTTTAAAACACTCAGGGTCAAATTCCCAGCTGGTGTAAATCAGAGAAGTTCTACTGAAGTCTCCAATTTATTTTCCAAATGGTTTAAAAATTCAGCAGGAGCTTTAAACTGCCAATGTTATACATCAAACAGCTGGCTAAAATTCAGAAAGTTAGCACATTTTCTGTAATGCTCTTTGACATTAAGTATTCTTTATGGACCGGATATAATCGATACAAGTGCTAGAGAGAACATTCTGAAGGTTTAAAAAAAAAAACAAACCCAAAAAACCGTGGACCTGATCAACAGAAGTTTTAGGAATAAAAGTCAAAATGTGGAAACAAATTTTACATTTTGAGCCTTTGTTATCCTTTACAGATGTGTGTTAGTTGTCATAATGAATCAAAATTAAGTTTTAAGAGTCCTGCAATTCTCTTGGATGGGAAGTTTGAACACTTGTCAAAGCGACTGGAAGGATTTTGCTGGCTTTTGGTGGGAGTGGACTGCATCCCTCATGAAGCCCAATTCCCCAGCAGGTGTGGATATCGCCTATGTGCATAGCACAGTTGTTGCATTTTTGTTCCCCTTCTCTTTTCAGTTCTGCTTCTTGAGACATTCAACACGTTGCTGTCTCAGACAAATGTTCTAATGAAACTAAAGGCCCAGGAGCTGAATGGCCTTGGGAGAATTAGTGTGGCGATGGAAGGCAAGGGAAGCTCCAGAATCTGTGTTTTCTCTGGTAACAGACAAAGACTTTGTTTTAGGAGATAAACAAACATTGCCTGGACTTGTTTCATAACTTCTGGGAAGTCTAATGTCAGGCCTGCCTCTAACTTCTATATATTTCAGGAAACTTTTGTAAACCTGGTAATTCTGACTGCAATTTTTCCTATGTTTCCTTCAGTTGCCTAACGAAGCAGAACTGGTTTGGGGCTGCTGCTCTTCAGTGTATGCATCTTATTTCTGGACGTAAGTACAGCCATACTAAGTTTTCTCCATCTGCTCTACATTGTTGTGCAAGCAAGTCACTGCTACTGAAGTCTATGTTGTATCAATGTAAGACCATGATATATGTGATGTAGAGTGGTGATATTTCATTTTACCAGCCAGAAACTCTAGTAATAATTTAGGTAAAGGCAAGACCAGGCTGTAAATTACACATTTTCTTTTATCCCCTATTCATTTAAAACATAACCAAAGCCTTTTCTGATTTTAGTAGAATCAGATCCTTTTTTATATTTAGAACACAATAAATCACAATGCAGAATATAAAAAAGTGTAAGAAAATGTGTATTATTAAAATAAAAGCAGTATACTCAGAAAGTGGAGAAAAGGGTTTTACCACCTATAGAAACACCCACTTCTTCCCTCCCAAGAGTTACAAATAAATCTTTTGTATTCATCTTGCCTTAACTGAATGCTAGTTAAGTCTGTGTGGCTTTCTAATAAAGAGTGGTTTTCTTGGTAGCAGAGGCGTGTAGTAGTCTTTATTTCAGAGATCCAGTCTTTTAAACTAAGGACTTTCCCCTAAATGCACAGCTGCCATCCCTCCTCCCACTCTCTGGGAGAAACAAGCCAGTGTCCCGTTTGTTTAACGTAGATGGCTCTGATAGATGCAGCAATGACTAGGAAAGCCTTCACCCTCAGTACGGTGATCGTTTCAATGACCTGTGCCTGAAGATTTGGAAAAAGGCTAGGCTTTTCTTTGCTGAAGAGCAAATTCCCCATGCAGTAGGAAACCGCAGAGCTGCTCCAGCTCTAAACAAATCTTCAGAGAATCAGTGCTCAAGCCTTCGCTGACCACATCCAGTGAAGGTTAAAGAAAGAACCACGTTTTCCGCAGTCACATCTAAGCTGTAACTGCAGCCAGTCCCGGCAGATTTCAACATAATCTTGCTTGTCTGCTGAGAGAGGATCCTTACAGAAACATGGATTTCAGGAAGAGCTAATAAGCCCCTGCTTTCAAGAATTACTGTTTACCCAGAATCCTAGCAGAAAATAGATTAATTGCCATCATTAAGACATATGGTTTTACTATCCTTGGAATAGCAGAGCGTTGACTTTCTGTTCAGGAGACTGACTTACCTGTATTTTATAGAGAGGCATGGGCTGAACTACAAATCTTGTTTGAATAAGGATCTGAAACATCTTTTTTGGATAGGATGGTGGTGTGACACTTCTGTCAAAACAAGGAAAGAACTTGAATCTGAATGTCCTGCCACGTGTGTTAATAGGTGATTATCAGCTGTTCTAGTTCATGCTGTGCTTCTCCTTTCCCACTCTCAAAACCTGTCTGTAGGCAAAACACATACACAAATTCCCAAAGAATCAGAAGAACACAAGTCTGTAAAAACAGTTAATATCTCACTTCTAAATACAGGAAGTAACGTGTAGCTGAGACTTCATTTTCTGTAGGGAGTTCATAGGATATACCAGTCTGTGAAAAGTGATCTGAGTAAGCAACCCCATCGACTAAGTTCACATAGCAGACGAAAGCCACAATACCTCTGAATCTGCTTTGAATCTTTTCTTTTTTTTTTAAGATGGGCCTGTTCAGAGAATCCTGCATTAAAGTGGGAGCCCAGTAGAAAATTGAGGTACTAATTCAGCAAGTTAGGGTTCAAGATAAATTAAGATTTAAATGCAATTCTGTAATTTTCAGAAAATGACATACCTCAGACTTCCACTGGTGGAGCACAAGGTGGAAGTATATGCAAAAAGATACAAGAGATCTGTAATTCATTCCACTTTTCTCAATGCAATGACAGTGGTGATTAAACTATTCAATATAAGCATAAAATAATCTGTCATAACTCAGAGTACTAGGGCACAGATAGGTAGTTACTCTTTAATCCCCTCTACATAGAGGAGAATAATAGAAACAAACTCCAAACTATTAATCTGACTCATTAAGTGTACTTAGGAGCCCTATTCCCATCATTTTCAATTCAGAATACAATTAAAACAATTAAAAATGAATGTGCAAAGCAATCTGTACTCTGTCTAAAATGCTGTATTTAATAGTGTTATTGCCATGAATTTAACCATCATTTCAGGGAGTTAGGCACCTGAATTATGCCAAGGCAAATCTGTTTTGCACTTGACTGTCAAACTGATTTGCAGCAAAGCCCCAGCTTGGGATTAAGATCAACATCCAGACATCTGGAACTGGTTGAGTGATAAAGAAAAATTCCTGTCTGTAAGATCAAACAGCAGAAATGGGCAAGAAGGTGCAGCATTACCCTTCAGCTGCCTCGAGGCTAACGGGAGGAAAATAATTTAGTACTGAATAGGTTAGGATGATTGAGACAAGGGCTGCCTACAAGATCAGAATTTCTGATTTAATTTGAAACACTAACATAACCTTGCTGTCACTTGGATCTGTACCTCCTAACTGGCTACACATGCAGATGGGCTTTGCCTGATTGCATCTAGATGAAGGAATAAGGCCATGAATTTTACAGCCACTTCACGGTATGACTGCAACCAGGTGCCAGCTTCAAACATCTGTCCTTTGCCAGGATGACAGTAAATAGAAGCAAAGAGAGAAGATATCTTTATTAACATAAAGCCAGTGGGAACTGTGGTACAGCATGTCAATAACAGAGAATACCACAAATGAAGGTTCCAAATTACCTGAAATTCATAATTAGTGTCTGATTTCCCATTTCACAGTGACTCATGGAAGAGCCTAGGAGGGTGATCAGCAGGCAATAATGTCAGAGCAGTTTTCCTTATGTCCTGTTCTCATTCACAACTACAAACGCATTTCAATAACCTTGGTTGCCTCTGCTAAAAGACTAGATGTACTGAAAATTGTACACGGTTTCAATTATTAGTGAGATACATGCAGATTTTTAGCTGACTTTGTTAAGCTTTTGGCTAGGTGAAAGAATATTTAAGGTTATTCTCATACCTTATACCAACAAATATTGTTAAATACCAAATCACATAAGATATTTATTGGTTATCTAAATGCTTAGTAGCTTATCAAATCCTTTAACAACTTAGATAATAAGCTCTTTTAGATGCTTTTTAGATATCTTTTGTGTTTAGGTGCCTACACAAGCTTCTTCAAAACTTGTTTTTGCTTGTAATGCATGCCTTCTGATCTATTTTAGGAATGTTCTACCATGGAAGAGGCACCCATCAAGGTCTCTAGACCCTTGTGGTGTAATTCCCTGGGAGGCATCCCAGCTCTATGCAAGGCCTATTGAAACCAAGGGAAGCTTACTGTTGACCTTTACATGGCTTTGGGTCAGACCATCAAAAGCACTGACTGAAATATTTCTGTGCTTATCAGCTTTCCTCTGATCTTTAGTTTCATATATTATTATTTTCACATTATATTACTAAGAAATGTTTAGCCTCTCAAAACATGAAAGGAAGAATCACAATGTGTACTATAAGAGAAAGTATGTTTATTATACTTAAAAGCACCCATTCTCATGAATTTACAGAGATTAGTTAATTTTATCACTACCATTTAGTAGGTATAATAGCATAAAATGGTCTCTAATCCTTTGCAGGGAAAAAGCTTACAGCTAGAATAATTTTTCTACCGTCAGTTTTATTATGACATGCTGCATTACGTTCTACATACCATGTGCGACAGTTTTAACTATGCAGCTGCTGAGAGCCCAGGCACAGGTTCTCAGGCCTGTTTAGGTGCCTAACTCCTACTGAAATCCATAAAATAATGTAGTCACCATAACACTCAGTTTTGGCAATCTTAAGGGTTTGGACACCAGAGAGGAAACCACAGTCTGAAGTTTAAACAGTCTAATTCTTTATAGGATGCTCTATGACAGTTAGATCCTGGGAAATAAATTTGCAAATACCAGCACGTCAGTCGAGGATCGTGAAACGTAGCCAACGGAAAACACAAAGAGAAGAAAACAGAAAACCAAAAAGTTATAAAACTGGAAATCAGAAACGTTCCTCACAGGAGAACAGAAGAGAGGTGGTCTGATATTAGAGGTGCAGCTGATATGAATCTACACCAGATCTCACATAGCCTGAGTCTCTGGCTTCACAAGGAGAGGGATGCTAGCAGAGGAGTCAGAAGGAGCACCTGGTTCAGCTTTCCCCATGAGAACAGGCTCTGCATGTGGGATACCCTGCTGTGGGGGGTAACTTGCTGTGGTTTGGGAAGTCATCACTGTACCATCCTGCGGGTGGTCACTGGCACACTGAAGATCTCCTCACAAAATCATCTGGCCTGCCAATACTGTTGAGAGAGAGATTGAAATTTGATAGATACTTCTGAAATATCTGAAAGCCCCGTTTTGTTGTACTGGCCTGTGCTTTGTTGTTTGCCTACCTGGGCTGTAATAATTAAGAATTACAATTCTCAGTGTAGCCTGGATTTTGAGGTCTTCATCTGAATGCAGAATAGCAGGAGAGCACTTGAAAAATTAGTTGAGTCTTTGGGAAAAATAAAAAACTCTCTTTCTCTCAATGGAAGGAAGCAATATGACACAGCTGGTTTGTGCTTTGATAAAAAGCTATTGTACCTCTGCCTAAAGAGGAAACATGGCCCAGATCCAAACAAGGGCTTACCTGCCTGGCTTGACACTGAGGTGGGACATAGGGCCCTCTGACCAAAACTGCCATCTCCAACAGCGCCTGCGCAAGTTCTATTTATGTCAAAACCAGCTAAACCCCACTGTACTTAAAGTGGTCCTCAGGAGGTGCCCTCCCCCCTAACGAGTTAGCTTCTAATTTAGTTGTCCCACTTCAGTGGATATATCGGGTGCGAGAAATCTGGGCCTGTGTACCTGGATCCATGTTTGGATACCAAGGATTATCATAATATTTATATAAGATGCACTAATGTATTACAGACAGTTGCTAATTTAACACATTTGCAGAAGAGTTTGAAATTTGATTTTATAAAACACTGGTTCTCTTTCCCATTGTTTTGTTACTATGAGCAGTAAGATGTGACCTTAACGAAGACAGCAAGAAGAGTCAAAACTAACATCTAATCCAATGCTGCTCAGAAAACATTAAGAGACATTTTGTTTCCTATTAGCATGTACTTCAGTCCTACAGTACAAACAGAATGTCAAATGAATCATTTTTGCACCTTTCCCTTGAAAAATCCGCCACAATCAGCACTTCAATTTTAACAAATGGCATTTTCTTGAGAGAAAGCCGTTCCATCAAAAAAATTTCAACCAGAATCTCTCTAGTTTTCTTCACTATAAAAATATGCTCTAGTGGATCTCCTCAATTTATTTTTTTAAAGAAAGAGCCTGAATTTCATTTATATTTTTTTCTTTTAAAGAAGGGTCATGCTAAACTCAATTTATTTCGTATTGATTGGCTGTGGTTTAGTCACAGTCTCCTCTAACTTAAATGGAATTTAAAATATTTATTTCTACAAAGGAGTTCTGTCAAAAAAATTAATGAAAGTTTTTCTCACTTGCCTTCAAGAGCTCTATTAACATAGTGTTTGTTCACCTTACAATCGTTTAACATATTTATTATAGCAATAACTCACTGAGGTTGGATATGAGGATAATAGCATATGTTTGAAGAATTAAAAGCTGCTAAGAGGTGCAAAATCACAAAGGCCTAAGCCTGATGGGATCTTTAA
Organism: Aptenodytes patagonicus; assembly: GCF_965638725.1. Classification (NCBI taxonomy): domain Eukaryota; kingdom Metazoa; phylum Chordata; class Aves; order Sphenisciformes; family Spheniscidae; genus Aptenodytes; species Aptenodytes patagonicus. Next base: position 24,692,775 of record NC_134949.1, read on the forward strand.
GGTTCTGGGACAAAAGGAATAATGGAGGCCAGTGGGAGTTGGATGATATGTTTCATGTTTGCCTGGGTCAAGTAGAAAAAAGCAGGGAACTCGGCACAGGTCTCATAGGTCCCTTATGTGTCTCATGGCTATTTGTCTATTCTTTTTCTAGCTACAGATATTCTAATATAAAGACACAATTATTTCACATATATATTATATGTGTGCATATTTTCATGTATATTATTAATAACCAAATGGTTTGTAATTGTTTCATTCAAGTAAATTCTCTTTCAAGAATACTTAACCCCTGGGAAGCTGGGAAGCTGGAGGTTGACAGAGTGCCCTGGAGACATGACAGGTATGCTTTCTGCTTATGGTCACCTCTAGAAGAGCATTCTTCTCCCTGCTGACTGGAAGGAGAGCCCTGGGAGCCTTTCCACCCTCTCCAAAGGACAGATCTTACAATGGCAGTCGGGACATAAGTTTCTTGTCGAAGATGATAAACTTGCCTGGTCCTTGTTGATTGCATCTCTATAATAGCCATGGGGTGCTTTCATTAGCTTCAAATAATTTAAAAGTCATTGTAGTATCGTCATAGATTCAGGATGGAAGTAGACCTGGCTGAGATGGAGTTCCTGCTCCCAGCACTACTTATTAATTTTATTTTAAATAGTCATGGCATAAAAAACCCCTTTGTTGTTGGATTAGAATATACGCATTCCTTTCTCAGTAAATATACTAATCAACAGAGTGCGGCTTGTCCTTTTTTTTCCTGATCTCCTGACTTCTTCATTGCTCTCTACCTAGTGGAGGGCTCAAAGCATGAACACCTCCATTCACGTGGGACATGAAAAAGGAAAACATGGACTTGAATTCACTCAAATGGAAAACAAACTAGAAACCTCCCCCCCATCTTCCATTTTCTGGGAGGATGCTCTATCCAGTATGCCATCCAGTAAGAGGTGGATATGGGTAGACTCTTCCTCTCTTTACAAAGGGAAAAAGTGAACCTCACACTATTTTTTCCAGTAGTAGCAGGCTTGTGCTGTCCTGGTTGTGGCTGCCAGCCGGGCAGAAACCTGACCTCTAGCCTCGTAAACAGCCTAATCTCAGAAGATGGGATCAAGGCATATTCCTGTGACCTGTGTGTCTTTGACTCAGCCTTCAAGGTACCCCACTCTCTCCATGCCTTATGGGCATTACGCTTCAGGGCACAGCTGCAGGGTTTGGGTTACGTCTGGGCCCATGACATGTCCAGTCCCCAGCTGCAGAGCATGTGAGACTTTTTGTTGGATCCACTCTACCATGCCTCTCAACTGACTGAAACCAGCCCTTTGACTAAGCACAGTTAGAAAAGACCTATCAAAGGCAAAGGAAGCAGGCAGATCACTGCAAATCTTCTGGGTGGGACAGAGTCTTCAGAGCTCCCTGGGTGGTCATCAGCAACTTTAACTTCCACACAGTCAGTTCCTTCATAACCCTGATAACAGTGGCAGACAAATGTCTCTGCCATTATTTCCAGATCTTCATTCATTGCTTCTCCTCTCACAATATCATCTATGCTGAAGCTCTTAGAATTTAAATGCAGATATGTCAAAGCTCTCCAGGTTCTTCACACACATCATCCATTGTCCTGACAAAGATGTCTGTTGCGCACCTCAGCTGCTGCTGTGACATTGATGATGTAGGGCCCTAATTCCGAATCAACAAATTTTTGCACTTTTATGCAGTTACTCTGTAAACGGTAGAAAAGAAATTTTAGCTGATGTCAAACTAACCACTCTATTTTTTCCTTTCTCTTTCTGAAAAATATGCAATATGTAAGTAACATTAATGAATTCATTCTGGATAATTTAAATTTGATTTTAAAAGGATTATTAGGAAGTTTTATACAGAAAATATAACCCAATGGAGATGCAAAGGGCTTTAGCAACTTGCACTCCCCAGAAAACACCACAGCCTGTAGATCTACAAAGAAGCCATGATGTATGCTAGAAATGCAAGTGACGACAGCATGGCTGTTTGGCAAGAGTGTGGGGGTCCAGAGCTGATGCTCCAGGGCCTTGCCTTTGTCACTTGACTGAGTTGGGAGGAAATTCACCCTCCTATTCACATTCACTCTGACAGAAACCACAGGCGAATAGTTACAAAAATTGGCTGACGTAATTGAATTTACTGAGGACAACTGAACACTTATTTTCAGCCACTCATTCTTATGCTGGCTGGGTTTTCTATGCTATCTGCCAGGAGAAAAGCAGGCAAGAACACCCATTTCACACAGCTTTAAGGACAAAGTCTTTTCTCATGACAAAGTTTGATGTGTGGCTGTCTGAAAGTTCCAGGACGTGATGAAGCCTCAGAAATCAATCTTTGATTTTAATGTGGCTAGGTCTGTTATCACACAATACAAAGCCTCTCCATCTAATCGCAACAGCCTGCTTCATTTTACTTGCCCACACACAGGCACAAATAGAGTTCCCATAACCAGACAAATTGCTGGGCACCACTGGTATACCTAATCTGGTCTGACTGATGTGCTAATCAGGCTCTAGCTCATTTCCTGGTGTTTTATCCAGCTGGAATGGATAATATTGAGGAACTGTCTTCCAGAATGCCTGGTATTAGCCATTGGCTTCCTTCCCTACCACTGGTTGCCTGTGAGCCTCACAAAATCTTGTTGAGCCAGGAAGAATTGACCATGTTCCATGGTCATCCTGACTGGGGGACAGCAAAGACTGGTTAAGCAGTCAGCTCTGCTGGTACCGAGTACTCAGAACTGGTGCAGTCAGACAGTGTCTATTAATAGGATAAAATGAGGATCTTGCACATTGCATTTAAATCAGGCACCGGCTTACCTCTGAAGAAGTTAAATTCATATCTCGCCAAATAACAATGCCTGCAGCTCCCAGGGCACTCGCTCCGATAGTGTTAATAAGATCTTGCTACAGTGAAAAGAGTAAAAACATCACTGTCAGGCTAATTCAGCATTTCACAGCCTTTCTAAAGTAATCCAATGGTTTGTTATGTGGCTGTCCCTCAGACTACATTTGCTTTTCATTCTGGTCCCTATGAACTATATTTTATTGTGGCTAAAGATTTGCTGTCTAGAGAACAAAGATTATTAAACATAAGTTGCAAACTTAGGTACTGCCTGAGATGTTGGTAATAAACAAGTCAACAAACACTGGGATACAATTTACTTTGATGCAAAATTTAATTGTAATTATTTGATATCTCATCGATTACTAGAATCAACTAAAATCTTTTCATTAAAGTGGGATTTTTAACATGAGAATTCCCCAAAGCGTTCCCTCAGTTCTGTTTTTGCTGATAAGGGGACGGAGAGAGCCATTCTGCCCTGTCAATCAGCTGTTTTCCCCATCCCTCTCCGATTTGAAAGCTGTGATTCCAAAGGCATGCATTGTTCTTGCTGCTTTCCCTAGGAGCTCACTCAGCTTCTTCTAAAAACCTTAGAAAAAGTGACTGTAAATAAGCACACACTATAGGAGGGAGAATGCTGGCATTGTGCAACCTTAAATGAAAGGGAAAATGCAACACTTCGTGAATCTTAAGAATTTCAGTTTCAGTTTTTGTGCTCTTTCTATGTTTGTTTCAGAGAGATGTCTTTCACTGTACCTTTTCCTCATATCGCAGGCTTTAAGGGGAGGGTATTTGGTGCTTGGATGTTCATCCTTAATTTGAACAGTGATTAAGGATCAGCAACAAGTGAATTACTATGCTACAAGCACTGAAGATGAAAGACCATTGATATGCAAGTGACTCCCTAGAAATCACTATTGATTTAAGGGAGATTGAGGGCCACAGCACATCAAGAATCAAAGTAGAAAAACTTCACAGGGTTTGGTTGCCTAAGGGGTAAAAGAGGCGGAAACTTGCAAAGGGGATGCACACCAGCCTGCAGCAGTTATTGATGTCCATCTATCCTCTTCTTGCAAAGTTAAGGAAGGGCAAGCTGGATAAAAGCACCAAAGCAGGTGCCTACACCTCCTTTAATGCCTAAGAATAACCATTTGCCTTCAAGCCGGAGAGAAGCACAGCCCCTTACTGGGAAGCGTAGCGGGTGATGGTAGTGCTAGGGAAGTAGTGGGACCGAATAGGAGAGGGAGCTAATGCTCCTTCCCAGACAAGGTGCCAGCTTCAGACTCTGTACCTGGGCTGAAAGACTGAACATACATAGCCTTTAAAAAGTGAATACAGCTCACTTGCTAAACTCTGAAACAGAATTTGAGACCTGCTGGTAGTGCAGTCACTGTCTAAAGGGGAGAACTAAGCCAGGGCTGTGACAGGCAGGTTATGCTGCTTTTTCACAAGAAAACTATTGTCTTCATCCAGTTTCTGGGAGGAAGTCCAGATTCACATAAAGAAGGACTAGGGTAGGACTTGAAAATACTTGTGTGTGTGTGTGTTCAGCTGATGTGAGCAGTACTCCTTGGTTCTGGTGCACCATTTGCCTGCTCCAAGGTAGGTATGGGACTAAATTAAATGTTTTTGAGATGGAGGCATGCAGAAAGACTGCTGGCTTCGATTTCCCATTCTGGCATAACACTGAGCAAGTTGCTAACACCTCTGCCTCAGTTTCCCTTCTATAAAAGGGGCAGCTGTCTGGGGATTAGTTAGTGATTGCATACCTGAGCAGAAGAAAGTACATCAGGGAGGATTTATGTATTAACTACCTCTTACGTACTACATCAAATTGCTGAAATCCTTTTAATCCACGCAAATGCATGTTTGAGTATAGCATGGTGATGAACTAAAAAAAAAAAAAAGATATCTGAGGCTGCATTTTTTCTTCAGAACATTGAGCTCTTCAAAGCATGTGGATAATTAACATGAACCAGCAGAGCTGGCCCAAGTAGGAGGTTTTCCATCCTGATGCACCATCTGTAAGAATGGTTAAAGCGTAAATGCAGCCCACATTGTTCCAGCAAAAGCTTACCATAGAGAGAAATGAAGGTTCATCTCTATAAGCTAGTTGAGTACACGCAAATACAGGCAAAGCATAGTCTTGGGATGTCATGGAGGAAATCCTTATGGATTCATTCACCCTAAACTGAGAAAAGTGCAAAATATTTTGACTGTTTCCAAGGGATTTCTTAATGCCAATGGAAGGATATAGGGCTGCACTGCTATCCCAGAGCCAGGAAAGTTCGTTGTCCTTCAAAACTTCACTCTTTGGGCAGGAACCAGTGTAGTTCTGATCACAGAAATTGTAATTGTGACAGTCAGGGTATAAATAGTATCCCCACAGGCTCTTTGGTCTGCTTTTCATTCCTAATGCAATTGTTTCCTTCATAAAAGCTTTTGCACTTTTCTTCAAAGGAAAGCCTGGCTAAATGTTCAACATCATTTGCTGAAATACTCCCTTCCATTTTGGTTATGAGTTTCCTGGATGTTCTTCTGTAGACATCTTTTGCATCCCAGTTGCAGTCCCACTGAGGCCTCCAGTACTCCCAGTCCATGACAGCTAATCCACTGAAGTCCTTAGCTGGGGTGTAACAGTTAATGTTACGGACGGCTTTTTCCAGATGAGTTTGCAAGCTGAAGTTCTGGGGTAGGCCACCGTTGACAACTTCTTGTGATGTGTACCAAGGATAATAGCCAAGCCTATTAAAATAAAATATGGTCACATTCTGCCCTCTTGCTTTAGCTAATGGGCTTCCAATTATATGAAACATTTCCAGGTTCAGTATGACATCATAACTCAGGGAGCACAGGTCTGTCAGTCATCCAGGCGGCTACAAAAGGCTTCCTCTCCCAGTCCGGTGGTCAGGCTGGTTTCATAGCAAAGGAAATCCAGGTGAGTGCTATGCGCAGCCATGCCATGGGCTGAAAGATGAATGATGCATTACTTCGTCCCATTTTCAGGCAGTATTTTCATGACTTAAGAGACAACATTAGGCAGATCTCCCAGTTTGTCTGTAGAACATAACAGAAGAGGCATTCATACTTATTCCATATATAGCTATATGAATTGGTATCAGCCGCTTCTAAGGTATCTACCATGCTAACACTGAAGAAACAAAGTGGGCACAATCTAACCCAAAGAAAGGGGGCAGATTCCCAGCTGAAGTAAATTAGTGTAACTCTGCAGCAGTCAGCGTAACCACAGCTGCTTGTCTCATCAATCCAGGTCTTACTGAAATCACTGAAGATGTTGCCATCACTTCAGTGGGCCCCAGGGTGTCATAGTGGCTGTGGCTGTTGCAGCTGGAAAGGTTGATGAACAAATGGTTTTCTTATTCTTCAAGCTTTCTCAATAATAACAAAGGTAACTATAAAATGAAGCCTTGGCTTTTATCACCATCTTCACAGCTTCAATATCCCTGACCTGTCTAGTATAGTGCCACCCAGAGATACTCCAAATAGCCCTAAACAAGCACACATATTTCATTGTCATTGTGCAGTACCATAAAGGGATACAAGTTCAAACCCCTGACAGCAATAAAGCAGATCCATGAAAGCTTGCTCTGAGCTATTTATTAGCCTGGCTGCACTATCACAAGGAGCTAGTGCCTTCCAGACCAGCTCTGATTGATAGCTCTGCACAGCGCTGCATTGTGCAATGTGGACTCCGATGCTAAGGCCTGTGGCCGCTGCTACAAGCGGAATAATTAGTCACAAGGTCCCTGCCGGTTATGTGTGTATTAAGCAGAAAAGAAACTAGATATACAGCAAAACCTACATACTTATATGTAAGAGAGAGAGAGAGTCTTATCTGTCCTCCAACTCCAGGCTTCCCCCTGCATTTAAAACCCTGGGGAAATCCTGTACAGCTGTACAATCAACCATCAGGGATGATCATGGATTTGTATTTGAGTCCTACCTGTAGCTCTTCTCCCTCAGTCCTCACCTGCTTATCTCTCCTGGGACTGTGACCTGCTGGAGGTGAGAATCATGGGTTTCATATGGGCAGCCAGATTGTTACATATACTAATGGGAATAGCACATCTATGTTATCCGTCCTTTATCTCAAAAGAGAAAAACAATCAGTCATAGCTATGTACCTGGAGTACTTTTCTGGACCTCCCCACTCCCCCATTTCTTTACTATTTTAGGGTGGGTCTAGCATGACCTAATTTCAGGTACCTGCAGCAAAAATATCAACATCTAAGGTAACCAACCTAGGTACTTTTAATAAGCCATGGATGCTTTTAGGATAGAGTCATCTGACAGTTTGAGACATCAGAGCACTCTGAAGTGTCCAAGATGTGCCTGTTCCTCCTGCTGACCAGGCAGGCAGTCCACAGGACCAGTGCAGTACGGTGTAGACACTGCAGAACTCACCGTTTCATCAGAGAAGTCTCACCCCATGAGACTCACAATACTTTGCGTTTAGTGAAGAGGAGGCCCAGGTTTTCAAAACCACTATCCACATATCCACAAGTGCCATATTGGTGTTAATGGGCCTTTTGGGAAATAGTGTTAATGAAAATTAGCCCAATTTGCTGAGTATGTCTTAGAAAGCGTATACCATACCAAGAAATCAAACTCAGCAAAGCCACTCAGGGCTTGCCAGCATTAGAGGCCAGACGGATTTTCCTGCTAGAAGGCTGTACAGCCGAAGCTGGAAGATGGTGGGCTGGCTCTTTTGAGGAGACAACCAAACAAAGGACCAGCTTTAGAGAGTCAGGCTTGCTGCCCCATCTCCCCCAAAGGGATGGAGAGAAGGGACTGGGGGGTCTTGCCAGCCCAGCAGTTCTGCCCCTTACTCCAGCCCCTGCCTGGGGCCAGCATGTGCTTCTGGCTTTCCAGGAGGGCTGCAAGGAGGCTGCAGTGGTGGTGCCCAGCAGTTTGCTCTGCTTTGCCTACAACCAACTGGGAAATGCAGAGACCTTGCTGTGCTGGTGCATGATTGCTGAGCGCTGCTCTCACAGTTCACAGAGAATCAGAGCTGTATGAAAATCCTGCCAGGGGGCAGCAAATCCCTACAATTATTATTTTTTTTTTAAATTGCAGCATGTGATTCTGAATTGCAGCATGTTGAGTTCCCCCTGTGAAAGCTGTACCACCACCCTGCCCCTCTGCATCCGTGCCTGTCACAGTCTGGATGGGGAGGTGTCACTAGCTGGGCTGGGCACATCCCTCGGGTGTTTTACCCTAGGTTTCAGGGAGCGCTTCCCACGCAGAACCTGTGTCATTTGGCACAATGCACCAGCAGCGTGCGAAGCAGCCACCCATGCCCTGGGGCACCTCGTGGCATCACCCAGTGCACCACAAACCCTGGGAAAGGCAGGCCCAGCGCTGCCCAGCCAGCCTGCATCAAAACCCATGGGGCTCACCGGGAGCTGCTCTTGCTGGGGTCTGCCCACTGGTGGGAAATGGGGAGGCTCAGCACTGCCCTGCGCCGTGGGTCTGCACGTCCCTCCTCGGCCAGGGCTGGGGTGTAATTAGCCCTACGCTTTACTGTGTGCTGGATATACTGATTTGCTGCCCCAAGGCCTCTGAGCTGACACATGGGAAAGGCAGTATGAGCAAGCTGAAAATAATAATGAATAATAATGAATAATGACTAATGACGATGATGATGGTGGTGATAATAATATAGGTTATTGAAGACTGCAGGGAAGTGACAGACCACCCTGCCCTTCTGAGAAAAACTTGTCATGGGGGACTTAACACAGAAAGATATTTGTAGTCGCTCTATTATTAAGGAGGAAACAGTTACCCTTTTATATTCTGTGTGAGGGCAAATCACTGCTGATTTTATTCCATTTGATGCATTTAGCCATCACACAAGCACACACATGCTCCAGGTGGGAGCAGGCTCTGAAGTCACTTCTTTGCAGCATGCAGGAAGGATGTCCTGTGCCCAAGCTCTGCTCAATACTCTTCCCTTTACCCAGGCTTTTCAAATTTTCTTCCAGTTGTGCAGGATTGCACCATGCTAAAAAATTCTCCACCTCTTTTTGCTAGGTATTTCTTTCATTTGTATCTGTCATAGTTGACAAAAAAACAGAATTAATGTATCCAGTTATACCTCTTCCGCTGGTTGTATTTTTCTCTGTAAACCAAGGCAACATCTTGGTGTGCAGCTGACAGTGAAAATGCACAGTGGGCAGCAATTCCCAACAGAGAGAAAGTAGAAACCGTATGTCTTTACTAGACAGCAAACAGCTCTAGCTAAGACTAAGCAAAATCAGCTTAAAACAGGCAGTTCTGAATTGAATAGACATAGAGAGTACTTGAATCACATCACAGGATACTGCTGAAAAAAAAAAGCTGGCTGAATGATAAGAAAAAGACTAAGCATTCATCAGATGATATAAACCCTGTATCCCTCTCCCCCAATTAATCTAGAGCTGAGGAACGTGCTTTCAAGCTTTGGCATTTGTCTTGTAACAAAAATCCTCCTCCAGTGACGTTACACTATTCATATCAAGGGATTAGAAAAATTACAAATGATGAATAAAGACAATGATCTTTTCTCCTTTCTGGTTAACATTGTTACAACAATATGACATTGACGCATCACAACCTTGATGGGCTTAAAACAGGCTGTCTCAACAGGCAAGCCAATCGCCAAATACCCTTATCAAAGACGTGCATGGTCTTTGAAACAAGAATTTTCACACCCACAGAGATCCAATAAAATCCCTGGATTTTTACAGAATAATCCTTTTGTTGACTTTTTGTCAGCAAAGCTAAAGCTGATACACTCAGAAGTCTCATGAGCTGGAAAAAGTTTTGTCCAGTTGAAGTCATGCTGTCAGCAGCAAATCTTGCTCTCTGTGCCAGATCTGGATTTGGAGGCAACATGCTCAGAGGCTGGTGACAGAGGAGATGACCCTGAGAGCAGCAGAGCTTGCAGCAGCCTCAGGGAGGACAGTATGTGGGGATGCATCGCTGCTGTCCTCTACCTTCGCTCATATGGATGGGAGCTTGTTAGACCAGGGCATCCTTTAGCGATTTGCCTCGATGACATTTTGCAAAGTATCTCTGTTATGTTAGTAAATGCAGGGGACTGAATATGCAGCATAATGAATAATAAAAATGGAGCAGGACCTCACCTCACAATTATCTGACTGACCCAGTGACATTGGTAGCTTCTTATAGCTGAGATTCAAACCCCTTTAGTACACTACTTCACTGATCCCAATGAGGTACTAGGAATCCTGAGCAGCATGAACTGCGAAGGGACATTTTATAGCGTTTCAAATTTAGGGCAAGGCACCCTCAAAATGCTACAAATTAAAGTATGAATCTGTTGCAGCAGATCTATTGCCCATAGCAACTGTAAGGAATAAGCTGAATAAAGCATCAAAAGCTATAATTCAGCATTTTAACATATGTATGGCAGGTTGGAAGGCAGGTACTGATAGCAATGTTGTAGTAAAATTTAATTTATTATGATGAAAGATTGGCACTGTTGGACAGAGAAGAGCAGATTTTAGCAGATAAGCTACAAGTCTTGTGTGAAGCTCATCCAGTCAACTGGCCTCTATCATCTCTGTTCCTTTTGCCACCGTAGTGGACTTTTCTTATTATGTACGTGAGACCACTTGCATTCTGGTGGCCTAGTAGATAGCTGGATGCCTGAATACAGAAAACGAAGAAAATTGATCAAGTGCCCTTATGCAATTTACTTCTCCTCCACTTCATGCTGCATAGATGTTTCTCATCTGTAGACAATTGCACCTGACGGTTGTCCAGCCTGGGAGATTAGCCTCATTTTTAGTCCTAGCAAAAAGGCTGGTGGTTTGATGGATTGATTTAATGGCCCACTGAAACATCCATAAAATCAGTCTTTATGCTTAGCTTGCACTTCTGTGATACTTTTGATGCCAGTGACTGGGTCATTTTCTGGCATACAATGAAATAATCACAAAGCTTCTTTGGCCCGTGTCCAGCCTGGCAAGGTTCTCAGTGCTCTATACCACAATTTTCCCCCTGTTTTAAGCCCAAAGCTTTTCCGGTACCTCCTTTTTCCAAAGAGGATAGCCTTTGCACTAGGGGCTATATTTTGGATGCTTATACTATAGAATCAGCATAATGGGCTGAATCCTGGAATAGCCTGAGTGGTCTGCATTGCTATCACATTGTCTTCATGTGATAGCGTATTAAAAAAAATTATATGGATTACATCATGTGCAAAGCAAGGAGATTGACATTCTTTGAGGGTATGCCAGCTTCAAGATGTGAAGACTGTGTTCAGGAGTTAGCTTAAACTGACTTAGTTAGCTTAAACTGACTCCCAGGATGCCCAGGTTTCCTGCCACATTGCTTGTTTATCTGTAGTTCAAAATACCCACACCACGAAGAGCCACGTTTGGGAGATGTACTTAGAAGACCACAATACAGCATAGCCAGCCACCGGACTTCAGGCTGCGTTAGAAAAAAGTGGGAGCCCATTTTAAGGCATCAGAACTGCTTGGGCTCTCCCTCTCCAGGGAGCTCCTGAGTACACGGTGTGTCCACGCAGCACGGACCAGATATGGGCTTCATGGCATGTCATTACCATCCTCTTTTTCCTACATTTCTGAGGTTACTGAGAGAAAAGATCAAGTACCAACAGATTAGTGTTAACTTACTCTTATGCCTTATAGCATTTAAAATGCTGTTGAACTGATTCTTCTAAGAAGTAACTTTCCTCTCTATCCACTTTCCTGATTCAATTGTATGGTAAATCCTAACTGAAAACTAAGTAAAGGGTGGTTGATGTTCTGAGCATGTTCTTCTCACAGAAATTAAACAAAAGGTTAGCCCTGCACAATAGGAAGGAGTTGCCTCTCCTCCCACTAACTTTCCTGGGAGTCCAGCAGAGTTACTTTGTATTTGCACTAGGATAAGATCGTGCCCCCAGACCGTGCAGAACAAACACCCACACGCACACTAGGGTGATTACAGCTTGCACCCAGCACCAGCAGATTCGGGTGACGTTCCTTTCTTCCTGCTCCTACAGAATAACTGTAACACAACAACAAAGCAAGCATTTGATTCCCCCCACCACCAGCTGAGTATTACATTAGAACTAAATGTTATTGTTGGAGGAAATAAAACAATTCAGTGTTGTCAGTCTAAGGGATTACTGCAATTATTTTAAGCCAAGAGTCATGTAAACCTTGGTAAGCCTCATGTATGGATGGAGACTTTGAACAAACCTAATGAGCCTCGCTCAGCGGCCATGCCCCAGTGCAGCCTCTCCATCTAGCTCTCATCAGCCGTCATACGACCTGCTGCTTTGCTGGGAGCACAGAGGGGATATTTTGAGGAACTGCAGCTGACCATCATTGCAGCAGCTGGTGGGTGCTGGGAACTAATGGACTAATGCCAGCCTAAAACGAAAAATCCAAGGGTGAACAAAGCAAACATGAATATTTCATGCCTGGTTTTCAGCTACTGCAAATCAATAAAGATATACCATCTTACATCAGACGAGGTTGTGCCCCTTTAAGAGCGGAGAAATCACAACAAAATTAAAATAGGAGATTGCATTCTGGAAAATCACAAATCAAGTAATTTCTGTCAAAAGTGGGGTAACTCTACCACTCAAATTAGCATCTTCATTGCAATCAGGTCAGTTTATTGTCGGGTTTTTATCCAAGTATGCTCAGAGCTGAGTATTGCTGATGAGGTATGAATGCTTCACATCACTGTTCCTTCCAAATCAAAGTGCATCAGTACCTGAATTCCTACAGAGGCCCAGGGAGAGCTTGTCTTATTTCTTCCTACTTCTAGGTTTAGAAAAATTGTTATTTGTCCAAATTCCACAGAATAAAGTTTGATGCTGAGACTTAAGAAAAGAATACTTGTCTGTGGAGCAGTCCGAAGGTTCCAAAGGGCTTCAGTTCATGCTTGCGCTAATTAACCCCACGCGATCAGCGCCACTTACTATTGTAGGTACTCAAGAACTTTGCAAGATCTTTGTGCATGACAGTTTCACCCAGCTTGAAGAAGCACCTTTGATAGAGCAGCAAAGTGTCATGCACTGGCCCTACCAGCTTGCATCTTGCCTAGGGGCAGTGCTCCCCCACGGCTCCTGCTGAGGGTGAGAAGGAGCAGGAGAAAGATCAGCATCACCACCGGGGCCTGTGCTTTCCCATGTAGGGGACCCCCATAGCAAACAGCCCCCACAAGTGCCTTGGGTCCTCCCCGTGCCCGCAGAGCCAAGGCAGCCCAGAGCGGGGGAGGCGATACCTGGCATGAGCCTGTTCTAACGTCTCCATCGGGAACCTTGCGCTGAGCATTAAAACGCTCGTATTGAAGCTCACTTCCAGTCCCCACAGGGAGAGGCATGAGCCACCATACATGAGGGGCAGAGCTAACAGCACAAGGTGAACACAAGCGTCAGCTTAAGAAAACCCAGCTGCCCTCTGTGTACATGACCCACTGCCCAAAAAGCCATTGAGGAGCGAGGCGTCAGTCCGATAGGGTTTGCATAGCACATAGGCGAGTGGACACAAAGCCAAGGTAAGGAGCAACTTCAGCGAGGGGAAAAACTAAATACTTTTTGTTCTGCCCTGGAAACCCAGCATCTGAAGGAGCAATATAAAAAATGCTTTTAATAATCTGCTGTCTAATTGACTGAGAAGGTTATTACTAGCATGGAAACAAACATCATTTTTTCAAAAGCTGCCCACAAATATCAGACTGCTTGACTGTCTGAGGAGAAAAAGCAGGACCAATACTCTGGGCTGCTTTGCTTCTCGCAGATATTGGAGAGCACCTTAAATAAAAGCCAGGAGAGTTCTTGCTGTAATGGAAAAATGAGAAAGGAGCTCTGACTCCGTCTGAGAAAACAGGCTGCCAGCGTGTTAAAATATCATCCTAAGAAAAAAATAAATAAAATGTCTGAAGAGGTCACATTTATTGTTGAAATAGAGCAGTCGCATGAGCCAAGTTTGAAATATTGTCCTTTGAAATTATAGAAGTCTGCTTATTCTTAGCTTGTTAGATGCTGTTAGCTTCCTGTATAAACGCGGTTACCTAACAGGCTTAATCCGCATGGCAGCAGAGGCCATACGTGCCAAGCTATAAGGTTACACAGCTGCCTCCGAGCCTGTTCTCACCAGGCAGAAAACAAAGCCTCATGCCCCTCATAACTGTTCTGCTGCTGCTGGGTCAAACTTACAGACACATGTATTACAATATACACACGCATACGCTCCTTCATGTACACGTGTACATATGCATGTATATTAACACACACACAGATCCCCTTGTTTTCTTATTACAGCTTAAGCAAGGTTTTCATTGAATGAGAAAAATACCAGCTTGGAATTACTCTGGTGACATTATACACGGGATAAACTGGTGTGTTGTAACTATTAAAAGCAGCAAAGTTAAATCTCAAGCCCACGCTTACTTTGGGAAGCTACCAAAAGAGTTCTCCCCTCTTTTCTACTGTGACCTCTAACTGCTCCTTACTGCTGCACGCTATGGTATGTGGAAAGCACAGGTGCCATTGCTGAATAAGAACAATTTAGGGGCTTTAATCTCATTAAGCAGTATGTGACATCATTGTTTTTCCTTGGGTTTTCTGAAGGACTGGATTTTTGTCTCTGAGAAGCTGTACTGTTCCCAGACAGTATCGTTCTTCGAAGTGTACAGAACTATCGTTTCCAACTTATTTTTAGAGTAACCTGTGTTTGCAAATACTCCCACAATCTGAGTCTGGCCCAGACTGACAGGAAATTACTTTTCCTGAAATGTAAACAAAAAAGAAGTTGTGGCTGCCACAGCATCTTAAGCATATCAAAGTTTCTTTGGCAAAGTTTTTCATATGTCTTCTTATTACACATGATGTGCAGTTTTAATTCACTATGTACAACAAACGCTTTCAGTGCAAAACTGAGGCAATTTTTATTTTAAGCAACTTTTTTTATTTTAGCAATTTTTAACAGAAAAAAATGCACACGTGCGTATTTATACAGTGTTACAAATCCAAACTGGTCTGAGATTTCATTCTGTTGGTTTTGTCTGTGAGGGCTGTTAGCACTTTTCTTCTATAACAATATCATTCCCATTTTTACAAAGCCACTGACCCTAGCAGAGAACATTTCATTTGGAAAAAGCTGATGAAATACAAAAATGCTGGTATGATTATGTTCAGCCAGTGAGCCTTTCTCATCTTTTTTTCTCCTTTAAGACTCAATGGCAAAAGGGGACTTCAGAAAACATGATAAATATCAACGTTCCCAAGTTGTACCACTCCAGGTGAGCTTTACCTGCCCTGTCTTTGGCATCTGGTGAGGCACCGAGGTCTGGGCTGGTCATCCCAAGGAGCCCTCAGCTTTAGAGGAGCCCAGCAGGTGCCCCCTGGCATGGCAGTACCCCCCATCCTTGGACCAACGTGCTGCCCTCTGTCATCCACGGAGGCACAGAGAAGAGGGGAGACCGCCAGGCACTGCCACTCCCCTGCCACACGGATCCTGGGGATGGGTTGGGTGAGCTGCAGCCAATGCTGCCAGCTTCATACCAAGGCTGCTTACTCACAATGTATTGTCTGGAGTGGCAATACTCAACTTACAGCTTTGCTACCACTTCCCTATGGGTTTTGCCCACTTCCTTAGCCCTGGCTCAGCTGTGTGAGCAGCGTGATATGAGTCAGATTGAGGAAATAATCTGACTTTAGAAAAAAAGCATTGTGGGGGGCACCTTTTTTTTAACACGGGAACTTTTGACCTGGATGGTTTCCCAATCCAGGTCAGCTCAAGGGCACCCAAACTGCCATGCCAGCACAAGCAGGGGACAGCACACCACGATACAGGGATGGGAGTGAGAGGAAAGTTTGGGAGTGGAAAGAAGATGCCAGTGGCACCTAAACCTGGTCAAACTGGGACTGCAGCCCCACACATCTACCTGTCAGACTGAAGTGGAACGAAATGAGTCCCAGTCTTTCCATACATTTATAAGTTGCTCAGAACATACAACATTTTATTAAGTGCAACACCCAGCAGTGGCGAGAGAGAAAAAGTAAATGAACACATTTCCCCAAATTTCAATGTTTTAGAATGCTAAATCAGCAAATTTGAGAAAAGCTGGAAGCGTGTCCGTCGTGCTTCTGTTGGTATTGTTTATTCTCTGACGAGCAGCAAAGGATTAGAAGACTCTACAGCTCAGCATTTGGGAAGAGTAAAGATACAGGGTCTGAGTCCATTATCATCCTGAAGCAGAGGTGGTTCAGATGAAATACAGCAAATCCTTGTTCCTATTATCTCCAGAAACCAGTGCCCACTTCCCAGGATCAACTATGCTTTAAGAGCTGGTTCTAGCTAAGGATATCATCGTAAAGGTTATAGCACAGTTCTCCGCTGCTTCAGACTCTCCCTCCTCCAAACGATTCTAACACAGATAGAAATTGGATCATGTCTTTCCAAAGAGTGGACCATACCACTAGACCAGAAAAAAAATCTTTGTAAAATTACGTGTACCAGAATGATCAGGCAAGACCTACAACAATACTAAATAGGCTGTAACGAAAAATGCACTTTGCAAAGCTTTCTCTACTTGCTATTTATTATGTGTACTACAGTAGCATCTGGAGTTTGATTTGATCCAAAGTACCATCAAAGACAGAAGTGCACTTATAAAGAAATAAATTGTCAAGATTGTAACCATATGATACTGTTTGGGAGGATAAATGAAGTAGGGGAAAAAAAAAAAAAAGGATGCATCTCCCCTACCTTCCAGGTAGCTGGGCTTTGCAAGAAAGCCTATTCATTTGAATTTGATTTCAGTGTTCAGACCTGGATTAAGTGAATCAATTAGTTCATCACTTATTTTGAAGACTAATATTAATTTAATGCTAACAGAAGATAAAAATGCTCATTACCGTGTATTTTACTGTATTTCACATTTCTCCACAGGGAAGAGGAAAAAAAAGACACCAGGATGTCAGTAAATCCTCCACTGGAAGGGTGCTGAGTCCCCCGATGTGTGCGAAGCAGCCACAAAAAAAGGGAAGGGAGCAGAGGAGCCTTTGGCCTCCTTTGCTTTTGTGGCAGCTGGCCAGCTGGCCCTGCAGGGTGGTGCATGCTCTGTGGTCCTGCCGAACATCAGGCTCCAGCCAGCCTTGCATGATCCCGTCCTGCACCCGCCCTAGTACAGGGCACTGATGTAGCATCACACTGTGACCCTATCCTGATAGGTGACCTAGGCCATAGTCACCTGTGGAGCTAAGGGGGGTCAAATGCATCCTGACTTTGGTACTGGCCGGTGTAATTAGCGGTCCCACATGGGAGCACGCAAGGCATGGGAGCCCTTACATGCATCTGTGCAACCTCTGCCTGCCCTCAGTCAGCAGCACGGCTGTCTCCAACCCCACCACTGGCAGCTGTAGTTGTAAAGAACTTCCAGGGACACTGCCTAATAGTAAATCTTATATTCTTTACAAAAGGAAGGTTTCTAACTATGTGAAATATAAAAAAAAATCTGTAAAATTATGTTTGCTTAGATGCTTGGTGCCATCAGTAATTATTAAGAAGCCCAGACCAAATTCTGATTTTGGTCTTATACCTAAGACAACCTGGTGATGAGGATGCAGAACTGGGCTTGCGGTTCTTCACAGAAATATATGAGCCAAATTCAAAGACCTTTGTTTTCAGGCAGATGTACTACCACAGACACTCATACACTCCTCCGTGTGAAGTGGTAACCTAGACTAAAGAAGAGCCATTGGGCAGATTTACAGCTGACATAAACTGACAGAGCCCTATGGACTTTAGTAGGGCTCTGTCAGTGTATCCTAATAGAGAATATACGTCACAGACTGAATCAGGAATATTGCCACTTCACCCATAGCATTTGCATTGTTTGTATAAACTTCCCACGAAGTACCAGAACTTTAGCTGATGAAGACCTTATGTCATTTTAATTGAATTTATGCTACCCAAATAAATTGTGTATATAAGTCTCTACACAGCTTATTCTTATAAGCCTACAGAAATAATGGAAACACTTTACAAAGCAACACACAACATTTTGAAAACACATTTCACTGACACAATGCATGGTCATTACAGCATTTTCACATCACCCCTGGTTTCAGAACACAGGACAGCATTACACAAAGCAGGAGTATCCAGTTTAAATACAGACCTGCACTAGCAACAAGTATTTAGCAAAAATGGGCTAATAGTTTCTATGCTCTCAAGATACTAAAGTATGTGTAAGTAAGTTCCCCTTGAAGTTTAGCAAACTGAACTGAATAAAGGAGCTAAAGCAGAATATATATAATCAATAAAAAATATTTGAAAAGGTAAAAACGCTAGCTTCAGTCTAAAGGCATAGTTCCTAACAACTGTCAGTTTCTCTAAACTTTAATTTTAATCCCTTCTTTCTCACACCAAATTAATGAAGATTTTACCTTCACTTTTGCTGTCATCCATTGCCATTATGCACTACAAAGCAAAAGGTCAGTGGCAAAGCTCTCCTGTAGCTTCTCAGCATGTCATTACAGAGTGACTCACTATAGCTAGCACTAAGTCTCTATTTAACTGAAGTCAGTCTCATTTCAGTGTCTAGGTTTACAGGGATCATTGCAGCCTTAACATATCCACTGCAGGTCTGTTAAGAGCTGGGTCTTTGGCTTGAGTGAATCTGAGCATCGCAGTTCACACCAGCTGTGAATCTGGTCATGGCAAACCAAGGGAAGTTTTTTTGTGGGGTTACCATTAAGAAATGTTCAGAGATAACAGGAGATTACAAAGAACATAGGACACCCCAGCAGATTATAATGCATAGAGACATGTTAATGTTTAAAGTAATTCAGGGCAGTATCAAGAAGGGGGCCTGGCTAAAGGCCGGATTCAGACTTTCTTACTCAGTTGAGTATCCTCTCCACATAGCCTTGCTGATTTTAACCAAACTGCTACAGGCATAGGATACTGTGTAATGTAAGCAATGAAATCTGGCCACAGATGATCAATGCAGACACTAGTCAGGGTAAAAAAAGTGTTTTAGACCCACATGTGGGTTTCTTACTAATTTCTGTGTCCATGCTCTGGAACGATACTCAGTTCAACACATCATACGAAAAACTCAAAAGAAAATTATTTTAATATCTTCCCTAAGTCAGAGAGAGATGTAGGGAATTTCTTGGGGTTACCATCAATTCAATGAAGGCATTCATTGTTTGTTACATTGAAAGGCTGTGTGGAAGACAGATAGGTCTTTGATGAAATAAATATGCTCACACATGAACGTGGATCAATGAATAACTGCAAATGGACATGCCACAACCTGACAGGATGGCGTGTTATGGATGCTAAATTAATCAGTAATCAGTGGTTCTTTAACCTACATCAACTCCAAAGAGGTCCCCATCTGAAGCCGAAGGCTGCAAGCCAAAACGTTGCCAGTAAGTAGAGTTCTTCATCTTCTCCTCCCCTGCATGGAGATGCATGTTGTCAGTGGGGTCTGTCAGCCCCATGATATGTTAAATCATCCAGCCCTGAAACAAAGAAGCTCTGTGTCCTTTTTTAAGCTTCTACATGGATGAATCCTTGTACAGGTTTATTCAACTTTTTTACTCAAGTAAAGCTTCCACGGTTGCAGCAGAAGCTTTATCTGTTGAACGTATGAGTAAAACATGAGTTAAGAGTAAGGGAGCTGGTAAAAAAGAGGAGGCTGCTTTCAAAATATTTAATGTCTGAAGCAATTGCAGGAGTGGGAGATGAAGAAAACAGAATACAACTATTTAATCAAAAAAGCCTTTTCCCTTTGTAATAAAAACTTGCTAAGGAACAGAAGTCTTAGTGGCACCACTTCTTATTTCCTTGCACTGCCTCAGAAGACTTTAGTGTCCAGTATAAAGCAGAAGAAGCTGCATGGCTCCCAAGAGGAAGACAAAAAACTTTTGTTTTCTTGATCTACTGAACACAACGTCAGCCCAGCGCTCCATTAGCCTTTGGTCAGGCAATTCACAAAATATTCCCGTCCAGCCCTGGTAACACTGGCACATGAATCTCTGCCTCAT
This sequence comes from Aptenodytes patagonicus, assembly GCF_965638725.1. Taxonomy (NCBI): domain Eukaryota; kingdom Metazoa; phylum Chordata; class Aves; order Sphenisciformes; family Spheniscidae; genus Aptenodytes; species Aptenodytes patagonicus. Next base: position 24,712,693 of record NC_134949.1, read on the forward strand.
GGCTTCAATACTCTCCAGGCTGGGTTTACCGGTCACCTGGAACCTGGGCCCCCTCTCTGAGGGACGGGCTCGGATCTTAAAATTAGTGGGTGATAAATGGAGGTAAGCAGAAGAGTCGCTGTTTTTGCGAATACATCTTCCATTCTTCTTACACAGGACTTTGCTACAGAGTTTGGCTGCTGAGGTCACATTAATGACGTAATGTCCTAAGGGTCCATCAATGTACCGTTTCACAGTTGAACAGCTCTCCTGTAGAAAATAAAAGACCGTGACACATTTCTCAGTAGCTAGCATTATGTCCAAATTTCTTATATCTAAGAAGATGCTAGTACAAAACTGTTCTTGGCTAAAGAAACCTGTTGAGATAGATCTTGTTGGATCTATCCAACAGAAGTTGCTGCAAGTGAGGCTAGAAAGTGCCAGTTCAGATTTCCCTCTTCCTCTGCCCAAGTCAGTGGTGCTTTGCCAGAGACTTCAGGAGGAGGAAAGCAGACTGCATGAAAAGCAGAGTGGGCACCAAAGCCCAACCCAGGTTCGGGAGCCAGGGCTAGCCTGCCGTGCCTCCTGTGAAACCCCAGTGCAGCCTCCTGTCCCCTCCATCACTTCAAGAAGGATTATTTGTGAAAGCCTGAAGAACCTGGGAGGAGGAACTAGGCCTTTTCTTGTGGTAACATTATTTTCCATGTGTAATTTCAACACTAGTGACCAGAGAAAATACCCCCCTCCAGACTCGCTTCCTCCTCTGTGGATCTGTACAAACCACCATAGCTACAAAGTAGAACACTGTAAAACAAGCTGTGCTTACATTTGTATGTTATTTCTTCAAAACATGCCTTTCTTATTCCACAATGCTACAAACGACCTGCCCAATGCAATGTGCTCTGAAGCAATGGGACTTCTCAGCCTAACGAAAGTATAGAACTAATGAGCCATCGTCCTCAGTCGCTGGCTGATGACATCAACAAAGATAGATAGGTGCTACGGAGGGTGTGGTGGCAGAGAAGAGGTACTAAGGTGATTCCTAAATACTAAGAAACTGATACGACCTACCTTTGAACTGGCGTATTTCATACTGCCCCAGAGAACAACTCCAGCTGCTCCCAAGGCTGCACTTTCACCAATGGTATTGACAAGATCCGTCTGAAAAAGAAGGATCAGAAAACCAGACCAGACATCAGAAAACCAAAGATATAAAAATGAAAGTCAAAAAGCACTAGGATAGGGACATCACTTTTTTTTTCCCACGGAGGAGACATCGGTCCTGTGGCATATTCTTCACAATAAAATCGCTATTTAGTTTAGAAAGATCTTCAGTGTGTCTCCAAAGGTTTGCATAGGTTGCATTCATGTGTGGGACTACTAAATAATGAAATCATTATAGTTTATTCACAAGGGGTCCTCCAACCAAATTGGTGGAGTAAGAAGTGAATGATCTATTTTATCTACCAGTCTTTGAATGATTACCATAGCTACGTAGGCACCATTTTTGGCAAGTGATGATAAGTATGATCACACGTCATTGGATTGCCCTTACAGTGTCTAATTGCAGTTGATAGGCTTTAGGCAGGTGTCTGATTTGTGCTGCTTTAGCCATGCCAATACAGTTACAGAGCTGCTGTTCCTACCAGCGTGAATGCCATTATTCCAGAAAGCATATCTTTGAAAACTGAGCCTCTCCCAGTGGCTACATAGTGCCAAATGGGGAAAAAAAAAGCACACATTTGCATACTGACTTAACCATGTCCACTTTTAGAGCTGCACCAATAAGCAGTTGAGTTGCAGCGATCAGTGGTAACACAGCTCTACCAGAGCACAGACTGTGTGTAGAACAGGAGTCATTGGTGTCTTGCCAACAACATCGCAACGTACCTTGCAAGTGTCTTTAAGCCATTCTCTGAGACCGTGAATATTGTGTCAAGAGAAATGCAATTAAATCTTAGAAAATATGGAGGAAGGATCTTCTTCCACCCCCCAAATATCAAGGCATGATCAATTACATCTAAAACCATTTCTATCTACAATAATTGATTAGAAAGTAATTCCTGATCAGTGTTTGTAATGACAGATATTACAATATTTCTCAATTTGATGAAGAAAGAGCAAATTCCTTTAAAAAGTTAGTGATGGTCTTTAATACATTCTTTTCACCTCTTTTTAGGAGAAAACAATCCAAAAGACCAGCCAAATTATTATAGTATGGTGGTGGCACCTTAGAAATGCAAAATGATAGAGTGGAAGAACTATGTTATTATTGTTAATTACTACTAAATAATTTATTTCACTGTGTAAGTGGGCCTGTTGATTTACCAAGGCATAGTTAAGGAGTCCCCATTCCTGAAACATTTATGGCCCGAGAGATATAAAAGAAGGCACAAATAAATGCTTTGGGAAAGGGAGAATCCGCTGAAGAGTTGAAGACAATAACAGAGAGTCAGAGCAAGCAGTGACTTTGACCCTTAACTAAAAGGTTGGACAAAACAGTGCAGGAAAACCTGCAGAAGTCTGAAAGAGTAGAGCTTGCCTACTGGCTCTTAGTGTAGGGTTCAGAGTGATATGAAGTATAATTGGTCTCGCCTGAAGTTTGTGTTGCTGCTGATCATCCAAGCAGTGTTTTAGAGAATGTCATTACTCTTAAAAGTATATAGTCCGGTGCTAGTTTTATAAAAGGGTAGTGGTGTGGGCTGCAGGTGTAACTTTCATGTGGGAAATGGTGGGGTTTTTTTCCTATGGGAATTAATTTATGAGTAAAAAAACCCCAAAAAATATGTGAATTAAAGATCAAAATATCAAATGTTAAGAGAATGTGAAATACAGCCTGACCTCTTGGTAATGAGGGTTCCCAGGCTTTCCTCATCTGCAAAGCATTTTATGAAGATTACCCAGATACGAAGGCTGGACTGTGTTTCTACATTAGCCACATGATGGTTGAGTCATTTAGCACTAACACAGTTCAGCTCTCATTAACAAATTAATGAAACCTTTTCAGACAGCCAAAATAAATAATCAATAGATATTTAGCATTGCTGGATGAACTAAGACCTGAGCAAAACCCAAAATAAAGATTTTGTTAGTAATGTGCTTTAGGAGTTAGGGTGCTTGACCAGGAGCCAGTAAATCCAGTTTTTATTCCTTCATATTCCACAGCTTTCTTCTGTTACTTGTAGAAATAGTTTCAATTCAGATCCACAAAGGGATTTCAGCACTTCATGTCTGATTCATATGGATATAAAATAATCAAATCCAAGAGCATGACCCTTAAAGTTCACCTAGTCCTCTGGGTGTGAGAAGTCCAATGGCGGCAATAACTTCACAATTGAAGTTCCCGAGACACCTACACTTCCCCTTTTGTAGACACCTAGAATCACCACCTTGCCAATGCTGAGAAACTCAGCACTTTTCTCAGGCTAATGCCAAAATCTGGCTTTTGATTGGAAGATACATTTCCCTAGGGATGCTTAAAGGACACTTATAGCACCTGCACAGGTGTTGGATGCTGGAGAAAACAGCAGCTCACTGCAAAAAAAAATTGTATGTGATTTCATGTAAACACTCTCCTTCCACCTTACTTTTCCTCTTCTTGTATTCTTTAAAACAAAGGTCGAGTACTAAGAGTCCTCCCCAGGAGGAAAGAGAGTTAGAAAGACATGGGCTGAATTTTTCTCTCTCCCCCCATGCTTAAAAGGTACATCACCTCCAGGTAACCCTCTGTCGGGGGTTATCTTCACAGTGAGGTTATGGACAATGTTTAGAGGGGTGCCATTTCTCTTTCTGATGCCATTTCACCTTGCACCAATTCAATGAAGGTTCAAAGGAGAGCAAGAGAAACAAGTGGGAACCTGACTACAGCTTATGATTAATTCAGCTTAATAATTAGATAACTTGCCCACAAGGAAGGAAATAAGGTTTCTGACTCATTTCTAGGCATAGTTGCGTCTTTTACTGAATGACTGACTCATGTTCAGTACCTCAAAAGCCATCAGCACAGAAGGGCTCTTCCCTGAGTAACCTATGAACAGGAGGTTGCACCCTCTCTTTTATTTTTTCTGTCTCATATGCTTGTTCTTTTTGGTCTGGTGATTCCCTAACTCTTTCCTAGTGTCTAACACAGGGTGCTGGTTTCATCCTGAGCAGGCCTGGAAGAGAACTGAGCTGAGAGCTCCTGCACCAGGGTGCTCTGACCACCGGATGATCGCACAAAGAGGGAGGCATCACCACCAACCTGCCCCTGCCACAGACAGGGTTAGTGAAATAAATTATTCACCCCCCATTGAGGTATTTTGAGAAAAGCAAATATAAGTGCCTCTCATAATAGCTGAGAGTGCCAAATTGGGAGCAGAGATAGGGAGGTGCATCCCTGAAGCCCCAAGTGAGGCACAGAAGCTCCACCAGCGGCCTCAGACACAGCAGTCCTGGTTTGGGGAATGAACCTAGCGCTGCTCCTCACACAGCACAGCTTGGCATTAGTGGGGGCTCACTGGCATGGCTCTGCCGTGTGAGTGTAAGAAGTACCTCATATGGAAAAAAACATGCAAGTTTAAAAAAATTCAGTCACCATTTTAAATATAACCATCTTGGCATATGTCTAGGTGGGGAATCCTATTTCACTCTTTGTATCAGATCTGCGTCCATCCATGTTAGAGGACTGTCCTGAAGACACAACTTTATGGGTCAGCTGCCACTTAGGCGTCTGGTATTTCTCCAAGTGCTAAACAAGTCAACAAAGCCTCTTCCCTTCTGATGCTCATTCTCATTCAAACTTTTAGGGGCAGTGTGCAACAACCGAAGATCCTCAAGGTTATGCTGGGCTATCTCCGAGCGGACAGCTGATTTGGCAGAGAGGAGGAGGCTCTAGTTCCTGTCAATGTTTCTCCATATCTTGATCAGCCAAGTCACTGCATTGGACACTAAAAAATAGGAGGTGAGCTAAGCTGCTTCAGTTTTGGAGCTTGAGAGGAAACAGGACAGTCAGTTCTAGTTACATGTTGAGGAAAGAAAAATAAGTACATCTAATCTTTCCTTTAAATTTTGAACAGTCTTAGTTTCAGACATGTTTTTTCTCTATTCAGGAATGGTAGTGCAAGCCTGGCGTGGTTGCAGGGAATGGTCTCTGTACACATGCACACCTGGTCATCAGAGAAGACTATCTGTAGGTGAATGAGAGAAGTTGTTATCCATTATTCATCACTTGTTAGTTGTCATCCTGCTTTATTAATGACTTCAGCCATCTAGTCAGGAAGCACAGATGCTACTGTGCAACTTCCCTCTCCCACACAGTTAGTAGTGAATTGTCAAGGCAGATAGTTTCTAAATATGCTACAGATGGCAAACTGCTTATATGCATTTCTAGCAAATACAGAAACCTTTCCTAACGATTGGGGTCCCAATTCAGAATTTATAAACTGTTTCCAAGAAAAAAAGCAGGATGAATTTCTCAGATACCTTATGCACAACTCACCTGATTTCCAGGTGCAGTCGGGGTGAAAGGTACAGCAGCCATAGCTACAGCATCCTGGGTCTTTCGTCTTTCTGAAGGTCTGCTAGACTTGTGTCTCTCCCTCAGTGACTCTGATTCACAACCATTCTTTCTATTTTCTTCCACCGTGATATTTACTGTATTTTTCATACTGCATACAGAAGGGCTCACACACAAGGCTTGAACGTGTCAGCAATTAATTCTGTTGAACCAGAATGTCACAGCTCTTGCACAGTTTGATGGAGCAGGACAGTGGTTCTCCTGGCCCAGTCCCTGTCAGACCTCAAGTGTCTCTTAGCCTACTATCCCAATTTTTCTACGGCCATTTAGCCTGGATGTCATTGTACTACACTGGCTCCTTTCCTTGTCACATTCACGCACATTGTTGCTGGAGCTCGGATGTTTCATGCCTTGTTTGCAGGTTCGTGAGCATCACTTAGGGGCATGTCATGGGTCAAATGAGACGCTCCAGCCTAGTCTAAAATCTGAACATACAAAACCATATTTAAAATATCTTGGTGGCTTCAGGGCTATGAAGGAAAACAAGAACATTATTTTCCTGATTATTCCTATTTAGAGTTTTTCTAAGTGCAACCCTGAAAGTTCTTGGCAGTCCCAAGCTGTTAGCACAGACGATGTTTATAGTCTGGAGATACGTCAAGCCCTGTCCCCATGGCTGCCTGCAGCGCTGGGTACTGTCCTTATTAGAAAATATGTAGTGGAGCATAACCCAAAGCTGTTTCTCTGGCTATGCGTGGATCTTCCCTGGCTGCAGAGTTGTAAAGTGATCTTTAAAGCATCCAAAAGTAAATGGCTACATACAATTGAAAAACAGGCCAGTGAGTTAAGGAGTATAACTTGAGAGGAATGTCACTCCAAATTACCACTGTACTGTTCAGAAAATAGCTTAAGGTAAAACACTAACTTTAAACGACCACAGACTTTGACCTCGTGCATAATTGGTAACAGCATGTTAGTTTTCTTAGCTTTCAGTGACATTTGTGGTATTTTCATATCAATCAAGGGACTGTTTTATATTATAAAAATGTATTATTACAGCCTGCATTTGAAGAATGCTCATTTATTTCATGGCCTGTTTTGAGTTCTTCAGTGAAGGCATTCTGGGTGAAATCCTGCCTGTGCTGACCCCAGTGGTTCTTGCCTTCGGTGGGACCCAGCCTTGCCTATTTGCCCATGATTTCTGAGTCAGTTAGGACCTGCAGTTTCCACATCACACAGAAAAGAGCTCCAAAGAGTCCCTGGTTGCTAGCCCAGTCTCCTCCCCTCTCCCCCCCACCCCTCTCATGGAATTGATAGCGATCAAAGCAAAACTTTCGGCACTTGGGACAACTGCTAGAGAAATCAATAAACATCTGTGCCTCTCTATTATGTGCATAAACAAAGTCAGCGCCATGATCATCATTACATATCCAGAAAGTCTGGGATTTGTATGCATATATCTTTACCATCAATGTTGTGGTCACTATATATTTGTTGCACTTGATCATTAGTTGAAGGGACATTGCATGACTCAAAGACTTGGTTCCTTTATTAAAAGAACTCCACAGCGTTAGCACTAAACATTGGGTCATGAAGATATTTGAATGTGTTGTACCTCTGAAAAGCGAGATGGCCAATGCTCATCATGCAGGAGTTAGGAACTCTAGGCCAGACTAGTTGACTTGACTGGTTTATTTCTATACTGAGTGACTGTACATTTGGATAAAGAAACAAAAAAGCCCTGAGGCTCCTTTCTCATGAAGCCATTACACTAATTAGTTTTAAACTTCATGAAAATTTACCAAGTTCATTTCACAAGCTGTCCTGAAGAATTAAAATATCAGAATGAATTAATTCCTTAAGGAAATTATTTCTTTGTACTTTCTTTCTAAATGACCCTCATTAAAAATATACAATGTTATCCTACAGAAGTAGACCAAAGCACTGCAATAGTAACTACTGAAAAGTGCAGAGTTTTGTACTGTGACTACAGTACTTCATTTTAGAGCGTCTTTCTTAAATATGAAAAACAAATGCATAAATGCTTTTATAGAAAGAACACTTTTAGAAAGTACTTTTTCTAAGAGGCTGTTTCTAATCTCTAAATTTCTAAAGAAGTCTGTCTGCTTACCTCTGTCAAAACATGAAAAGTATAGGCATAAAATGGTCTGGAGTAAACAAAAACAGGCAAAACGTAGTCTTTCCTAGCAATTGAGGCAATACGTATTGCCTCCTTAACCCGATAGTGAACAAACTTTAGTGCATTTGGACTTGACTTCAGTATATAATCCAGGTATATAGAAGGGTAGAGAGCAGTGCTTTCCTTCCACAGCCAAAGCAGGAGGTCATTGCGGGAAGACTCAATGGCTGGGCATTTCCCCGTGTATGTTTGGGGGTGTTCTTTGTAATCATAATTGTAGCAGTCTGGGTAAAGATAGTAACCCCACAAACCATTTGGCCTCATATGCTCAGCCAGAAGGATAGTGTTGTTCATAAAGCTCTTGCCAGCATTTTCAAATTCCTCTTTAGCCACTTTCCTAATTTTGTCCTCTGCCCACTGAGGATGCCGTCTCCTAACCATGTCAAGAGATTTATTTCTATAAATGCTTTTGTTGCCCCAGTTCCTATCCCACTGCGGTCTCCAGTTTTCCCAGTCAATGACTGCAAGTCCCTGAAATTTCTTCATGGGTATGCAATAGTCAATGTCAGACTTTGCTTTATTAAGGTGTTTGATAAGACTTTCGTTCTGGGGCACCCCTCCGTTGACAGGATCTCCGTTATCTGAGTAGTAGGGATAGTATCCCAAATGAGTGTGATAGAAGATTGTCACATTGGATCCACTCAAAGTCTCATTGGTGTTGGATGCAATGTCAAAAACACTGAGATCCAGGTCCACCTTGTACTGCAGCCTGCACTGCTGGGTCGGCGCATTCCAAACAACCATGAAAGGCTTGTGCAGAACCAGAGGGGCCCGTGCCGGCTTTAGCGGCTGAGCATCAGCCATAGAAAGCAGCACCATCACTGCTGACCATTTGATCCAAACATCCATGGTATGTTTTTTTCTGGGAAATTGTTATGATGTGTCCTTGAAAACAAAAATGAGAGACGACATGTTAGAAGGGCAGTAGCCACCCTGGAGGCAGATAGGATGACAAAGGGATGCCCTTTGGTTTGATTTGCTTTTGTTAACACTGTACTCAGGGCAAACAGAGAAAAGTGCAAAACCGTGATCTTGTAAAAATTAAGTCTAATTTCAAATGCTTTGAAAGACTTTTTGATAGACTTCACCGTCTGGAAGTGTGTTCTGATGCTCAGCTTTTTTTTGCTTTCCTTCTCACCCAGACACCTCCCACAGTTGATTCAGACTTTTCCTTAAGACTTATTTGCTCCCTGATGTTTACAAAAAATGAGTTAATAAAAGCTTAATTTTAAACAACAGTATAAAAAAGAATGCTGCTCATTTGAAATTTCGGTTTCCAAGCATGTTCTGCTACAGTCAGTCTGACTTGCCTAGAACATCATCACAGTGGGGCTAAGGCCTTCTTTACTATCTGTATATGCTAATGGTCAAAATAGGAAAGGCAATTTAAACAAAATGCAGACCCTTCTACCTCACACAGATTAATCAACAGAACTCAGAAACGCTGCAATTTTCAGCATATCTGAAAAGAGGTGTATTGTTATCTACCCCTGAATTTAATTTTCATTTTCTAAATGAATAGATGCAAGAGTGATAATCAATCTGCAGGCTAGAAGGGTGATACTATTAATGACTTAATGGTTTAAGCTACTTATTATACTGAAAGCAAATTAATATCAATATGTTAAAGAAAATAAATTATGTTAAGTGGATCTGAACTAGCCAGAAAAGCATGCTGTATCTTCGAAAAAGGGACATAGTCTGTAGAAGTGGGGGCTTATTAGTGTTAATTTTTCCTTTCAGGGTCTGCTGTTTTCCCTGACAGGCTTGGGGACTACTAATACTCTGGGAGCTGTCAGAGCTGCAGGGCTGCTGGTGCCCTGGGCACCCACATCCCCACTTTGCATCCTGTGGGGCAGCTCTTCACCCACTGCCCACAGTTGGCTGCTCCAGAATCTGCCCCTGCTCCTATCCCTTCTCCAAGAAGCACAGCTCAACTCTGTCCTGGGTTTGTTGTTCAGGTCTCTTTGCTGGGGAATACAGTACCTATTATTGGTGCTGATGAGCAATCACTACACGGTGGGGTCCAGCTGATGTATCAGCTGGAATCCAGAGATTATAAAAATTGTTTGCTCTTATGAACATTACTGCCTCTATAGTATGACATGGTTTATCCTCTCAGTTGTTATCTTCTACCATTCACCTGTCAAGTTTCTCCATTTTAGTCACGTGTTAAATCACTGCCATCACTGTCTGCATTGCAGGTTCAATTCATGCACTAGCCATGTGAATTTGAAATGTCCAAAAACTGGATATTTCCCTATTTTGCATCCATTTTTAATGATTTCCTTCCTTGCCTGTAGACTCAGACCCAAGTTATCCTATCATAATTAGCCTAGCTTCACTTGTCCCTGGTATTTTCTCACTCAGTTAACATCAGTTAATCACTTAACTCCTTTCCTAGACAAGGAGAGCTCGCCACACCTACCCATCCATTAGCTCACAGCTGGGATCACTAGGTTTCTTGTTTTCCAAACCAGTATAGACCACACACTACTCTAAATACTAGATTTTGTAATTCTCCTTGGATATTGCCTTTTAATCTGTAATGGGATGCCAAATCTATAGGAAGGCTGCAGGTACCCCTGTGCAAACCTGCCAGCAGTACTTATTAAAGAAAAAACCTTTTCCATTGTTTGAAAAATGTTGAAATGTTGAAAAATATCATGCATTATATAAATCAGGATTTCTCCCCCTGTCATTTGTCCTTCCTTGCCATTTTTCCATCCTCAGGGTTTGATGTTTCTTTTCCTATCTGCCACTGCTCTCCTGATCTTCTGCCTTTCCCTTAAGTCTCTACTTTGTCTTTTTATCTCCTACAGAACAGCCTTTCTCTCCTCTATCCCCAGTCTTCTGTTTTTCCATCCTTAGTCCCAGAAAAGCACTGAGTCCCCCCAACCAGTGGTCTGGTACAAGAGCACCTTCCCAAGAGGTGGAGGAAGGCGATTTGCATTAAGCAATGGCTAGGGGCAGTGAGTGAAGAGCAGGACTGCAAGAAGCCACAACGCAGGACTCCCCAGGAGCAAGCCCTCATTTGCAAGCTAGAGATTTACGCTCCTGTTGTTTCCTCACCCGCTCTCTGGCTTCTTGCTTTGCATGTCTAAATATAGATTAAGCACCCAAGTTTTAAAACTTTGCTCACAATCCTTTAGATCCTATTAAGGATAACATCCTTGAGTGAAATGGGCCATTGCTACAGGTCGTCAAGCTGGTACTATGTACAAGCGTGCCTGTTGGAAAAGGTTATTTTCACTCCACTGATCTGCTGGAAAGAAGTCTTATGCTTGCAACTGGTATCTTTTTCTCTGTTTTCCTGCAGAGTCTTGCATAATCATCTAAGTAATGTCATAGGCTGGGGAAAAAAACAAACAAGCAAACAAAAAGCCACAAAAAAATGCCTTTCCCTTCCTGTTTTATACAAACTGATGAACGCATCACAGTACTTTGCACTCCTTCCTTGATGCAGCAAACTGACTTAGTACATTTGTAAGTGCTTTTTCATGATTTGGACTGGATTGCTTTGCAGTATATGAGAACAAGCCCATAATATAAACAAAGATTTTCTCAAAAAGTGGTAGCTCAGATGAAATGGGAAGAGCACCAGGAGAGAAAGAAAAGACCTTTAGTGAATTTCTGTGTAAGAAAAGATCTGAGAAAAGATCCCAGCTGCCTATTCCCACAATTGGAATGCTGTTATTGTTCAGTCTTGTGTTATTATGTACATATAATTAGATCATTTTGTCAGGTATTAATGACTAATACAGTACAGTTCTTGTCTAGATCTGACAGCCCTAGGCATTACAACATTGCAGATAATAAATCATAACAGAGATAGGCTAGGAAATAATAGTGCAGGATAATTTTAAGTTATATTTTTAGTTCCTGTCCAAGCCTTGTCAAGGTCCCTGACAAGTCTTTAAATCACAGAATCACAGAATGGCTGAGGTTGGCAGGGACCTCTGGAGCTCATCTGGTCCAACTCCCTGCTCAAGCAGGATCACCTAGAGCCGGTCGCTCAGGATCACGTACAAAACACCACAAGTGACAAAATGAATATGTTTCTCTCAGGACATGTTGAATAATTCTCGAGGGTCTGTTGACTGGATTGACCAAATCTTCACTGAAGTTGTGAAGAAGCCTGGACACCTTGCTCAACTGTAGACATGCAGGTGTCTGCATCTGCAAGCTGAATCCCACAAAAAAGGGCAGGAATCTGTCTAATCCTGTTCAAGCTGTTTAGAAGTTAGGGGTCTGGTCAAGGACAGTCATTCAGGGTCCTCCAATGAATACCGGACACCTCCCAAAGCTACTATAAATTCCTTATTTAAAGCTATATAGAATTAGTCACCCAGCTATCCCCTAGAAAAGGAGGTGATAAGTGCCTAGATAACATGCTTACCTTTTAGATGGCTAAAGCATCTCATTGCAAAGCATCTCACTTTTCCTGCTACTTTCTATTACACACAGGAGACATTCCCATATACACAATTCCTCAGAGGGGAGACAATTCCAAAAAAATTGTCCTTTGAAAAAGTTCCAGTCCAGTTGCATTAATCTGCAATTAATTCTGATGTTATTTGCACATGGGAATTTAATTACAGATGCTTACTTTTTCTTTAAAAAGCCATCTGAAGCCAAGTGAAACAAGTTTTCAAAGAAACAGGTAAGCCTATAGTTCTGAAAGAGGGGAAAATAAATTACCTGTTGTTTAACAAATGCATGAAAGAACCTCTAAACAGGAGCAAAATATCTTTTATTTCAATTTCCACTGCTGTATCTTTGTACAATGGCCTTTTTACTCTCATGCATGGGCACTAATTGGACTGCTTTAATCCCTGTTTTTTAATGAGCACAGACACTAACAATTCCTCCTTGAAGCTCATTATCAACCTTGATCCAAATTCTCCCATTTTTCTGATTCAATGACATACTATCATGGTTAATTTAACTTCCCAAAGATGCACATAGCTTTCTGAGGCACTACAGTGTTTTCAGAGCAGAATCTGTTCTCAGTGTTTCTGCTCTATATTCTAAAAAGAAAAATGAATTCTTCATAAGTGAAAGAAATGGGGGCCTGATCACAAATCCATTGAAGTTGATGAGATATTTTTTATTGTATTCAGGAACTTTGGATCATGTTCTCACTGCACAAAATAACATGTAGTTTTCTATTTGCATCAGTTTCTGCTATGCAGTTTAGGATGAAGCAGGTTATAGCTGGATTTCAACATATCCTTTAATAAGTGTGGTGAAATTTGCCATTTCTTGAATAGAAAAAGTGAGTTCATTTCTGCATATTCCTTTCATCATTCTTGTAAAAAGAAACAAGAAAACATTTGCTTTTCCCAAGAAAATGCTGTTAACTTAGTCCAACCTTTATTTCAACTGTGTTTATTGGTCAGAATTCCACTATATTTCCATTTCCAAATAGTTGATAACAGCCGAACTAGACATCTTAATTGCATACTTTGATTCCAAAATAAACAGCCTAAAATTAGTAAAAATATAGATTCTCACCCTAAAGAAACCTATTTGCACACCGTGTGTTCCAATACAGCCCAATGGTGTTCTCCAGATGGCTAGTTCTGCTTCTCTGCTGGTTTTTATTAATTATCCCAGTGTTCTTTGCACTGTAACACATGATGTTACAGCAGGTACTTTCGATTATGATTCATATGTTGGTCATATAGCCAGCCAATGCAACTTCAAAATAGCCAGCAAATGCATCCTCTCATTTTGTGCTCATCGGTATGCTGACTTTTCAAGGGAGCATAATCCATATGTTTAGCTATAATACCATTCTGTGTTTTCATCTTCTGCTGAGTTTAATTGTTCTTGATGCCAAGGTTTATAATCTCTTCTGGATGAACAGCTCATTTGTATGGACATATTCGCTATTCAGATTTGTCTTGCAGGAGTGGGACATTTTAAGTGTTTTAACTGCCTATGCAGTTTCATGTCAATGGGCAACAAGAAAAGAATATTCTCCTATCAAATAAGCATTTCATAAAACTTAATAATCTTTCACTGTATACTTTAGTTAACAGTTGATGTTCGGGAGATTTCATTTCATTATCATTCTTTACCTGTCAGGTGAGAAACTCACAGGTTATCTGTGTAATTATTGTACTCATTCTGAAGAAATCGGTGTAATTTCTCCAGAGCTACAATGACAAAGTATGATATAAGGGGAAAGAGATTTTAAGCAGAAGTTGCAGTGCAGCAGAGAAAGCATGTAGATTTAGATGTAATTTCAAGTAGGATTTAAAAAGGTGGTTTAGCTGACATTTCAATCTTTCTGAAATACCGTAAAGATGATCTTAAAAACTAAATCGCATTATGGTTTTAACACCTGGAAACCCGTACCCTACGACTAAGCTGGGCTTATCTCACTCCTTCAGTTCAGGCAGAGAAGGGAAAACGACACTCTTAGTTTCAAGGCTGTTGAAATGTATGCAATCTCATGTGCAGTAGGAAAGTAAGAACAGAGATGTGGTTTTACCTGTGAAGTATGAGTTAAGCTGCACATCTTTCATTGAACTCCATCATTATTTCAGAATTCACAAATATATTTTTGAAAAAAAAAAAAGAGGAAAAGAATCTGAAGTTCCTACAGTAACAGCCACTTCAGATTCCCTCATTAACCAGTATCTGGCTAGCACAATTTAAAATCCAGAATAGGAAAGAGGTACAGTTAAATCATAGAGGAAAGCTGATTTTTCCCATCTTATTTAGTGAAAAAGTGTCATGCTTTGTGGCCTAAACTAGGTTTACAACACTTTACCAAGCTTGCTTTCAGCATCTCACGTGCACTATTGACTCCTGTCTTGCAACTACTGAGTGTAGTGCTGCACTTTCTTTCACTGTAGACACACAATCATTTCAATTAATATTTCTCATATCTGTGGGGAAGCATTTTGCTTGGAAAAGAAATTAAATGTGATGGCACTTTAAAAGGACTTAATGTAACTGGATTGTTTGCATTCCACTGAGGAATGTGCAAAATTGGCAGCTAAAAGAAATGTCCTTTTTTGAACATAGGCTGACTACATTTGGGGTAGAAATTATTATTGTGGCTAAGAAATATGGACATTTCAACTGTATTTAAACATTTTTTTCACCATAGAATCACATTTAAAAGTAGCTTGCAAATAACTTGAAATATCTTGTGCACCGATACTTCATTCTCTATGAGATATGATTTATATGCACACAATATGCATTTACAAGATTTCGTGTATTTATCTACACATGTATGTATATTCCTCTGTCTGCTTAGGAAATAAAAGAAAGACCAAATCTGGCCATCCTGTCCCCGTCTTCTTCTCTCTCCGCTGTTATTCTTCTGTTTCAAAATTATGTCAGAAGTCTTGCTTTTCCTGGTTTTGTGAAAAATGGCTTGCATTAGATAAGGTGGTAAGGTGGACACAGACTGTATATCTATCGTGAATCCTTCTATGGTCCAAAAGTGTAAAACTGCATTAGAGAGAGATTAAGTATCTCTTAAAGTCTCTTGACTCACGTCAGCCTAATTCTCCAGCTGTATTTCTCAGACTAGATTCCAACTTAAAAAGTGAACAGAAGAAGAATAACACTAATTTTTTTGCAGTCTTCCTTACAGATCAATAAAAGTACAAAATGGACATACAATTGACTTTTCCTTTGCAATTCATATTACAGTTCACTTTCAGTAGTTGAACAGAGATACAAGAGGTTGCAAGGCATAGAGTAGCATCCCTATATTTTTGTGCAAAATATATGAAAAGAAATTCAAAGAGCAAGGAGATGGGGATTCAGGCCTATGCTATCACTGCTGCCATTTTTGTAAACTGTGGATTATTCGTTTTAAAGCAAATGGAAAATGCCAGAGGACATTCTTGGGTGCGTAATACAGTTTTACAGTAAGTCATGTTTGGGCCAGAGATCTGCTTAGGCATTTCCTGTTTAGCTTTATTGTTTCTGTTATGTGCAGCTTGTGTCATGCCTTAAATTGAGAGGAAAGACTGCAAGGAAGCATGGGAATGAAAGAGAAAAGAATTGGTATTGAAAAGATATTCTTCCCATGGAACCCATAATTCCTCTCTTCTATTAAAAATAACCATTTTTATACTTCATGTGTCCTGGTCTATCCTAGTCTACCTGTAACGTCTTTGTCGGATAGTCGTTAGAGGCCAGACTCTTACATCCTGGCCTGTATCAGAAATAGTGTGGCCAGCAGGAGTAGGGAAGTGATCGTGCCCCTGTACTCGGCCCTGGTGAGGCCGCACCTCGAATCCTGTGTTCAGTTTTGGGCCCCTCACTCCAAGAAGGACGTTGAGGTGCTGGAGCGTGTCCAGAGAAGGGCAACGAGGCTGGTGAGGGGTCTGGAGAACAAGCCTTATGAGGAGCGGCTGAGGGAACTGGGGTTGTTTAGCCTGGAGAAAAGGAGGCTGAGGGGAGACCTTATCGCTCTCTACAACTACCTGACAGGAGGTTGTAGCGAGGTGGGTGTTGGTCTCTTCTCCCAAGTAACAAGCGATAGGACAAGAGGAAATGGCCTCAAGTTGCGCCAGGGGAGGTTTAGACTGGATGTGAGGAAAAATTTCTTTACTGAAAGAGTGGTTAAACATTGGAACACGCTGCCCGGGGAAGTGGTTGAGTCACCATCCCTGGAAATATTTAAAAGACGAGTAGATCAGGCACTTAGGGACATGGTTTAGTGGGCATGGTGGTGTTGGGTCGACAGTTGGACTCGATGATCTTAGAGGTCTTTTCCAACCTTAATGATTCTATGATTCTATGATTCCCAATCTTTATACACATTGTTTCTTAAGCCAAGTCATCGCATTATTACCAACAAGACTAAGGGCTACTCAGCACAATAAACAGTGATGGCATTTCACCTCAACTTTGGCGGTAGGACTGGTTTCATAGAAGTACAAATCACTCCTTCAACTGCTTTCACCCCGGTATAAACCTCAGTAAAACCAGGAGACTCGTAACTTTTCATTTCCAGTTTGACTTTTCATTTCCAGAATTACAGAGGTTTTAGTTGTGTTTAAAAGCAAGAAACAACGGTGCAGCTTAGTGAAGGGAAGAAAGGTTGGGCTATCCCAACTCCCCAGTACCAGCACCAAACCCTCGGCGTAGTCCGCAGCCAGCTGTATTCATTCCACTAGGCTTTGCCATCAAAAGTGCTCTTTTGTCCATGCAGATAAGGCTTGGGCTCTGGTCACTTCCAGATCTCACAGACACAGATGAAGACACCTGCATCTGCGTGTTGTCACCAAAGCACCACTGGTAAAATATTTGACCTTTCCCCTTCCACGTGTGCAGTGTAGGCACCCTAAACATCTACTGGTCCAATGATCCAGTGCTGCAACTCTGTAAATTGTCCCAAGTGCCTTCCCATCCCACTTTTGGAGCCTGGATCCTCTTTTTTTTTGGATCTGGCTGTTCAAGACTGGGTACAGCCTGCTCAATCGCAAATGGGTGTGCTGGGGTCAGCTTGTCCTCGCTTCGTGCTCACACACAAGCAGTGGAGACTGCCAGGGCCAGGGATTTCCTTCCCTTCTAGCTCTTCTCCCTCACTGCCCCACTGCCTTTAGCACAGGGACCTCAAACTGTTTTTCAAATGTTAATTCTTAACTTCCTGCTGGAGAGAAAAACGTTCCCTATTGGGATACTGAAACTTTTCAGTGATTCACTAGCAAATCAGTGAGAGGGAAAATTAAAATACAGGTCACGGTTCCCAGTACTGTTTTAGTGAAAAGACTGTCCTGTCATTTTAAATCACTGCAGATTATTGATGACACTTTGAATACCAGGGAAAGATAAAGTAATAAGATTTAAATCTGTCTGTACACTAGAGGGAGATTAAATATATATGTGCCACAAACAATTTTTCAATTGCTGAATGATTGAGTAAAAGACGTATTTTTTCAGTGGATGAAACTATATAAAACCTAGAGTATTATACCATTTTACATATCTAATACATGAATTTAGATTGCATCTAATATATGAAGCACTGAACTAATTTTTTTATTAAAAAGCTTGATATATTGTTATTTTCAATTCCATTCCATCTGCTTCTATTGCATTATCAACTGGAGACAAACATACTTTAGAAAAAAATATTCTCAATATTTAAAGTTGTAAAGTTCATGTTGAAAGTATAGCCTTTTATGTGCAATTTTAATATTTATTTCTTCCCCGTATGCAAAGAATAAAGGGGAAAAAGTAAATTGTATTTTTTTGCCTTCTCCAGGAGCCATATTGATTGTCAAAGCTGTTAAAGCCTTAATTACCTGAATAATTAAGACTAATGTCCTCGGCAGTGTTCAGTACCCTGTTCTTCTGGCTCTGGCCCTTGACAGGTGAAAATGAAAGTGCCTACCAACAGTATTCTGAAAAGAAGTTCTTACTGTTTTGTAGATTTTCCTTTTAATTTATTACTAAATACTTTTAACTGAAGATCATGAACATTAATTTGCACTAACAGAATACATCCTACCTTCTGGCATGTAATTTTAATAGCTTATAAGAATGTATGAATGGGTAATACTGTACAATAAATGATACATGAGTTTACATTGTTGCAAAGCATTTAAAATAGTTTAGCTTCTTTCACACCATCTGCTTAATTCACACATTCATTTTCTGAAAGGTTTATTGTTATTAGAGGCACTTATAAAAGAGAAAATTAAGTCAAATTGATAACACAGACAATTCCTACAATCAGGCCGTGGCTTATTCCTGAGAAAATGCTGTCAGCTAAATTAACTTTAGCTCTCTCGAAGATAAATTCTGCTTTCAGATGGTGTAATTCAAGAAAATTCAATTGAAATTAATTGAGGGGTGTAAATCTGGAAATATTCCAGTTGAATTAATGGAGTTATTAAGCATTTATAATCTTGTAAGAGGAAAAATGTGTCCTTTAGTCAGCTGAAATAAACTAATATGTTGGCAAATGCTTAAAACAGTTGTGTATTTCCACTGTAAATCTCTGCTTGCAGTAAATAATTCCTATACTTTGGATAACACAAAAGGAAATATTACACTTCACTGAACAGAAACTCAGGACAATTTGAAAAATATGCATAAAGCATTTGAGGTGAAATTAACTTCAGACTTTATTTGCATGCCAATACACAGCTTATCTGGCGTCTACATTGTCTCAAATAAATTAATTAAAAATATCTCTAGCTCTACAAATACCCAGCACAATATATTAACACAAATCATTAATAAACAGAACTCATTGTCAAACAACTAACTGCATCCTCTTTTGGGCTTCTTTTGAGATTATTTTAATATACACTGTTTGTAGGTGATGGACTGCTTCACTGTGAGTCATCTTGAAACAATTACGCCAAATGTTTTGCTTCCAATGAAAGAAGTATTTTTTTATTTTTCATATGGGATTAAATACACGACCAACGTATGATTAGCTGCTTTCTAGGTGTGCAGTGTTGCATGCACAGCCCAGTGCATTTAAGTATTAAATTGATTAATCAAATTCTGAAATACCTTTAAAGTCAAAACATTACTCTTGTTTTTCAAACGTGAATTTTAGTCACAGACAGCGTTTCAAGATCAGTTTTCTAATTTAAAATTGCTGTTACACATTGGAGTGTAAAGCACCAAATATCTGTTTGACAAAAAAAAAGAAATCAAATACAGTCCAGAATTGACATGCTACAGAAAATAACACAGAAAGCTTTCCTAACTGGTAGACTATAAGCAGAAGTGAAAACCTGGTCTTTACTGATTATTAATTGAGTAAAATTAATAACATGGCACTTACCTCTATAAAATCAGTGAACAGCAGAAAACTTTGGCGGAACAATTTACAACAGCTGATGTGTTTGTCCCAGGGATGTGCTCTTCCTAATGAGTGGGCTTTTAACTAATGAGAAACTGAGGGCATCTGAAAATAAGGGCAGAATTTTACCTAAACACTCGTCATGTCATTGCAAAATAAATAAATAAATTCATTTAAAAGTTAGTCATATTACTTGTAAGCAGCCTGTCTCTTGCTATAATAATTTTGTATCACCTACTTTTATGGCATGATAAGGGAACGTCCAGACTGCTGTTTGAGAAGAATTAAGTTGTGTTTTGAGAGTTACATGCTCTGGACTCAGCAGCGACAGGCATTAACAGCAGGGACAGCTCGGTCACTGCGGTGCAGGGAGAAGCAGGGATGCTTGCAAACCGAACAAACAAAATAGTTCAGGAAGAGCTATTTTAAAGAACTGACTGGATGGGCAGGCCCAAAGAGTTGTGGTGAATGGAGTTAAATCCAGTTGGCAGCTGGTCACAAGTGGTGTTCCCCAGGGCTCAGTACTGGGGCCAGTTCTGTTTAATATCTTTATCAATGATCTGGACGAGGGGATCGAGTGCACCCTCAGTAAGTTTGCAGATGACACCAAGTTGGGCGGGAGTGTTGATCTGCCTGAGGGTAGGAAGGCTCTGCAGAGGGACCTGGACAAGCTGGATCGATGGGCCCAGGCCAATTGCATGAGGTTCAACAAGGCCAAGTGCCGGGTCCTGCACTTGGATCACAACAACCCCATGCAGCGCTACAGGCTTGGGGAAGAGTGGCTGGAAAGCTGCCTGGTGGAAAAAGACCTGGGGGTGTTGGCCGACAGCCGGCTGAACATGAGCCGGCAGTGTGCCCAGGCGGCCAAGAAGGCCAATGGCATCCTGGCCTGTATCCGAAATAGTGTGGCCAGCAGGAGTAGGGAAGTGATCGTGCCCCTGTACTCGGCCCTGGTGAGGCCACACCTCGAATCCTGTGTTCAGTTTTGGGCCCCTCACTCCAAGAAGGACGTTGAGGTGCTGGAGCGTGTCCAGAGAAGGGCAACGAGGCTGGTGAAGGGTCTGGAGAACAAGCCTTATGAGGAGCGGCTGAGGAAACTGGGGTTGTTTAGCCTGGAGAAAAGGAGGCTGAGGGGAGACCTCATCGCCCTCTACAACTACCTGACAGGAGGTTGTAGCGAGGTGGGGGTCGGTCTCTTCTCCCAAGTAACAAGCGACAGGACGAGAGGAAATGGCCTCAAGTTGCGCCAGGGGAGGTTTAAATTGGACGTGAGGAAAAACGTCTTTACTGAAAGAGTGGTGAAACATTGGCACAGGCTGCCCAGGGAAGTGGTTGAGTCACCATCCCTGGAAGTATTTAAAAGACGAGTAGATGTGGTGCTTAGGGACATGGTTTAGTGGTGGACTTGGCAGTGTAAGGTTAAGAGTTGGACTCAATGATCTTAAGAGTCTTTTCCAAACTAAGTGATTCTATGATTCTATGATTTGGGGATAAACTTCCTTAAAACTTAACCCAAAGTGTTTAGTCTTTGCTATTTCCTGAACATGATACCTGCAAGCAGACCCCAGGGACCGCTGGTTCCTGATCCCGGTGGCTGAGCACCGTGGGATGGGGTGAGTGACCAAAGCAGGGCAAGAGGGACCAGCAATATCACAGAATCCTTGTGTGGTCCTCAAAGAGGCTTTTAAAATGATTCAGCATGACAACAGCTTAAACAGGTACACCTTACCTCAACAACCAGTCAAAACCCCATCAGATATATAGGGATGGATAGAAAGAGTCCCTACATACAGAAGGATGATGGTCAAGAGCATTTCTGTATTGTAACAGTGCAGACAAGGAGGTCAGAAACGTCCACATTCCCATGTGGGAACAGCGACGTGTAAAAGAAGGAAACCCTGGATTTCCTCATCTTGTCAATCATGACTGTTGTCATTGAAGTATTAAATTTGAAATAAATACAGGAAACAAGTACAGAGAATTATTGGAACAACTGCAGACATTTTTGTTGTTGCTGTTGCCACATTTGTCTCCAAATCTGCACAGCTATTTGAATTAAATAGGAAACAAGTAGCTCCCTGAGCCCTGGCAATAATAAAGGCAAGTTTCCTATGGGCCTGCGTCTTATCCTTGACTGAGCTCCAAACCAAGGTTTCCCAAGGCTGAGGCATGTACAGAAGATCTTTCCTGCAATGGTTGTTCGCCTTACATCATGATCGCTTTTTTTCTTGCCTTTTACACAGCAGGTTGTTTCCATCAATGGGTAGAGGTGAGATGGTCTCTGACACCTGAGCCCCTCCTGAGTGTCTGGCTGATGTTTGCTGTCAGGGAAGGACATGCAATTACACAGACAGACAAACTTGTGCCCATATCTACATGCTCTGCGCGGGCTTTAGCATCCCTTCTACAATGGGAAAGGCTAAAATAACTTCTCATTACTGACTGTGGCCCAGCACCTTCAGTGGATATGCTAGAGGGGACACTTAACAGCTGTCCTAGCCATGCCACGGGTCAGACAGTGCACCCCTGCCACGCTGCTGAGGTGCCCCTCGCTGCCCATCTGCAGTCCGGCAGCCCTGTGCCACAGCCCTGTGCTCGGGGTTCCCATCCCAGCGTGCAGCAAGCAGGCTCACCCACCCGGCATGGCTTTTCCTGAGCGCCTGCCAGGACTCAGCAACAGCTTATTTAAAACAAAGCACGATTTATTCGCCTAAAATAGAACATAGGACAAAGGGTAAAGCTAAACAGACAGCTTTTCGTATTTGGCCTTATAGCCATCTTCCTTTTTAAGCCATTGTAAAGGTCTCTTCAGCCCAATTATCTCAGCCTGTAAGCTTGGGAGTGGAGACCAACCTGAAGCATGTGTTAAATGCCTCTTTCTCAATGTGTTTCTAGCTGCATCTTTCCCTTGGACGGTGGCTGTTAACTCAGGTGCTGCCCACCTCCCCCTTACTGCACCCTTACCTTACTTGTGAGGGTTAGCATCCCCTTGGAGCCCCGGCTCTGCGCAGCTCAGCCTTGCCAGCCCTGCAGCAATACCCCTCCTTTACTTTCATTCTTGTTCTGGGTCTCATTTCATTTCACTAAAACATTTTCCTTTTTCTTATCCTGCACTCAGGTGGAACAATATGAAGCAAACTGAGGCATAATTCACAAGGAATTGATTTCCATTATTCTCTTTGTTCTACCTGTTCAAATATACCACACAAAGAATAACTTTCTATTTAAATGTTATTAAAAATATCAGTATTAAGAGTAAAATATATACATGCTGTGCACATGTATGGTTTATATACATATGTAGGTAAAATCTTTGGTATAGTAAAAAAATAGACCTGAACATACTTAAAATAGAGTGGTAGGGTGGAAAAAACAACTCCGATAACCAGTAGAAAGTATCGCATTTCTTTGACTAAAGTGGGAAAGAACAACAACTTTGAAATAAACGGCTGGCACCTACCAAGATACCACCCACTCCAGGGTTTTACTCAGAACCACACAGAAAAGTGAATCCTACAGAATAAATGGGAGATAAAGACAACTCAAGAACTTGCTTCTTCAAGGCATCACGAGTCATTCGGGCAGCGCTCTGAGCTGCCGGAGCAAGAGAAATCCCTCCAACCACTGGGGGAAAAAAGCCAGCAAGAGCAAAAAGCATGTGTACAGGATGATGAAACAGCCCCAAACAACCCAGAATGGAAGAAGCAGCTTTGAGAACAAGTAGTTTCTGTTTTACAGTAGTACTTGATGGCAATACTAATACTTAATAAAAGTCAGTGTAATACTCCAATCCACCAAAGGTTTTGGGTTTTCACCTTTCTTTCCACTTGCACTTGTGTGGGCACTAAGATCTCAGGGTGTTTCATTGCTGTTGTTATTTTTACTTGATATTGCAGTTACATTTGATATTTGAGAAATGGAGATCACAAGGGAGGTGCAACAATTGCCATGAGTCAGCAGCTATCGGTTCTTGCCATCTGACAAAGGGTTGCCTGTGTGCGTATATACATAATTCTGACAGAGAGGAGGAGAGTGACGCCAGGATTTGCAGTCTAGCTCCTGCCAACCTCTTCCTGTGCCGTACAAAGCTTCTGCTAAATCCGAAAGCCTGGAGCAGCCTTGCTGTGTCTCCCTGAACTCAGGTGGTGGGCATTCACATCAGGAGCCTTCCCAAGTTCTGCTCCTTCTCAGCAGCCGGACCTCATCCCCAGCCACGCAGAAAATGTTCTGTGGGACAGAAGGAATGACAGGCTGCAGCAGGAGAGAGGCAACTGTAGGGAGAGACTGTTGGGGGAATAATTCAGAGAAAGACTTATGCTTTGGTTTTATTTGAATTACAAATGAAACCAAGATCTTTAATGGAAGGAATTTGAGGAAGAAAGCTGTACTTTATGTAGAGCGGTATTTGTTTAGAGCTGGAGAGGAAGCTCTGCTGTACCCAGCCTCTTATTACCTGTCTAAAAATAATGATTTTTTTATTTCAAAGTTTAGTTCTTGATAAATATAATCCAGCTTCTTATGCATCAAGAGAGAAACGCCTCAGGAAATCACAATAAGAATATGGGTTGCCACTTGAATAAAATGTAGTCTGTTCTTAAATACGGAATTGATTGGGGGTTTCTTTTTTTTTCAGATAACTGACAAAATAATTAGAACGTATGTTTCCTAATTAATTACCAAGTAGCTATTAATAGTAGTGTTTAAAGACTATAAGAAAAATATGAAGTCCTGATATATAATAAAATCCAGGTTCTACGCCATGTCACAAATGCATTCTGAACAATAAATGCTTCTAAAAAACTCACACCTTATTCAGCTGGACTTATATAGCAATTCTATGAAGAATATACATTTAATAACAAAATTATTTTTAAGAGTTTTAGAAGAAATTAAATTCAACACTGCCTACAGAATAACTCCTTATGCTCCATAGCTAGGAAAAAAAGGCTGAGAAGGGATGTGGGAATAAGCTAGTATTAGACTGAGTTTTAATACCAATGTTTAAAATAAATGTTGTCATGTTGATTAGACCTGTGGGCTATGGGCTTCATTTCAAGCCCATACATGTACCTGGAACTGAAGTTTACTCTTAAGGGTCTATTTTAGTTAAAGTTAATGTGAAGTAAGAGGGCTTGTGCCCCTGTGGTCAGATTTCCAAGTCACATCATTGCCTAAAGAGGCAAACAGGCACCTACTGACGTTGTTAAAAGCAGTTGAATTGATTGGGCCTCATAGGACTAAGGGCTCATATCTGTAAAATTATTCAAATATTTAATTCCTGTTTATTGGTGATTTCAGTGCAGTCAGGCATCTAGCTATCTTTGGGCATAAGACTGATAGCACTGAACCAGGTTTGTTGCTTTTGAAAATATTATTAGATAGTTATCTGCACTTTAAGCCCCTATGTAATTTTATAAATCTATCCCTTCAACGGTTAGAGGGTTAAAGGATTAGGTTCCTCTCTTGCATTTCTGAACACATTTAATCATAAATACTGGACATTTGATTTTATGGCTAGATAAACTAAAACTAAAACACACCCTAAAAATATCTAGCTAACCATGAGACAGAATAAGCTGCCTCTCCCAGCTTTCTGTTTGGACTGGGACAAGTTTGGGATGCTGGTACCAACTGTTAGCTGCCTTTTGGTCAATGCTTACCACCAACACCTTTTTGGGGAGCAGCACCCCGTTGTGACAGGCTTTCAGTGAAGTTTGGCCGAAGTTAAGGATGCTCAGGTCACCTCTGCCGGAAAAGTGCTTGGCCCCGGTTGCCGGCACTCAGCCTCCCACCCAGTGTCATATCCACCTCCCTCAAGCTGCAGGACCAAATCCAACCTACCCCACTTATTTTGCCGGGAGGCATCACACTGCCTGCTGCTGAATTGCCAACGCAACCCACAGATGCCAAACCATACATACATATATATATATATATATATATATATAAAAACTCTTTCCAGTAGGAGTGTCTCTGAATACCATATGTACAACCTGCGTGTGAGTGGCACTTCTGCCACGCAGGAAAGGACAGTGGGTGTGCACAGCTTCAGGGTGAAATAAAGGCCAGACCTGTGAATACCAAGGCAATTACAAATCAGCCAACACCAATGCAAAGTTTGGGCTAGCAAGCTGGTTTAGTCAGGAGAAAGATCACGGATTTAACAGTGTTACAAGGAAATTTTGCAATAAGGTTAGAGGTTCTGGCCAAGGAACATCTAATGTTCCCTCTTAGCCTAATGCAAAGCATAAGAAATTAAAGATAAACCCCCTTCATTTTCCTTATGTTTTCTGAAGAACCTAAAAATGCGTTTAAGACAGAACCTCTTACAGCAACGCCTCCGCATTTCCGCAAATATTTAATTCTGTGGGTAAATGCAAAAAGTGTGCACTTCAGTAACATTCTCTGGATGTATCCAGTGGTTTGGTCAATCTCAGTTTTTAGGTATTCTTGCAAGGAGCTCCTGAGAATACACTCAGCATACTAGGTCTTTGCACTTAGATAGCGGAGATCTTACTCTGGTGATGGTTATGTTTACAATACAAAGACACAATACAGAGATAGAAAATGTCTTTAAAGCTCAAAGCCTGCAAACATTTATAAGCTTATCACACTCAGAACATAGTTTTGGAGAGATAAATGCTTTATTAACAACTCTCACAAAATCAGATCTGTGGCTCCCCAACTCTTGGTACATCTATCAAACAGAGAAAAGTCGGGCTGACTCACTGAACACATTTTCCTGAAGATAAGTGTCACCAGGTCTGAGATGATGCTGCCTGAAGAGGTACTTTACTCAAAGACCTTTTCCTAATTTTTTTCCTGTGATATTGCCATTATTTTGGCACTCCTTTAGAAAAAAATATTGTGCATTCACTTTTTTCTGAACGTTGATGAATTTTTATTGTCACACCAAAGGGAGTTCGTAATCTCATCACACAGGAAAAGAATAAGTAACAGACCTTGTTCCTGGTTGAATGGAGGAATGAAGTTATATTTAAAGTGCAAGGAGGAAGAAATGGAATTTATTGTTCAGCTTCATGCAGAGAGGTGGCTGACTCACAGGCCTGTACGGCTGATGGTACTTTCAAGCAACAGCAGGAGAGAAATTAATGAGGAGAAAAAAACGTCAATTTATGTTGACTAAAGAGGAAGCTAAAGAACAGCCATGACTTCCCACATACTTTTGCAAGGCAAGGTTCTTCTGTTTCTATTGTATAGCCAGAAAGCAGAAGCTGGAGCCTGTGGCTAAATCATACCTCCACAATTTTCATAGATTTTCTAACATGGTATGAAAACAAGCAGGATCATAGAAAACTCAAGACATCAGGTTATTCCTCCATATTGAAAAAGATTTTTTTACTTCCACAATAAGTACTTTTGGATGCTAATAAAAAATAATTAGACAGCACTTGAGAAAAAACTTTTTGTGGAAAATAAGTCTTTGCTTACCTATATACATATATATATGCATATATATACAGAAATCACAATCAGAAAGCCACTGGTCACAAAATGCACTTCACACTTCAGACTCATTTTCTAAAGCCTGTGCTGTAAACCAGAACTTGGATAAGTGGGGAGGGTAACAGTAAGCTATCAATAAAACCAGGAGATTTGTTTTTCGGAAATTATTTAGCCCTTTTCTTTGTTGAACACTCAGGCTCATGAAATGTTGTCAAGAAGTTGTTTGTCAGCTAGTAGAAATATGATAAATGTAGATAATGGCAGAAGTGTTAGCTTTGGTCATGCCCCTTAACCTTTTAAAAGCTCCGTGTGGGATAAGTGAAAGAGGAAAGACTCTAAAAAGTGCTGAAGATGAAACAGGGATGGGGGAGCCATGAACCAGCACCCAGACTCCACCGGCGTTGCACACCTTCGTTACACCATGCTAAAACAGAGAGCAAACGGGCGATATTCGTAGCACCCCGGGGCAGATGCGTCTGCAGGGGTGGCGATGCTCAGCAGCCCTGGCACCAAAAAGCCAGCAGCACTCAGTCGTGGGGAGAGAGCCATCTCATGCCTGCGACACAAGCCCTTTCTAAAAACCATCCTTCTAATGTAAGCTTCCTTTCCAGCTTCTTTTCCTTCTTTGCATTATTTTTTCTCAATCCTTTCTGCTTTCTGCCTGAATGAGAACCCATCTTAGCCAGGCAGATTGCCTTAACCCTGCTATACCTAGCTTAGTGCAGCAAGCTAAAAACCAGTCCCAAACAATCAGATGTACTTCTAAAAAAAAAAAAAGTTTTCCATGAGTTGTAGAGAGGAAAACAAGAGCAAAAAGGCAAATGTTTTTCCTGGCCCGAAGACCACAGTTTGGATCATGTGCTCCAAAAGCTACCCAGATACAGAAGCTATATTTTCCTGCCCTTGCTATTCCTTCCTCCTTCCCCTTCCTACCAGAGGGCTTTGTTTTGCTTTACAAGGAAATAGGATTCAATTTTAACACAAAAGCCACTGTCTAAAATCAATGCTTTTTTTTTTTTTCACAGAAGAGGCATTAATTATGACTTTAAAGACTACCAAATGAGAGGGGGTTTTCCTCTAAAAATGTTATAATATAAAAAAATATGATATTATAAAGTGAAACTATTTAGAAATATGGTATACAGAGGTTTCTAATAAGATTTAACCCAAATTATAGCCA
Source organism: Aptenodytes patagonicus (assembly GCF_965638725.1). Classification (NCBI taxonomy): domain Eukaryota; kingdom Metazoa; phylum Chordata; class Aves; order Sphenisciformes; family Spheniscidae; genus Aptenodytes; species Aptenodytes patagonicus. The sequence goes on from NC_134949.1 coordinate 24,740,819, forward strand.
CTTCTTTGAAAATCTTAATCTAAATTTTGAAGCTTTTTCTGTTTTCTTTCTCCCTTCTCTCTATTCATCTTCCTTTTTTTGGCATTTTAATAAAAATGAAACATAATTTTCCTTTTTACATAATTAGTAAAAACCAAGGGCCTTGCAACATAACCTCAAATCCAGTTTTTTGTGCAAATCAAGGAAGTAGTACAGTCATTTTCCATAAAAGTTTGTGTTTCATCATTAAACTAATTCTCATTTTTCAAGCACAGGCTGCATATGCATATGGGGAACTCCCATAAGGAACCGGATTACTTAGACATCGGAGAAACACCCTGCGTGACTTAGGCTGGGACACATCCTTAGGCTCGCAGCTTGCCTAAAAAACTAGGTATGAAGCCCTCATACCACCCTGAGTCATGTGAAATCCCATACTTACGTTATTTGAAGTAAACGATCCCCTTTGACACCCATTGGGATGGTAACGTGCTTCAGGTGGTGAATAACCTGTTCCCTCCAGAATTAGGGGTTACCATAGGTATGACACCGTATCACCTGGGCCAGGCAGAAGCTGGGTGTGAGTGGGGAATTACCTTGAGACAATGACTTGCTTCACGGTTGGGAGGCGAATTCATGCTTTGTCATCCAGCTACTTGTATTAGGGTTTCTGTATTTCAGAAGAGTTCATTGGGCAATAAAAACACTTGAAACAATTTCAGTCATTCACCCTGCTGTTCCTAACCATGTGAATAGAAACAGTTTTGGATTATTATACTCTCAAATAAAACTCATAAGACTGCCTGAGAGATGTAGAGGCCTATGTGGTTTGATTTTCAGCAGGAATCAGGCACACAATCATTTGAATAAAAGGTTGATTTTTCCACCTTAAATACAGATTAGGATTTCCATGATAAAACACAAAATTACACTTCTATTCTTAGTAAATTAAACCATATTCTCATCATGGGTTGAATTGGCAATGATGCACATGGTCAAGTTTCTCCAATGTTTTCACATCACTAGACATTCTTTTTGGGGTACCTGAACCCCAATAAAAGCAGGGAGACCCTCCATGCTGTTTTGCTCCCTTGCACTTCTTTGGCTGCCCTACAGAGGAAGCAGCTACTAAATGAGTGTGAAGGGAAGCAGAGAGGGGAAGCGACCAGGGAAGCAGGTAGGAGTTGCTGCAGTATGGATGGGAGAAGAGGGCAAAGGCCAGGGCCTCCAGAGGGACTGGAAGGGGACGAGCAATGGGCAGCCGAGAACGGGGACAGATAGCTGCCAAGGGGCTGCCTCTTTTGCCATCTCCTGCCATTTCAGTATTTGACCTGATGATATTTTTACAGATGAAGTGTTGTACAAAACCATAAATTGGTTTCTTAATCTTTCAGGTTTTCACCCTTAATAAGGTGACAATAATAATAAACAGCAGTTACCATCACAAAAGGTTCTTCTTCTGAACTGACTATAAAAATGACATTGTGAATGTTCTGCTTTTTTACTCTTCCTCTGCATTTAATTTAAAAGTTAGCAATGTTTTGTCTTCTTTTTCTAACTGCCAACTTTGTAAATCCAGCAGCAACCTAAAGGAAAACTGGTAGCTTTCCACTCGATTAATCATTCCTGGCAACGAAGGCTCTCAGATGTGTTCTCAGCCACACATCGGCAACCCCACTCTCTTTAAATTGCAATTATATCTGTGCAGATCGCCCATCTTCAGTACATTTCCTTAGATAAAACGTTTTGAAATTTGCTAAATTATTATTTTTACGGTGCACAGAAAGAAACAGAAACCCACTCAGACTGAGCGATGTGACTCTGAAGAGCTAGCAGTGACAATGTGCACTAACAGGTTATTTCTGTCATGCAGATTAGCAAATATGTCCCTGAATTAGAATAGAATAGAATAGAATCATAGAATAGAATCATTAAGGTTGGAAAAGACCTCTAAGAATTCATGCAGGATGTAGCTTACTGTTGTGGAGAGGGCCAGCACAAGGGCCATATGTCATTTAAATCCCATTTGAATGCTATTGTAAAGGCACTAGTAGGACTTCCGCACTCCATCATCCTTTTCATGGGGATTAATTTCGTGTCATTTTTATATTGTTTTCAAAGGAAAATTGCGCTTTAAGTTGAGGAAGTGGCACCATCTTGTGGGTGAAAATGAAAGTGTTTTTTTCTTTAGTAAATTTAGTTGGTTTTCACTTTTCTCTCATTTCCCGGCCCTCCGCTTTTTTTGGTTCTCATAATTCTACAGAGTTGCCTTTTGAGTCTAAAAAATAATCATTGTTTCAGAAGACTTTGGAGCAGAGCTGTGCTCTATTATGCAAAAAGGGCACAATATTTTGATAACTTACAATGCTACACAGATTTCGGAGACATTGTCTAATATCTATGAATGATTTTTGAAAAACCCTTTTGAGGTCAGCCCCAGAAAATTAAAAAAAAAAAAAGAAGCATGATAAAATATGTCTATCAAGAAAATAATGGCTACATTTGCAGTGGCAATGTCTTACTCCCAGAAATGAGTCAAAATTGTTCAAATCCACATACAGAAGATTTCAGTTTGCTTAAAAACTGAGACCAGTGCCTTCACTCTGAGAATTACCAAGACGCAGACTCATTTTTCTCAGTCTGTTTGTTTTTAAATACCTCAATTTCTTCTACTTTTAAAGGACTAGTCAGACTTGTCAGCAACCTACTGTGGAGACAGAAAAGGGAAGACCAAGAATATTGTTGATGATAGAGTATTACCGGCTTGTTTAATATGCAAACAGCTGTAGGGCTAAGAGTAAAATGTGTAGTGCTTGAGCTCGTTTATTTAAAGGCATGCCCATAATTACTGCCAATCGTCTCGGCAGGATTCACCTCTCTTTAGATATCACCAGTACAAATGTCTATACCTGAACCAGTCACCAAGGCTCCTTTTGAAGTCACTAGGGAATAAGAGTTACTTTTAAGGTGCAGTTCATCTCATCGTATACCAGATATCTGAAATAGAACAGCTGACTCATACCCTTAAAGTGCTTATTTCTCTTCTTCGGTTATAAAAGGAAAATGGTGTGATTAGCATAGATGTAGATAGCTCCTGGAGCGATCTGCACGCAGTCAAATGAATCCCACCCCTTGTGCCTCATATAAACAACATTATCAAGATTTTTTGAGCCCTGTGGATGATATTTAATTCAGCATTCCAAATGAGTTAATACAGACTATCTTAAATATGGATTTCAAGAACAAGCTCTAAAGATCAAAACTGAATTAAGAGCCATTAAAATAGCTTAATATAGGGCTGCACATGCTGTGTCAAGAGGTTGGCATGATCCTTTGTGAACCTACAAGAGGAACTATATATTTTAGCACTGGTTGCTTTACATTTAGAAGTGTTTTCAGTTCTTTTTGCCTTTGGTAAGTGTACGTACAAAGTGGCACTAACAAAAGTTAATGTGCAAAGTAACAATAACTGCTCTTTTTAATCCCTGAAATACAAGTTAACCCTAAAATATTTGTTGTTAATTACAACTATTTTCCAAAATCAGTGCCAGAGTATGAGCTGGGCTGTAAAGCAAAACCTAACACAAGAGTATCCTCCTTCCAAAATAAGATACTTGTGCAAAGAATATGGTCCTGCGTTGGCATTACCCCTTGTGAGCAAAGCTCAAGAGGCCATTTCCCTGTTGCTGAACAGAAGGCTGAACTTCACAGCACCTGGGTACAGCCCCTTGCCTTGACCCCGTCGCAGGACTAGCTGCTCCCAGAAGCATAGGGAGAAAATGGGAAGGCTGGTCGGTTTTGCTGCCCAACAGTTCCCCTACACCTGCAAGGCGTGGAGATCATCTCTGGTGAGAGGAAGAGGTGGGACAGGTCTTGTCCATCCTCCTGGTGTGACACAGGACAGCAGTTCGGAGCCTTCTGCTGCCCAAAGTGCACGCAGGAAAACAGACAATGTCCAAGTGCTGCCACCTTCACCCCCCACAGGACCGGGACTGCTCTCTGCCCCTCACCCTTGTCACCACCAGCTCTGCTTCTCTGCCAGGACCAAGGCACAAGCCTGGATGGACACACCTGGCACCCACATGTTTCTGGACACAGCTCTCAGAATTTCCAGTTCTTGAAGGTTAAGCTGCTAGGGAATTATTCATCTGGGCTTTATGCCGCACCTTACCCTCAAGGAAATGAAGGTCTCCATTTCAGAACTGCTGACTCAGGAAATACCTACAGGGATTCCAGATGGAATATATCCTCTCTGAGATCTCCTTCCCATGATCTGTTCTTCTCTTGAGAAGGGATATTCCACGGCACTACATGGATGCACGTTGTAAAATAATGGCAGCATTTAATCATGAAGAAGCATAATAATATAAAGAGATATACCTATATATATATATATATATATATATATAAATAAAGTTGTAAAGGCAAATCAAGAAAATGCTTCCCCGAAATCTTACTTAGCAAGACCATAATTAGCTACCTGTGAATTTCTAGATATTAAGTAAGACATAATAAAAGTGCATATAGCAAACCAGCCCAATTATTCACCCGTTGAGGAAAGACATCAGAACCTTGTGCAATAAACTGAGAACATATATTAGAAAAATGAAAAGTTACAGAAACACAGTACAGACATAATTTGGGTAAGATACACTGTCTAGAAGTTAAATGTCCAAAGTTTAAGGAAAGAGGACAATTCCTAGCCCCACACAAAGCCCTTGGCAAGTTTAGGAGTTTGCCTAGGCTCCCTGGCTCCACGTTTGTAAGAAGCATTTGCACAGACCAAATTCATTATGGAAATAACTGCCTTAGGCAAGGCAAGAATCAGGTTGACCCTTTGGCCAATTCTTGGGCTGAATCTCTTTTGATGTTAGAAGCAGTCTGGCTCATTTAAATGCTAGCCACTCCACCCACCTTTTCATCTTCTGCTGTGTTTCCTGGGTTGAAAATGTCACTGAGAGTAGAAGCTGTTCCTGCAGCACCCTGGGCCCTACGGTGAGCGAGATACAGCTGTAACCTTTCCCCAACTCTCTTCTCCTGCCATTTGCAGCCCATCATCACAGAATAAAGACAAGTGCGTAATTTCAATGGAAAATCTGCTAAACTTTAAACTTTGCCTCATCAGTTTGAACAAAATTTTGAGTGAGGCTGAGAGAACCCAGAGCCAGTTTTATAATTGCAGAAAGCTTGGTCACCATCATTGGTCATGCTGATTGCCATGTTAATTGTCACGTTCTCTGCACTTCCTTGATCTGCCTGTATTAGAATGGGCAACACCTTAATATCATTTCTCTTTTTCAGCATTTGTGACGGGGCAAAATGAGGGAGCATTAGAAACACTGGGAATAAATTTATTGTTATGAAATGGAAGACATCAAAAGATTTATCCAGATTTATCATCATCAAGATTTATCAATCAAAAAATATTTATTTAACATTCAGGTAATAACACAAGACACAACCAAAGCAGAAGAATTTGGAATTTCTTCATTCAGTAATCATATATTTTAAAAATCTTAATATTTATTATCAGGTCTCTACCTTCACTGTCTGCCATTAAGCTCAAGAAGGGCAGAAGTCTTTTCAGTAATGTATCAAAAAGGACTTTGGTAGAATAGTTTAGGATTTTAAGTCTTAAAACAGGCAGTGGCTGAAAAGAGAATACACAAGGGTTGAGCCCTGAGCTATGGCTGTTTGGCTCCAGTCCAGGATTGTTCCCACACCTTTCATTAGTAAAAAACTCATCTACCTCACTGCAGATAAGACTACACACTGGAGAACCAGTCAGGTTTGCAGTGCATTTAAATTCTCATATACCTGTTGAACTCAACTTGCACCCACTACGGATCTCTGATTCATTGTAAATGTTTACCATAGGAGGAAGTTTACATTTACATGCCAGCTGCTTACAAAACCCGCAAACACATCAGCACTTTGAGAGCAGGAGGTTCTTCTTTGGATTTTTTGATCAAAATCTTTGATTTTGGATTCAAATTATCTTGCGTGACCAGCAGCGACTTCAAAAATCAATGTGAAGAAGCAGAGCAATTCAAATCTTCCTAAGAAAAAGCTCTACCTTCTTGGAAGTCCTGCCTGTCCTCAGGCCCTGGGCTATAAAACCTCGTCCAGACAGTACAGCTGCATTAAAAGTTTAGTTATAGCCTTAGCTGGTGCAAAAGTCCCAGTATAATATGCATTTGAAAGCCAAAGACAAACAATGCTTTTCAAGATTGTTGAAGGCAAATGGTTCTCTCTGGTGAGAGTTTTCCTTTACTCAAGTGGCCAGGACTGTTGGAATAGCAGTGCAGGACAAGAAAAATCAGTGATGATATGTGTACGAATACATATATATATAAACATACATATATATACACATGCACAAATGCTCCCATCTCTGCAGTACATGGCAATTTTAATGAAACCAACTGTAGATGAGCATGCTGCTTTCCCCGTTGTGGACTATCATGAGACATGAAGTACTGATGTGTTGCAGACTTGTAAAGTGCCTGTTTTGCTGGGGGGGAAGAGGGGTTACCCCCCGGTGCGAAAGTACTGCCGATCTTTAGAGAGTATATTACGGTTGATTAACTTTATGGACTGCATTGGTTAATGGACAATTTTGTTTCCAAATATTTTAAATCTCTGATTGCTGGCTTAGAAGCATGTGTTGAAACACAACTCACTTGTGTAGATTGTTTACTGGGTTTGTTTGTTTGCTTGTTAAAACTTTTGGCATAACTTTAGCTATTCAGTTTCATCAAGAGAAAAACAAGTACAGCAAAGCACAAACTTTCAACTTTTATTACTAAGTTTGCTTTTGAGGGAGAAGGGAAAGTTAGACCAGCCGACCACTAACAGTAAGCAACTGTTTGCTTTAAATTAACAAAGAAGAAATAACACGTAGAAGTGGAGATGGTGAACAAAATTATTGCTACAAGACAGAAAGTGTTGATAGTAGTACTCCCTAACAGCAGCAGGGCCTCACTGCATTTCTCTTGGCACTCCTCTCTTCTGGTAAGCACAGTGCCGAGCTGTACAGGGTTTGCACCCACACGTATAGCTTGCAATCACCTTGAGATGCCCTTCCCCAGGAAGCTGATACCAGTGCCATATCTTAAGCGATCTAGAGGTTGTGATAGTGGAAGGGTGAAAACAAGAAATGACTTGCACAGAATCGTGTGCATGACCAGCCGTCGGGAGAAGGGATTATGTTGGGAGTGGTGGTTTTTATGCTCGTGTAGCTGTGTAGGCTTTGAGAACTGCACTGAGAATTGCCCACCACCAAGGAGTGTCTGTGTCCAAAGACTTGACCACAAGCCCAGCCCAGCGACCGGGGCAGCTTCACAGAATTGTGATCGTGCACTGGCACTTACGAGTGCAGGGATTCAGTCAGAGCAGGAATCTCACACGCTCCCAGCCCACTGGTGTTGTCTTCTCTGCTGTTCCAGAAAGCTGTCCAGCATCTTCACATCTCCTTTTTTCAGCATTCTTCCTTCACATCATTACAACATCATCTGTGATCTCTAGTTTTCTCCTCGGTGTGTATGCTCAGCATCCTGAGTGGGTTGACTGGCCTTTACATTTGCCAAATGATTATTTTTAATATTGGAAAAATTAATTTCCCCTATGCATAACTTATTTTTCTGTGACAAGAGTGGTGTCTGCATTTTTTTATCATTTTTAGCACATTTACGTTTTTCACTTATAGGTTAGCCAGAGGTTATAAGGGTAAAACCTGTGGCCAAATTCTGTAGTTGCGTGAGGGTGAACTCAAAATGAAGCCAAACTGATGGTTACGAGAGATAGAGCAAACGTTGATGAATCCTCAAAGTTTAGAGGAAATTATTTTTCTAAACTTTATACATTTAAAATACATGCCAGGAAGTATTGTGATTGATAGTTATTTGCACTTTATTGACATACTTGTTTCAAATGATGCTTGCAAGAACAATATCCAGCTCCAATGAGATATTGAAACCCAACAATTTTTTGTTTATGTGGCTGTTGCTTTATTCCTGTAGGCAAACGCCATTTAGATAATTGCTGCAGGCTGGTGGGTCCTGTACCATTAGATATCCCGCCCTCTTGACGGGATGCTAGAGGTGTTCTAGCCCAGCGGTTCCCAGCCTTATTGCTTTTCATAGCTACACAAACTCTCTACAAGCTGTTCTCCGAGATACTGCAGCTTAGTGCCCCCGCACCCAGTGAAAGAAATCTATCCTTCAGCATTCATAGAAGTGTATTGTTTAACAGGATTGCATTTAAATTTCTATAAAGGTTGTCAATCCAATGCTTATGACTCAGAATGGAAACTTACTCCCAGAGAGACTTTATTTAACCACTGTCTTCTAGATACAGAGAGTGAGCAGTACACTGTAAAGAGAGGTTATAAACTTTTTTGTTTTAAACTAACCAGGAATCAGTTCTGGCTTCAGCAGTTTTATTACTTTTTATTAAAAGCAGTAGATATTGCCTATTATTAGAAAGTGCTAAATAGAATGAAAAAGCTTTTTGACAAGACCCATTAGACATTTTATCATGTATTTTCTATTCAGAGCAATTTTACGGCTGCAGACTAAACAGAGACTTAAATTAGGATTTGATGAATTTGTTTAGAAGCTACTGTTCTCCAACAGACCCCAAACCATTTATTATTTTACACAACTTAAGACAGAAGGATTCTGAATTCCTTCCATAGCAGTGACTGGTTTTATTATTACTTTTTAGATGATAAGATACCTAAAAGACAAATATGAACAGAAAAAGTAAAGGGATTTTCTGAATTATTGAGTCCTGTCCTTCAGTGTTAAAAGCAACACTTTATAGAATCACTTTGACAAATGTCTTGAGCTCCAGCTTAAAAGCAGTTCAGCTTTTTGCCCCCACTTAATCCTGCTGGAGACATGTTACAGACTATCCTCACAATTAGGAATCTGTGAATTTCTGTCCAAATGTATCCATTATTAATTTCTAAACATTTTTCTTGAACCAATGTTGCCCTTTCCTTTAAAAAAAGGTATTTCTTCTCTGATGTGTTCCTCATAAAGTCCCTCATCACCTGATAAACGAGATGCAGTCATTGTGGATTGTTTAGAAATTACATGTACGCACAAAAATTGTATCTATTCAACAGAAATTGTATCTACTCAATGATCAGGAAGTACACTATATTTAAACAGTTACATCTTTTCTCAGGTCTTCTGTCATTCTGTTTTGCTGTGATACCTCATCTCCTCTTCCTTATTCTCCCAGACATGCTCTCTTTCCTCTGAACCTGTTCCAATCTAAGCTCATCTTCTAGAAAACGGGCAGAGAAAATCATGCACATCATTATTTCTGATAAGGCACATTAGGGCCTTGCACAACGGCACTAATACCTCCCTGGCTTCAGCGGGAGTCTCTCCCCCGAAGCCCCCGGGATTTGCATTCACCTTTCCAAGGCCACATTGCCAGGGCAGCTCCCAACCATTCTTGGGGCCTCCCCCCTTGGTCGTTCTCAACCGAGACACTTAAGCACAGCGCTTTTTACTACTGAATTTCATCTCATTCCTGTGACTCATCCCTAAAGCCACTGTGCTCCTTCTGTCTAATATTCTGATCCTCCTCATATTCAAAGACAATAACTAACAGATAAAGACAGCTCATATTGCAAAATTAAGCAGGCTGCAGGTTATGGATTGCACCATATTTGAAATAAACCGCACATGATTATACAGACTTTGACAAACATTCTGTATATTCAAGAATGATATTAAAAATTGAGTGGGTTAGTATTTCGTCAAAAACATTTTTTCAGTGTAAATATGAATTGATTTTTGTCTTCTCTTTTGAAAGTTTAGAGTTCATGCATTTTTTCCAGTCCATCTGCTTTATACCATTCCTTAGGCAACCAGCTAGCACCGGATTACTTCAGTGTGAAGGAAGTCTCCATATGACACAGGCCTGTGTAATACTCTCTTTCAGCCTTGACCTTGCACACAGAGAAAGGAGAAGTATAGATACAGTGCAGCAGTTGAACACACCTAAACCTGCTTTGGAGATTGGAACTATGATTCAGTTACACTTGGTTAGAGATTCTGGGTTACAGAGCACCATAAAACTTATAAGACCACCCATATTCCCACAGGGTTACACTACGGTTATAACCGTAAGCAACCTCGAAAAGCAAGTGAATTTCTTTCTTACGGTAACATGTTGGCAATCTAGATGACATTCACAAGCAGGAGAACATACTAACTAAAGGCTGTCTCTTCTGCCACTAAGAACATTTCCATGTTTTCTTGTTCTGAATTGATCACTGTAGCTAGTAGAAATCAAAACACCTATCCAAAATAATTGTCATAATGTATCATTATGGGAATAATCCTATCTTGCCTATATATACTGAAATATCACACCTCAGCCTACTGCAATGTGTAGGTAGTATTAAAATAGTATAAAAATCGTACTGAGCCTCATTCCATCTGATTTGAACAAATTACTTTCTACCACAGTTAAAAATGGCTTAGCTTTTAGGAAGTTCAGTGAAAAATTAAGCCCCCCTTAAGCAAACACTCTGCAGGCTATGCTTACGGAAAATTAGTCTCACGGTAATCAGCTGTACATGCTGACAAACTTGTTCTTTTCTGGTTGCCTAGCTGTCTACCAACCTCCTCTGGCTCCCCACCATGACCTCTGTGAAAGAGTTGCTATGGCAGTAGCAATAAGGCTTTCTGCGAAAATACTTAACTCTACTGTAAGTTTCTAGCTTTCGAACAGCAACTCGTTGTACTGTAATTATTGTGGAAGTATTTTAAATGAAGACATTTGGTTTCATCTTTTAAATAGAAACGAGAAAATTCAAAGCCAAGAAACCTAACTGGACAAAGCAGGTCAGCATCGCATGTTATGCTGTTGCAGCAAACACTGCAAAACCAAGCCTAGAGTTCAAATAAAATCAGTTCTGGCCCCCTCAAAATTCAGAAAAATACCCTATCAGCTGAAAAATGATAGGTCTAAGGCCGATATATATATATATATATATATTTAACAAATGTGATGGTAGGCTTGAAGAACCATGGCATCTACAAAAAAAAAGAGGTACACATCTTCCAAAATTTGTCACAAAGAAGTAGGGAAAGAAAATTGATTAAAGGAACTTAACTAAATTTCTCTATTTCAGGTTGTGGCACACAGAATCAATATTTACTCAAGGACGGTTAGTTTTAGGAGGCGGACTCCTGTGGATGTTCTCCAAGTTTAATGTCACCTCCCTCCGGATCAGCCGCTGGGTTCTCATACGTGTTTACAGGGCACCTGGGCACCAAATCCGTACGGGGCTTCAGGCACTACTGTGCTACACATACAGCAGTATTTTAGTCAGAAAAATGAAAACAGAAAAAAAAAAATTAGTTCTCATAGGACAACTTCTTCTCCTTCAGGTTGAGTTGATGAGCAAGAGCAAAGTAGATATCCACATAAAGCACGGATATCATTTGTATGTGCCATCTTAACACACCACGGGAAGAGTCCTTAATTGAAAGTAATAAGGTAGCCAGGGAAGTGCCAATTAAAGTAACTTGGCTGTCTGTGCTAAATTCTAGGTAATCCTAAGGTCTTAAGGAAATTTTATTATCTTTACTTACTAGGATACAATCAGAAACAAAGGTTTACTTTTAGACTTACCTCTCAGGTGAAACAACTGGACAGACTGCAGATTTTCTTGTTGATGCATCATATGCATAAGCAACAGTCAATTGACTGCACATACAGTTTTGGAAAAAAATAAAATAGATGGTTTTCTTCTGTCTTCTCAAGCCAGTTTGCAGCACATTCATTTTCATTTTGTTTATATTTGTTAAAGCTCCTACAGCATATATTTGTTAAGCTTCTAGATTTGTTAAACATATTCTCTTTTTCCTATAAAAACAATGTAGTTCACTGCACCAGTGGCTCTAGCTGGCCTGGAGTGGGTATAAGTAAACTCCCTGAACACAAAAATCAGGCTGATCAAGATACGCATGTTCTCAGTCTTGCTTTATGAGGTGGGGCCATACACCTTCAAGAACACTGATGCATAAAGACTGCTTTTTCTTTTTTTTCCCTAAATATTTGCATCAACTAGCAAAACCACACAGAAGCAAGATGATTAAAGAAGTACTAACGCACCAGAGACTGTCTGAGGCAACAGCGAAGCCCCAGGTCTGGACCCATCCGCCAGATGAAGGCTGACCTTTGATGGGACCTCACTTTGGCCTCCTGGAGGGCAGCAGCAGCAGCAGAACAGGACTGGCAGGACGCGGGCAGCCCTGACACACCACAGGGCTGCAGTAAGGATCTGGTAGTGTGAGCCCCAGCACAACCCCAGCAAGAACCAAGGTGCGGTTCATGCCTATTCCTGAGGGTTGTTATATGCCGGATACAGAATTAAAAGAAAACAAAAAAAAAAAAAAAAAAAGGAAAACTACATGAAAGTTATTAAGTCATCCATCAGGATCCAAATTGCAATTGTTGCATTACATATTTGCCAGCTGTTCATTGACCTATTGGGAGTAAACTACTGATCTCAAGCCAGCTCTTAGAGGGAGAGTATGTACACCATACGTAGCGCTTACAGTAAAAAGGGTGGATTTTGAATGCGCTTGCCTGTGCCCCCCTCCACTCAGTAAGGACGAGGCTTCCTGGTCAGAATCACGTTGATCAGGGTGGGAGGTCAGTCACGCTGCAAACAAGAACTGACGTTTCCAAGCCAGAGCAAGATTTCTGTTGTTAAGGGACTGTGCTCTAACAACGGATTTGCAGATCGCAGTAAGGAAAGAACATGTTTTTCTTTTTTTAACTGGTAAAGTTCTTGAGCTTTATGGTGGCTGATTAATGGCTGAAGGGAGATTTCATTACATTGAATTTAAAAACTGTCAGGAAACTTAGAAGAAGGAATAAACATTCCTTTTAATGCTTGTGAATAAATCAAAATGAACTTATTTACTCCACTCATGGTTATTGCTGGGTGTAATACTCAGAAGTCACACCTCTGCTGAGGTATAAACCAAGCAAAGAGAATAAAAAAAAAAAGGCAGAAAAAAAAATTGTTTCAACAAACCCTGCGGTGTACAATTTTGAAGATGAGCTTTGATGCAAGGCTAGATGCTAGCTGGGCTGGGGAAAGAAAAATGTTTTCCTCTAATTTGCAGAGCAGCTACAGAACTGTTCCACAGTTACTGCAGGCAACAATCAATAAGTAAGTATTAAGAGGAGAGAGAGGATGCCTCAAATTCCAGTATCTTGTTTGGCCCATCTTCTCCACAGTCCTGAAAAGGAGAGTGCTACAGTCCGATGCTTCAGGCCACAAAGGAATTGTAGAGGAGCTCTTGAAAAGAGCTAGATCTCCCCATAACTGATTTCAAAGTTAAAACAGAATTGCTCATATCTTACCCCAGCATACTGAAAGTATGATTCTACATCCAAAGCAAAATTAATGTTATCTTTTGCTGAGCAAAATGGAAGGGCACAAATTACTTTCCTTCAAGTAAACAGTCTAAGGTCAAAAATGAGGGCTAGAAAAGATACGGCAAACAGAAAGACATGCGTTAACAGGCACTACAGGGAGAGACAAAGTTCTAGCTGGCACCCAAGACGGCATTCATGCAAGAAATGAAAGAACTTACTGTCCCACGGCATTGGTTCTCAGGCTCTAGCCTGCTCGCTCTTGCGGCGAGGACACTCTGCTGCGTGGCCGGCCCACAAAAGGAGAGGATTCCTCCTACTGACACTACACTTCCACATCCATATGGAATTAGCAGAGGCTTTCCTGACTAATTAAAATAAAACTTGTCAACTTTGCAACTTCTGTGGCTACTTCATGTCCTTCTGTAACTGAAATCTACAGGATATAAATTCAATATAGAGAAAAAAACTACCATAGACTCCAGAACCTTCTTCCAGACTATTACCCACCTGAAACAGATAATATAAAATCTCTATGAGGAAGGAAATGCAGTGACTGAATCTGAAATGAGCCGTAACTTAATAGATGATTCGGTTACCTCCAGAGCGGGCTGGGATTCCTAAATGTTTAAAGGTTCAGCGCACAGAGAACAGAAGTGAATGAACCTCTTGTCATTAAAATAACTAATATGTTATTTGCCATCGATTCAGTAACGATGCAAACCCAGTCCTTTTCGATGAGGTCTCTGTTGAGAAAAACAACGTGGTTTACTTAAAAAAAAAGAGAACTGTTGTCTTCACAGCTCAAAACCCACTTCCAACCACAAAGACAGTTCCTTTTTTCAGTTACCACAAGCGGTTTTGCAGTAAGTGGACTGGTGTTTTCTACAGGCCCTACCAAAAAGGGTGTTGAGGGAAACAAGCCCTTCCTCCCTTTTGCTCATTCCTGGGCTGCCGTGTTGACATACCCCTCCGGTGCGGTGACGGTAATCACATGCTCTCACTCCTGATCTCCCCCAGCCATGCTTATGTGGTCGCTACAGTAAGGTTTGCACTTGTCCCAGGCTGCTCCACTTGTCACTGAGAATAACAAGAGATGGAAGAGAGACAGTAGGAAATTTTTGCCTATGGAGAGCCGCGTTCTCCTTTAAGCCTGCTTGGTCTTTGGTGTAATCACCGTCTCTTCATCTTATGGAAAATAAGAAAACCAAACTGTGTGACCTAAATTCAGCACTGGGACAAAAATCAAGATTTGGGAAATGCAGTGACACTACTAAAAAAAAATAGTAAATCCTTAGAGAACTAACTTCTTCGTGCATTTAGATAACTCAGACTTTGATAAAACCTTTAAAATATATTATGATTTGTAGCGCTAGAAAAATGAACTTTAAGTAGGAACTTTTCCTCACCTTTTTACTCCATTTTCAATTGCAGAATGTTATTTCTGAAATTGTGTGAATATTTAAACTCTGAAACTCAAAGTATGAAAGTATGAAAAATTACTGTAGAGGTCCACATTTAAAGACAAAATTCAGAGATACATATTTTATGTCAAAGGTAAGTCTGACAAGGATAATAAAAACTGTTTATTAAATAACTATTTATAATATAAATCTCTAAAATCATTATGCTTAGAATCATAGAATCACTGAGGTTGGAAAAGGACCTCTAAGATCATTGAGTCCAACCATCGACCCAACACCACCATGCCCACTAAACCATGTCCCTAAGTGCCACATCTACACGTCTTTTAAATACTTCCAGGGATGGGGACTCAACCACTTCCCTGGGCAGCCTGTGCCAATGTTTCACCACTCTTTCAGTAAAGACGTTTTTCCTCACGTCCAATTTAAACCTCCCCTGGCGCAACTTGAGGCCATTTCCTCTCGTCCTATCGCTTGTTACTTGGGAGAAGAGACCGACACCCACCTCGCTACAACCTCCTGTCAGGTAGTTGTAGAGAGTGATGAGGTCTCCCCTCAGCCTCCTTTTCTCCAGGCTAAACAACCCCAGTTCCCTCAGCCACTCCTCATAAGACTTGTTCTCCAGACCCCTCACCAGCCTCGTTGCCCTTCTCTGGACACGCTCCAGCACCTCAACGTCCTTCTTGTAGTGAGGGGCCCAAAACTGAACACAGTATTCGAGGTGCGGCCTCACCAGTGCCGAGTACAGGGGCACAATCACTTCCCACTTGCTTATATTGATACATGTTCTGTCACTTCCAATGTATTTTAGTACCTTGGTGCTACGAGTGGGTATCCTGAAATGGAAAAATACGGAAGAGCAGCTTCCCATAAAGCTTACAGACATCAGCAGTGGGTAACACAGCTTTAACCCTAAGGACTACAGTTAGAAATTCAGAGGAAAGCCTCGGATAAACAATGACAGCAATTTCCCTAAGAGAGGACAGAAAGAGCACTGCAATTTCTTCAAAATACAGACAGGTAATTCCAGCTGGTGGCTTTCCTTGAGAGAACTTTGCTTGAAATTGGATGTTTTATGCAGGAATAGCAGCTCTTTGCTGATATTACTGCAAACATAAATATCAAAGGCAAAAATCTGTTTTTCAGTGGGTCCCTTGGACTTACCACCAGATACTAATATTTCCATTTCCCTTCAAGACTTTGCCATGATACAAAAACAGAAACAGCTTTTGCATAATTAATGAAACATGGGGTCTGAAAATAGTCCTTTTTTCTTCCCTTTCCTGCCTACCCCTATTAAAAAAGCAAACAAAATCCTAACAATACAGCCCGAAGGTTAAAGGGCCCTTACGAATAGCTACCAGCCAGCTGGTCTGAGAACCGTATGAAGCAAAATGTATCACCCGTAACACCCAGAACTCTCTTTGAATGGCAAGATGTACACAGTAAGGAACAAACAGTAAAAGTTAACAGAAATGAAAAAAAAAAATCAAGGAACGTAAGTGGTCAGAGAGGTGAGGACAGTCCCAGCAGGTACCCATCAAAGGTGTACTGTATTTTTAGCTATTTACACTGTGACCACCAACAGAGGTATGTTAATTTCCTTGAAACAGCTTTGGCTATAAAATAATTGATTGTTTTATGAAATAAAAAAAAAAAATTCAAGTGTCTTGTAAAGTGCTTCCATGTGTTTTATCTTTTTACGTACATTTTCAATGATCGAAATGCTGCCAATATTCTTTAGCTAAAGTATTTCCCCTTCCACTAAAACATGCACATACTTACACAAGAAAGGAATAAAGCTGAAGAACCTAGGATTGCTGAAAAGGACTTTGGAAGCATTGGTTCCTACTGTTTTTCCTTTACAGCAAGGGCCCAAGCCACTTCTGTGACATCTGCAGACTGAGGAGTCCTGTATAGGCATATATTTTAAATTCATTTCTACGCTGGAAGCTCAGGATTTTCCACCATATTCTCCCTTCCTTACACTTTTGGACACAGTTACAGGCTCTTAAGTACCGGGAAAAGGGCCTATAAGCAGAGCAGAAGGGGTTGCCATCTGTTCCCGCCTGATCTTTTAGAAGATACAAAGAGAAGTCAGTACAGCTTCATACAAAGACTTGTGTTCACAGGTTTTCCTCCTGTGCTTCTCTAGTTCCTTTCCTCCTGTGCTTCTTCAGTTCTTTCCTACAATACAAACAAAGTAAATCACCGTGGGGGAATTGCTTTAGCACCTTCCAGATGGACAATGAATTTATCAGAGGACGTGAAGCCAACACATTCTTCACCTAAAAACACTGAGAAAACTAGCAAGGTGCTCACTTTGACATCTGGTTTTCACCTTTGCACGCAAGAAGCATGAGCATTTCTTTCGTGCAGCTGAAAGCCAGGCTGGGCATCAGGCAGCTGTGCCCTGGATCTCCAGGCTTTGAAAGGTCTTCAACCTCCATCCCAGCTAGTTGCTGTCACATGGAGAGAAGCAGGGGGGAGAAATCTAGCTGACAAAGGCTGCTGAATGTATACATGATTTCTCCTCAGCAGCTGACCCCCGGAAAGCCTGAAGTACCTACCGCTATTTTTAGGTATTTCACCTCAAACTGTAGCAGCCTGCGTTAGGCAGTGTGATGGCTGACACCCCCCCTCCTGCCTCCCTGCGCGACTGCACACCGCCAGGACTGCGTGAACTACCCGCCCCACGCAACGCGGCAGGGCAGAATACAACCGACTTGGTAATTTGCATGGCAAACCATGAGGAAACATTTTCCCTTCTGTCACAAAAGGTGGAAAGATTTTTGAGTTAAATTAAATCCGGTTTCACTAAAAATTTAAGGGCTTCCAAGGCACCCTCGCTCCCTCGTCCCCGAACCCCTGCGCGAGGCCTGCCCCCCCACCCCCCCCCCGCACTCGCTCGGTAACGACCTTCGGTTTAACGGATTTCGGGCTCTCTTCGCGTTCCGGGTGACTTCCCCCACGGACCCGGCCTCCCCCCGCCCCGGGGCGGCATGCCTCCACGGCCCCTCGCCCGCAGCACCCAGCAGCGTCCCCGGCCGCGCTCCCCCTCACGCCCTGCCCTAGCGGCTCCCACGGCCTCCGGGACAGCGCCGCGCCGGTCCCCGCCGTGCGGCCGCATCCCGCCGGGCCCCACCCGGGGCAGGCGGCGGCGGGGACGGCGGCGACCGTTCCTTCCTCTTCCTCCTCCTCCTCCCCTGCTCCCCGCCTCCGCCCAGCAGCCGCCAAGCCGGCCTGGCAGGTATTGAGGGGGAGGGCGCGGGCGGGCGGCGGCGCTCGCCAGCGGGCTGCCGAGGCGCGGCCCGGCGGGGCGGGAGCGGAAGGCGGCGCCCCCCCCCCTCCCTCCCTCCCCGCACGGCGCATGGTCGCGGCGGCAGCGCGCTCGCCGGCCTCCCCTCTGGCTGCCGCGCGCCGTGGTCTCGCCCGCCCCCGCTGCCATGTTGGATCGTGCGGCCGCCGGAGCCGGGCCGGAGTTGGAAGTTTAGCGCCTCTCGGAGGGGCGCGCGCGATCAGCGCGGAGCGGCACCGGCGCGGCTGCCCCCCTCCCCGGGCCGCCGGCAGCTGGCCGAGGCCCCGCCGCCCCTCTCCACCTCCCTCCTTCCCCGGCCCCGAGAGGGAGGCTCCGCGATGCGGCTGCTGTGAGGCCGCGGCGGCAGCGGAGGAGGAGGGGGCCGCGGGCGCCAACGGTCTCAGGGCGGCGAGGGCAGCGCCGGGCCGGCCCCGGCCATGAGCGGCAACCCGCAGCAGCAGCCCCCGCAGCCGCGGCGGGTCACCAATGTGGGCTCCCTGCTGCTCACCCCGCAGGAGAACGAGAGTCTCTTCAGCCTGCTCGGCAAGAAATGCGTGGTGAGTCCCGGCCCGCGGCGGCGGGGAGGGGGAGGGGAGGGGGCGGCGGCGGCCCGCGGCGCTCCCGGGCCGGGAACCCCCAGCCCGTCCCCGCCCCGGGCGCGGAGGGCCGGGGGCCGGGGCAGGCAGGGGGCGTGTGAGGACAGGCCGGCCGGGGCGCCGGGAAGTTGAGGGCTGCGGAAGTTTCAGCCGTCCGGCCCGCTCCGCTGCCCGGACCCGACGCCCGGGAGGGGGGCGGCCTCCGCAGGCCTCGCTCCCTGCCCGCCTCGCCCGCAACACCCCGGGCGGTGGGAGCGGAGCGGGGGTGCTGGGGGCAATGAATGGCGGCGGCCGCGGCCCGCAGCGCGGGTGGCGGGGCCCCTCGGCCGGCCCGGCCCGGCCCGGCGGGGCTGCCTACCCCGAGCGCCGGGCCCGGCCTCGCCCCCTCCGCCGTGCCGGCTCCGGCTGGAGGCGCGCTCACCGGGGCGGCTCCGAGACCGCTTCGAGCGCCGGTGCGGGCTCCGTCCTTCCGCGTTCCCCTGTCCATCGGCATTGAGCTCCCGGGAGGCGGCCGGTGGGGCTCACCCCCGCCCTGCAGCTGACCCGTGCTCTGCAGGGGGAACCGGACAGCAAGGGAGCAGCCGCGGGGCTCGGTGGAAAAAGTTCAGTTGCTCGGCGAGGCTGGGACGAGCCCCAGGTGCACCTGCGGTACAACAAAGCAATGTTGGCGAAGTTGTAGGAAGACTCGTATCAGTGCTAGGCCTGCCTTGGATTTAGTCTGTGCTTGTTCTAGCCTAAACAACAGGTTCATGTATTCAAATGCGACTCAAATACTGCCTCTTTTCCTGTTTTTTTTTAATATATATATATAAAAGGCAACATAATGGTTAAAAGAAAAAGCCTTGTAGTGGATGTGTTACCAAGTGTATCAGTAAGTTCTTAATTTTCAGAATACCTTCTTGCATGTTAATACAAAACTGTATTAAAACTGTACTTATCTGTATTAAAGATACTTGAAGGCTTCAAAAGTTAACCACTTTCTTTAGAAAAGAAGCAGCTTTTAGAAAAACTGTTTTTGAAAAAATGCTCCTTTTTTAAAAAAAAAAAATTACCATTTGGAAGCCGTTGAAAATTGTGTTACCTGATGCTTTGTATCCAGCGCCTAGCATACTAATGTTAGGCACTGTGCATCTTTGCTGTAATGCTATGAAGAGTATTTCATTACCTTAAAATTGTGATTTAAAGCAGGATATCCGTGCAGTCATAATGGTTCCACGTAACTCTTTGGACTTTGAAATGGTATTGTTGATCAAACTGACTGTTGCAAGGAAGGCATAAGATGTAGTAACTAAACAGGAAGTAGGCAATATTTGCATTGGGGTGGGTTAAAGAAGATGCCGTCACAGTAACTAAGTTAAATGGGTCAGAAGGTGTGAATGTAAAGCATGTTTTTTAAAAGTAATAGATTTTTAAAAAACACCTTCAATTAATTCAACTACTTTCAGGCACGCATTCCGTATGTTTAGCTCCTTTGCAAAAAAAATAAAACTTTTATCTAAATTTAAAAAATAGTGCATGAATTTGTGTAAGTTGACTTCCAGTTTGTTCTTCTACAACTTCGATTTTCTTGTCAAGTGAACACACTTTTCGTTTTTGTTATGCTCAGCTGTAACACTCACCTACTCAAGTTCTCAACTTTTCTGCATAAATAGCATGTTGAAAGCAGACTTTGGAGGTAAATATCTTCACAGTATCTGGGTGTCATGCGATTTGTGGCAGGTTGATAGCTTCATAGACATGACTTGCTTTGTATTTTTCTTGAAACTACACATTCTTGTGGTTTATACTAGATCTTGGATGACTTTCCAGTTGAGGTTTTTCTAATTATGGCCCATTCTCTTCCCCTTTTCCCCCAGCCCTATATGTATGCTCTCTAGGTTAAGCATAGGCTCATCTTACTATAATTGAGGGTGTCTGCTCAATCTTGAGGACTTGAGTGTTGAAGCTCTAGAGATATTTAACCAGGCTTTTTTGACTTACTGTGGCATGAGCCAAAATTGGTAATAATTCAGAAACTAATTCATGAACAGATTAAATGTGTCTGTTCCTTGGAGGGCAACGTCTATCAGAGAAGTGGAATGGGCACCTGGAAATGGTAACGGCTTCGTCTGTCTAACTTGAATCCGCAATGTCTGTCTGTCAGAGCCCGATAGTACTTTTGATACTCTTGACCTTCTAGCCTGATTCAGTGTTGGCATGCTATGCTAACAAATGCCTTTTTGCTGTAATGTACGTGGTATTTGATCTCTTAATATCCATGTTTGAATTATTCATTAGTGAAGCTTCAGACTGCAAATGCTACTCTTTAAGAAAGGAAAATCTTGCAAGTTTCGTAGGATGCTACAAGCTTGCTTTCCCATCAGCTGAATTGTCTGTGCTACCTGGCTGCAGCAAGTGGTGTTTCTGTTCGTGTGGGGCATGGATATGCTACTGGATGTGATGTGCATCTGCCGTATCGCCATAATTTTAGGTTATGTTTGACTTGACCTTGTGTTTACATCACAAGTGAAATGAATGCCAGAGGAACAGTTGAGACACTAAACTATGATCCTAGATACTCTTTTTGTACTAATAGTTTATAGTGCTCTTATGGAGGGCATAGTGCTGCTATCAGTCCTGAGGGGCTTGGTTAAGAAAGCATGTGGCACTCCAGACTTGATTTCAACTATCTTTCCTTTGACTCTGTTTTTGTCTGATAACAAGGCAGCTACTTTGAAATAACATTGAGGATTCAACTGCTTGATTTTTGTTCTATGGAAAAGCAAAGGAATTTATCAAGTAGCTTAATTTTGATTGAGTACTTGCAACCTATGAACTCTGATACTTAAGATGCCATTGAAATTATATCAGTAATGATGATTGGTAGACACAAAAATTACCTGAGAGTGGGGGAATGTGGTGAAGAGACATCGCTCTGTGTGTGTTGCTGAGGTTGATACCATTTTCTGGACTGCTACTGATACTTTGTGAATCTCATTGACTAGTAGGCAAATGTACATACAGAAGGTTACTGACTTTTTTTTTTTAGTTCCTTTTTTTTTCCCCGCTTGCTGAGCTGTAAAATGCTTATCTGAATCTATAAGCAATTAAAACATCTTTGCCCATGACAGATCAGGTTTTCAAAACCAAGCCACTGGCTAATAGTCAAAGCTGCAGCTATAGTTAATTTGGTTGAAATACGAATCCAAATGTAGAACTACTTGCGATAGGTATCCAGCGTAAGATAGCCTTTTAGGACTTTGATTGTTGCTTAGGCATATAACTAATTTTTATTCAGGTACCTGACGTTTGTTATCTGGGTCAGGTGTAAAATTTACTATCTGTAGAAATTTTTCAATAACTTTTTTATCATAATGTAGAAATAAAAGTCTATGTAAACTTATGCTAAGGTGAGCTATGAGATTACTTTTGTGCATATTAATGACATATTTTTGTGGTTATGCCAAACTTGGAAGTTTTTGCTTAAGTCAGCTTAGTTATAAATCAGTCACTTAAATTTTGTCCTGAGGAATAAGAATGAGTTTTGTAAGAAAAAGCAAATGCTAGGTGTTCCATTAATAATTTTTAATAAAGAGAAGGTTCTTTTATAATTGCATGATTAATATCAGTCAGTAATGTCACTGATGAAAAATTAGCTTATTCTGTAGAAATAATTTTATATGTGTGAGAGGCCTTAGGAAAGACAACGTGAGAAGTGTGTACTTGATAACATTAGAAGTAGGTAATGGAGTATGGATATTTTATACTGCTTAGAAGTGGGACTCAACGCTTGGATAAGGTGTAATGAGTAAGGCTAGGAATAGGTTGTTATTTGTAAGATCTTGCCATGGTTCATATGGTAAACAGGAACTGCTAAAGAATGCAAAAAGAGAAGTGACATAGCACTAAACTAAGAAAACTGTTTTGGCTGCTT